>NC_063170.1:3625245-3925245 GCF_023159225.1 Perognathus longimembris pacificus
AACGTGTCCTTTCTTAAGAGAAACATGAGATGGCCTACCACGAAAGTCACAAGGAATTCTATGGGGAAGAGAAAGTCAACGAGGTAGGGAAATCAGAGGAAAGAAAGGGAGGAAAAATCACAGGAGAGTAACATAAAGATTGTATCAGGCATCCTGCAAGGCAAATGGAGAAGGAAACGATGCGACGGGGAGAGGATACAGAGAAGCAACGAGAGGCAGGCATTGGGGAAAATTGGAGGAGGTGGAAGTTGAGACTATTACGGGGTATTTTGATTCTATCGATGGCAGAAATTCCATGGTTACAATGCAACTGAAACTGTAGAGAAGCAATCATAGCATACCAGGTTTAAGGTGATGATCTATATGTCAAATCAGTACAGCCAGGGGGCCATTCAAGTCTTCTGTCTGATACTACCACACCTGCTCACCTAGTAAGGTGATTCTTACAAGGATCCCATCACATGTTGTTATTCACATTTTACATGGGAAAAGACAGAAGCTTAAGCAGTTCGGTATTTTGCCCAGGCTCACAGTAAGTAACTCACGTGATCTGAACACAGATCTGTCCAGTTCGAAGCCTGAGTTGCTTACTTCAGCTAGAGAGGATCCCCACGAGCCCCCTGGAGGAGAGGCCACTCTCCGCACCACAGAAGGCAGCGGCAGATCCAGGCCCCAGTGAGAACTCACGGGGAGAAAGGCTGGGTATGTGGCAAGGCCCAGTACAAGCAGCGCGGCCCAGGGGCCCTCGTCTGGTCCCGGTATTGGCGTGCTCGCTCCTGTCTTCGTTCTCATTCCTGCCTATGCTATCCACGGCTTATCTTCTCTTGAAGAGGCCAACAGGCAGTGAGGAGAGAAGAAACCTTGAAAACACTGAAACGGTGACAGACTAAAATCTTCAGAAGCTCAAAGCTGAACCTGTAACCACATGAAGGTTTCAAGATGGTGCCCACGACCATTGTTTTTGTTTTTGTTGTTTTTGTCTTTTTTTAAATCACAGTCTGGGCTAAAGACTGTAGCAGACTCTGCTACTAAATTCACACTTAAGGATGAGTGCAGAAAACACAATATGGCTTAGACCATGTTATTAAGTTTGCTTCAAAGACTCGTCTGCTTTGATATCGAGTGTAAGTCCTTTCCCAGACATTTGGTTCTTAAAGCTTTGATGAAAGATTTGGAAAGGCGTGTTTGTAAACATGGTTTTACTCTCTTGACTCTTAGGGGAAAAATAGGCCTTGGTGATTGGCCCATGTGACTAAGGTACTGCACTGCCACCTGGTGACAGGGTATCCTTTGTCACAGAACCGAAAATCCATCTCTTGCATCCTCACACATGGCCACAAAACATCCAGTAGGAAATAAACCTCAGAAAAATCCTCTGGGCTTCCTCCCGTTGTCGTTTACACTTGAGATATAGAGGTTAGATATGTAACTTGTTTTTTCTTCTCGTTGATGAGCAATAGAGTGTAGGCCTGAAAGGACACGAGTTTTGGTTTGGGACACGTGGTGGATTAAACCCACAAAGTCATTCTCTGGTTTCACAACTCTGTTCTCCCCCACTTCATGGGAGCAGCTACCTAATCCACCAGGAAGACCCCAGCGAGCACAGCACAGGGCTGGACGCAGGCTCTGGCCCGCCGTACAATGACGCGTAGGAACTGTTGCCCCGGGGTGCAGCCGCCATCACCATTAGCCATGCAACAGAAAATGCGGAGGAGCGAGGGTGGGGGGGGGGAGATGCTTTGTTGATATCTCAGGTACTCAACAGCTGTTACTACATATTAGGACCAGATGTTCCAAAATGATATGCAGCATTATGCTCAATTCTAACATCTACTGAATTGCCCACGGATGAAAAATGACTTTGGGAAGGGCTGATTTATGAACGGGAAACCCACAGACACGCCTTCGCCGTGCCAACGCTGCCTACCCCGGGGGACGTGCCGGGCTCTGCACTCTGAGCCCTGTGGAGTCCCACGGGGATGGCCCCATCTGTCCTCCTCTCTCACGGCGCTGTGTCCAGCCATGGCGGGGCACAGCAGCCCCCGCCTCACCCAGACGCAAGCTCACCCCCGCGTGCACAGGTGGGTTTTCCTGTCTCTGCGGCTTCTCATTTTGTTTCATGGGATCATTTTTCTCCCATCACAGCCCTGGGAGGCAGAAGAAGAGTCCAGGAGGGAGGGGAGGCCAAGGGAAGGAAGCAGCACGAAATGACCTTCACCCTGGGCTACAGCAGCCACGCATCCCCACACGCTCTTCGACAAACCGAGGCCAGTTCTCTGCCCACCATCCGTGACTTCCAAATGTTCGAACTTGGAGAACATTTGCAACAAGCTCAATGCCCAGTGCTTCGGTGGCAGCCTTATAAACTTCCGCCTAACGTTGTGACACTTTTCCAGTCACTTCCTGTGCACGGGGAGAAGGCTGTCCTGCCGGAAGCCGCCAGGTGCTGGGTGGCTCAGCCTCCCAAGCAGAGCCCGCAGCCTTCGGGCAAACAGCAGTTACCCGGCAGGGGCGGCTTTGCTCCGTCTACCTGCTCATGAGGCAGGCCACGAAGGAAGAGTGCGTAATGACTACTCTTTTATCTTTTTAAAGGGAAAATGGTAAGAAATCATGCATACTGAGCAAGCAGGATACGCCTCTGCCGCTGGGACAAGGAGAAATATTTAACACACGATAAGTTGCGTTATAGAGAGCCATTTGTCACCTCGCTCGGGACATCTGTCTTTGCAATCATACCAACCTGGCTGGGGTACGGCTCTCTACAGAGACTGATTATCGGGGAGCAAATGGTTCAGCCCAATTATATATGCTTAATTGATCTGCATTCTAGAGGGCATATTCCTGTGGAAAGGTTTGCTAACTAATCACAAGAGAAGAAACAGCATCTTAATTGGGTGGTTTTACATTGGGCAGTATTACAATTAGTTACAATGTCTAATAAGTTATCTATAATGCTTTTAATGAGAAACATTTAAGTCCTTCTGGAATTTTTCCAGTCAAATTAATTCTCAGGGCTTGAGACAGTATTACAAGTAATGTTATCAGAATTACAATTAAGTCAGTACTAGAATGTGTCACTTAAAATAAAAAGCTCCATGGGTAAGTCCTAAAAGGCCCACCATTTTCTCTGTAGACTTTATCTGTGTGGCAGTGGATAGGATATATTGTACCTGTGTCCATTTCCATGAGCTTGTTAGGGTGACAGGATCTTCCAGCCTGAAATGCCGGGGCAGGATGCCTAAAGGGACCTTTGGAGATGAGACTTGGTTTTACCCAACTGGATCGTGGGACATCAGTATCTAGCAATGACATATAGGCCGCAGCCCTAGCCCGGCTGCCTGCACTGACTTTCGCACTGTGTCCTTGGTAGCTCACTTCCATGCTGCAGACAGACCTGCAACCAGTTTGGGGCTCCTCTCGTTTAGGTCTCGCTCCTGGTCTAGTCCAGGGCCTAGCGTTCCTAGCCCCCGAGGTGGCTGGAGTGAGATGGACTGCCCCAGGCTAGGGGCACCGTGGGCAGCCCCTAAGAAGAACTGCGGGGCCTCCTGACCTCTCCCCTTTCCAGAGGAGAATGCCCATATTCACAGACATTCCAGAGTTTGCAAAGGCATAAAGAAGCACAAGCGTGCCTTGGGTTCTCGTGGCCTCCTCTCTGCCCCCTTGAGTTCCCCGGTCTGTCCTGACACTGTGCTCCCGGGTCAGAGCGCGGTCGGGGGCCCCAGTGGCTGAGAACCCCGCGGGCAGCAGCTACGAAGGGAGCCGTGGAGTCACTTGGGAACTTGTTAAAGCACAGACAAGCAAAATCCTGAATATGTAGGTCAGAGGCAGGGCCCCAGAAGCTCTGCATTTTTCATGCCGTTCCAAACAATGCCAAAGCACATGGTCCAGACCTGCTAACGGCAGAAACATCGCTCTGACGACCCTCCCTGAGTGGGAGCCCTGGGCTGCATGAACTTCCCCCACCTTTGCCAGAAGAGGCGATGAACGGATCACTGTGGGCTTCTTTGATCCCTTGTGGAATTCAGTCGAGTCCGCTGGAACCAATAATAGACTTGGCATTGTGTCTGAGGCGCCCTTTGCTTATCAGAAGGTCTGCTGCCGCTCCGGGCTGGGCAGTTCTTGGCAATCGCTCCTCAGAGACCCAGGCTCATGGGACACAGCAGACACACACATTCCTCATCTTGTGACCGGGGCTCATGGGACACAGGAAGGCAACCAACGGGTGAGGTGACAAGAGTTCACAGAGCAACCACACTAGCGAGCTACAATTCCATGGTGCGTGCAGTGTCTCCTGCCGGTCCTGACACCCCTGCCCAGCCCCCAGCCCCCAGGTCCCTGCAGGGGTGAGACCCATCCTATTCCACTTGGTATTCAAGGCACTGGGGACACAGCTGAGTTCTAAAGACGCCAGGCACAGACCTCGTAATAGTGTGGCAATAAATGGAGTAACATTCAAGTAGAGACGACAATCTGTGTTAATATTAGGTCAGCCTGACAAATATAGGTGTTTCTGAAAAACTGTATTAGGCTTTAACTTATCTCATTTCAAGACAGCTTTGAAAGTGGCGCATTAAAAGATTGAAAAAGGCTCCCTGACAACATAGTCATGAATACCTGCTGTCACGAGGCAGAGGCGCAGAGCCGCCGGGCCACGGTAAGCAGGAATGAGCTGCAGGTGCAGGGAGGGGCCGCGGCTCGCTGGAGCGGCTCTGGCTTTGACCGAGTGCAGCCCCGGAGCCTCCCTGGCCTCGTCCCTGCCAGGGAAAGAAGCCTGTCCCCGTGCCCTGCCTAACTTCAGGGGGACAGGAACATGCGATGGTAGCCGTCTCCTGCCCGGCCCCGAGCTCCTCCCTCCTACCTTCTCAGCTCTGTGAGGGTCTCCTTGGGTCTGCACATGTCACCCACAAGTGCAAGGGAAGGAAAGTCCCCTGGAAGGGAAGGAAAGGCCTCCTGCTTTTCCTCGTCTTTTCCACAAGGCCTTGTGGAAGGATGGGGGTAAGATCGCAAGGTCAGTTCCACAGACGCAAGCCAGGACCCCCAGGCAGAAGCCACAGCCAAGTCCGCCGTCGATTCCCAAGAACAACCGTGGAACTGCGGGGGTGGGGGGGGGGTGCCACAGGGGAGCAGAGGTCTCAGGAGGGGGCCCGGGACTCAGGCCTGCACTCAGGTGACCAGGGGAAGCTGCAAGCTGCCTTTTACACTGCGGCTACTCTGCTGGGGTCGCCACCATCTTGCTGGGCAGCCGGAACCTCCGGGGGGGGGGGGAGAGCATGGTTTGGGGAGCAGGAAAGCAGACTGGCTCTGGGGTGAAAGCACTTACTTCTAAATCCTAGCTTCCCCGCGTCCATCTGTGTGACCCCCAGGCCTGCCACGTAACCTCTCTAAACAGTGTTCTTGTCTTCAAAATGAGTGTGTTAACAGGGTCACCCTCCTGTGATTGTGATATGCACAGCAAACCGTCAAGGAGAACTCACAGGGCTCACTTATTGTAGTAAATTGGTTACAGGGAAAAAGGGGAAAGACTTGCTCTTGCTGATGCTGCTGGTCTGTGGCGGAGCCTTGATACCCGGGCAGGTGAGGTTGGCTACAGCCCCCGCTGCTTCCCCCACTGCCTCCCCTACATAGTCAGGGGGGTCCTCGTGTGTGGGGGAGCCTAGAGGCAGTGCCCCATGGGCCGCCCACCTGGACACAGCCCCGCCACACTGCAATCTACCTGCCTGTTAAATGGGAAGGGCTGTCTGGCAGCGGCAGCTCAATGACTTAATGCTCATCCAAGGTTTCTCCTTGTAGCATAATTATTATGAAAATGCAATCATAATGCATCATTGCTCTCCATGTATGGCTGGTTGCAGAGGCTTGGAAAGAGGGAACCGTTCGTGAGAACAAACAGATCCTAATTTCTTAGAGCAGGGTCCCCGGCAACTGTCCCTGGCGAGAATGGCTGCTGTCACTCGGGCCGAGGCCATGAAGCTCAGCAGCACAGACTCCTTCCTCTCCTACCACAGACGAACCGAATGACGCATGCAAGTCTCACCGTTCATGGTAGCTGTATTCCATGGCGTCGCTGAACACTGAATTACATACTGAGCGATTGCTCTCATTAGAAACACAAGGTTAGGATCCTCTAAGCCTCTGGACACCATGTTTCTGTCCACCGATCTCTACACGGTCTTGCTGTACGTATTAGAAGCGACTCTGTTTACTCCATGTGCGTGACTGGTGGAGACGGGGCGTGATGCCTCGTGCAAAGCCCACCCGACATGCACGTCACACCTCACGCCTCACGCGCACGAGACACCACCGAGCCCTGCACATGGGAACCACCGCACAGGGCACAACTACCAAGAAGGAGCCCCGCGCAGGGGAACCACGCGGCCAAATGACCCCACGCCAAGGACGGTGGGAAGCACCACCGCTCAACCCACGAGGCAGAAGCCCACGTTGTTCACGGCGGCTGTCAACTTGTGTGTCGGGGGATTCAAAGTCTTACCCCTTCACACGTATCCGCAGATGACTACAAACACACTGAGTACTGGCTCAGTAAGCAGGCCAGTCCCCAACCACGGAACCTGAATAGCAAGGACCCATTGCATACACACACACACACACACACACACATACACACATCAAACAGCCGTATATGCACACGCAGGTACAAATACCCACGTGCACTTACTCATATCCATGTATAAAATGCTCTTGGCTTCGTTTATCCTACATAAATCATGTCATTGGCTGCCCCTGTTTCCTTTTAAAATCTGCCTCATGCGCCAAACAAGTAAAAGTGAAATTACAGTAGGATCAGCAAGCAGAGATACACAAAGTGTTCTTCTCTTTGAAACAACTGAAAACACACATACACAGAGCAAAAGAGAGAGAGAGAGAGAGAGAGAGAGAGAGAGAGAGAGAGAGAGAATGAAGCTATTCTGAAGAAATAGGAAAACCTTGGCTATGTCTTCCTTGCTAGCAGACTCAAGGCCAGTCTTTCTACATGGATACAAAGAGTGTGCGTGTATGTGTGGCATTTGTTTTTTTAAGAATATTTTAATATCATAAAATCTTCTAACTTTCTCACGTGGGAATACATGTGGGTGACTTTTCTTTGTCAGACCATCCCTGTCTACCGAGGGAGCCCTGGGCCACAAGTAGCTAAAATTCAGACAGGGAGACTGGATTCGTATTTTTCCTTCCACTTAATTACATGGAAGTCAAACACTGTCACAAGTGCCCGGTGGCTTCTGTATTAGACCGTGTGGATTTAACGAGTCCCCTAATTGAAGAGCATATATTTGTCGTTCCTCTACTGTGCCCATTAGATATTCTGACGTGACGCATACTGTGTGTGTGTATGCGCGTGTGTGTGTGCGCGTGTGTGTATGTGAACAGCTGAGTGTTAGCTCGTTATTTCCTAATTAAGGTTCCTTTGCCCCCAATACTTGGTGTTCTCCATTAATAACAAGCAAGGTTCTTGTAATCTCCCTTTCTGTGCAGCTCCTTGGAAACGAGCTTGAGGACTGTTTGTTACACGCACTCAGCACCCTCTCTGGAGTGGCGGGCACCGCGGTCCGGCAGGCGTGGGCCTTCTAGAAGGTGCTAATGCGGGTCCCCAGGCCTCCCCGGGTTGAGGAGGGGCGCTGAGAGTCTGCTGGCACGAGGAGAAGCGGGCAGCCGCCCCTCTGCGCGGTGCTTGCATGGATGTCATTAACGGGGCCCCCCTCACAGCGCGACGCCCCTCACCTCCATTCCTATGATAAATAAATCAGGGGTTGGCTGGGCGTCGTGGGGTTAGCCTGGGGTGGGAGCTGGTGTGGGGGTGGGTGGGGGGCCACGGCCGCGTGCCCGGCTGCGGGAGGACGTCAACGTAATAGATTTTTTTTTTCATCTTAATGAATATTAAATTCTAACCCGTTACATCCTTCCACAGGCCTTTCTCGGCTCATCTTGCTTCACGTCCACACATATTTTACTTTTATTGCCGGAACAAAATCGTGGCAGCATCCACAGACCTCTAAATAAAAGAAGGAGGGGAAATTTCCTCCTGCCATGACGAGAGGCCTACAAATCAAATGGTTTTCATTTTCCGGTGCTCCTTTTCTGTCTTGCTCACGTGTAGACATCATTTATGCCCGAAGCGGTCCCGGTGACTGCGGATCCGGGTAGGCGGGGAACAGCATTGGGTAGGCAGGGAACAGCATTGGGTAGGCAGGGAACAGGATTCACCGGGGTGCTCCCTGCCTGCCGGTCTGGCCCCCGGCGGGGTCCCCCGAGTTCTCCCGCGGGCCGCTGGCCTCCCCGTGTTCCTGTCTGGGCAGGGCCGAGTCTGGCTTGCAGCCCGGAGCCCCTGCTGGGCCGCCCCGAGCCCCCTGACGTCACCGCCTGCGGCTCCCTCTTGGGCTTCCCACGCCCCGCAGGCAGGGCGGTGCCCCCACAGGGTCCTTACAGCCCACGGCGTGGGGGGTGCGTGGTCCTGATGATGCACCGGGGGTTAGACGTTTGGGGGTCATTACCCTCTCAGTGACTAGGCTTGCCCGCTCTGGCGTAACCTTGTGGACCCCCACTTCTGGGTCCCCCCCACACACACCTGGTAGATGCACCTGTGGTGTTTCCCTTTGGGGTCCCATTCCGAAACGCATGGCAGACGTAACTGTCTGAGGTTCCCTGCTCCCCGTGATTTGCAGGCCGCCTTTTCCTCCCCTGCTGCTCCTCAGCAGATTCCTTTGAAACCCAACCTCAACCCAACCGGTTGCATCTAACTTCGATCTTATTTTCTACTTTTAAAAGTTAACTTCAGGGTGACACTGTCCAAAAAGAGATGTACTCCTTACCTGACTTTTGTAGCGGTATGTCACCTTTATAATTATCAAAACTTTAAAAAATAGCTTTGTCATTCTTTATTGTTAATTTTTAAGTGGTACTGTATAAATCTCCCAATTACTTTTTTTTTTTTTTGCCAGTCCTGGGGCCTTGAACTCAGGGCCTGAGCACTGTCCCTGGCTTCTTTTTACTCAAGGCTAGCACTCTGCCACTTGAACCACAGCGCCCACATCTGGCTTTTTCTGTATATGTGGTGCTGAGGAATCGAACCCAGGGCTTCATGTCTACGAGGCGAGCACTCTTGCCACCAGGCCATATTCCCAGCTCTCCCGATTACAGTGTGGATGCTGCTGCATAGATGTGCCATGATTCCTAAGCATCCTCCTAAAGAAGTGGTTTTATCCTGCTCAGAGGACGCTTGGCAAAGCCCAAAGACAGTTTTGGTTGTCATGAGACAGGATGGGCGGAGTCCAAAGATACCCAGCCGTGCAGAGGAGAGCCCCACCACTACCAGCCATCTCCCCGCGCCCCGCACCCCACCCCCCCCCGCCTGCAGCAACGAGGTGGATGGGCCCTGACCTCACAGGAAATGTTGGGATTCCCTAGGGTTGGACAGAATATTTTCCATTTTCCAAGCCTGTCTTCCTAGCCATTTTATTACCAGAGCCTGGCGTAAGCCCTGGCCCATAGTTGGAACTTGTAGAGATGGTGATTTATCTCTTTATGGGAAATTTCCAACAGGACAGTTGCGTTTGTGTTCGTGCCCATGGATTTCAGATATCTACAAGAGTGAGCACGCACATACTCGCTTCTGCTGTTGACAGTTTGACATCGCTTTCTGTGCCAGCCTCCATTTGGGAGCCGGTGGCGTGCTGTCGTTGCTCGCCATGTACCTGAATGAATGCACCCACGGGCCGGTGGGCACAGCCCGGCCCCTGCGTGCCTGTGCCTTTGCTTCTGGTGGTCTCCTTCTGACGGCAAAGCCGTTTTCCCATGATTATGACCTATGCTCAGCCATGCCTACTTAGGAGGTTTCTACCTTGGAGATAGTTTCCACAAGACTGATGGTAAACATTCTGACTCCAGGGCTACATAAAGGAAGAGAGGGGATTAGGGTCCAATAGAGAGACTTGTGTTGAAAAATCAGGCGGTGCTGAATTTTTGAAGACATTGTCCCCATCTTTGGGGCCTGCACTGACTGTAAAACAGGACCGTCATTTCCACCCTAGCTCCCTGGCGACCCTC
The DNA here is from genome assembly GCF_023159225.1 of Perognathus longimembris pacificus. Classification (NCBI taxonomy): domain Eukaryota; kingdom Metazoa; phylum Chordata; class Mammalia; order Rodentia; family Heteromyidae; genus Perognathus; species Perognathus longimembris. The sequence goes on from NC_063170.1 coordinate 3,635,305, forward strand.
CTGCTCACAGCTGCTACAAGCCATGCAGGCCTGCCCGGCTGATTCACAAGACAGTGGGGGACACCCAGAACAGGCAGGAACCCCACCCCTTAGGAATTCATTTTCTCTGGATATCAAGTATATAATCAAAGTAGAATTGTGGGATCTTCGTGCATAATAATGTCTGTTCCATAGTTCCTTGGTTGACTATCTTCTTTCTACCAGGTATTGGGCACACAGAGACAAGACTACCGGGAGCACAGCCAAACGGAGAAAGACACCTAGGGAGCCCATTGTGGGACCCATCGCACAGATACTCCACCAATGAAACTATGCTGGTGTGGAATAAGCACCTTAAAATGTGTTCCACCCCACATGTCTTTAGGGAGTTTCAAATTAAAATGACAATGAGATACTCTCAGGGAACACAAGAGTTTGACCAATTGGAATGACCAAAAGTCAAAACCCTAACTTTCAGACCAAATGTCGGTGAGAATACAGAGCAGTAAGAACTCTCATTTATTGTTGATGGCAATACATAGTGTTATAGCCCCTACGTTTTATCCCATGGCTCAATAGCCCTGAACAGAAACTGGTTTAAACTCATACTGTGTGATACACTGATTGTGTTCCGTGGTGTTTAGCCAATTGAGTTGAAAATATATTTTCACACAAAACCTGCCCATGAATGTTTAGAGCAACTTAATTCATGATTGCCCAAACTTGGAAACTGTCAAGATGTCAAGGTGAACATCATACTTAGACTACGGCACCTCTAGACAATGGAATGTTAGCCAGCACGAGAAAGAAATGAGTTTCCAAGCCATGAAGAGACATGGAAGAACGTCACATGCACACTGCTGAGGGAAAGAAGCCAGTCTGGGAAGGCTACGTTCTGTAGTATTGCAGCTATAGAACATTCCAGAAAAGGCAAGAGTGGGAGAACTGTAAAGGCCTGGTGGTCTTCAGAGTTACCAAGAGAAAGGGGTCGTAGGCAGAGGACTTTTAGGACAGAGAAACTGTTCTGTATAATGCTGTAGTGGTTGGTATATTCATTTATCCAAAACCACAGACAAAGTATCAAGAGTAAACCCTAACGTAAACCAGTGATGAACCAATGTAAGCTCACTGACTATAGCAAATACACACACACACACACACACACACACACACACACACACACACACTGCACATAGATGCATTCACACGCACACACCATTCAAATACAAACAGATTCAGCCACCCTGAGCAGGCTGCCATTCTCAGTCCACTCCATCCCTTGGAGCCACCGATTTCTCTGAACATCCCTTCCCCACCTCCACACTGCCATCTCTGTTTAAATATCTACATCTCGATTCCCAATCTCCACTCAGGCATCTTCTTTCCACGGCTTATCCTCTGACACAAGGGCTCTTTCTCTGAACTCCCAAAGCAAAAGCAGAGCGTGTCCGCTTCACCCAGCCCTTGCTGCTTTTCACACGGACTCTCTGCTTCCCTCTCTGCTGAAGAGACAGAGAATCGCCAGGGCTGGGGTGTGTGTCCAGGTGGCCCCCGGCCTCTTCCAGGCTCTGACAACAAAGCAGGTACCCGCTGAACAGTAGCTACCGCCTAAAACCTTAGAATAGCAGACGGCTACCTGAAGGCATCCAATTTTCAATACTTCCTAGGTGACACGGCCTGTGCCTAGCCTCAGTTTCCCCACGGTTAACGTGGAGAACAGCCATCATAATAGCGATGCCTATTTCGCCAGGTCGCGGTGAGAGCTGACAGAAGTGACATGCGGACAGCTAACAGGTGTGAACAAGGAAGACACAGACTGGGGAGGAAGTGAGCTTCCGCAGGCCACACAGAGCAGCAGACGATGTCGCCATGTTGCCCTCCCCCCGCCCCCCGTGGGTTCCCATCACTCTCAGAACAGCAAGCGGGGCCCACGTCGGTCTCCCCGATGTCACCCCCTGCCCTGGGTACACACCGTGTTCGCCTCGCCACTTCCTGCCTGGTGCTCAGACCCACACCCGGCACGCAGCGGGTTGAATGAACGCACCAGTGAGTGACCAGATGAACCCTCTACCATGGTGAAAGAACAGGGAAATTATCTTGAGTTTCCCAGATTCTTCAAGCTCACCTCGAACCCCACGCGAAGAAGGTGGCAAAGAGATCCAAGGCCAGGCCTCTCCGGCTGCATGCCGGAGGCCGTGGTGCTTCGTTTGTGTGCTAGGTCACAGCCTCTACCTTGGTGCTGTCGGGAGAAGCAAAGAAGAGGGCGGGCCACGGCGGGCCAGGCCCACGCGGCCACGTGTTTTCCTGGGTGCCCCGTGGCCTGGGAGCCTGGGAGCCTGGGCTCAGCCCCCCCACACTCCCTCCTGAACACCCAGAGCCTCATTCCAGTCTGCAGCTCCTCAACCGCAGCCCTTCCCTGCGGACGTCTGCCCCCAAAATGAAGGTTGTCAAACACTTTAAATGTTATTAAATTGTCCAGTAAATGGGAATGCCCAAAGCAGAGAGCCAGTCAATCAGGATTATTCCAGAGCTTCAAAAAGACAGAAGGAAACCATTATTAGGTTTCAGAACACTGTGTTCCCTCTCCCACACAGCCTTTATCTAAATCTTCATTTAATTGGCAGCCTTCAGCACTGTCAGAATTGCATTCTGAAATCTATGAGAAGTTTTCAAACATTCACATAATGTTACATGCTTGGCTCAAAACTACTCAAGGGGAAAGAGTGATCGTTTCTGCAAGAGACTCGGGGAATGAATGCCTTATCGCTGACATTACAAGAGCTGGGAAACTGACCTCAAATCAAATGAGAGACCAACGCAGCCCAGCCCTGTAACTCAGGCCCAGCATACCAGCCTGAGGTGTAAGGCAGGGAGGACCAGGCGGGCTGGCTTCAGGGCTCCAAGGTATCATCTGGAGGGCAGGCACTGGTCTCTTCTAGCTCTCTATGCCCAGATCCTCCCACAAGGCACAGCATCCATCAGGAGTGCGAAGCCGATGTCTGTGACTAAGAACGACCTTTGGCTGTATTTAATAAAGGGAATTGGCTGTCTTTGGGGAGTCACAGTCATGGAATGGCTCTGGGATTCCATTGCAACTCACAAAAGACCAGGTATCCTCTGGAGATTGGCCGTGAGGGAAATTAGGCTTTAAAAAGTTGACTGTTTTAATCAAGGGGGGAAAAAAAAAGAATTCTAGGCAAAATAAGCCAATTAAGTTAGTTTGATAGACAACCTTCACAACAACGGCAGCTTCCAAGAATCATCCTGGATCCGTTCATTTCTCAAGAGGTGTGACTTTTAAATGAAGCGGGGTCAAAGGTCTGCCTCGTCCCCCAGAGCACAGGCTACCTACGGTCTGCAAGCACAGCACCGACGCCAACCACCTGTCCACCTCTGGCGCAGACGGATGGCCCTCCAGACCATCCATCAGGAGAGAAGACATAGAAAGAGCAGCGGCCTTTATTGAACCCAGCTCTGCTCATCGTCAGGGCCAAAACCACGGAGAGAATCCTGGCCCAGGTGAGAAAGAGATCTTCTCAGAACGGCCAGAGGGGGCTGTCATCTTCCTGATTTTCCTGTAACTCTCTGGGGCTCGGGTATCACCTTTAGCGGATGGGGATGGGAAGCGTTTTCAGCGCATCAGACTGTTAATAAGAGACATGGAGGCGCAACCCCACAACTCCCAGACCCAGAGAGCCTCTCCCAAAACGCCAGGGACCTCGGGGCTTCCTGCCACGCATGCTCCGTAGCTGGGACGGACAGAGGGTGGGGCCACAAGTTGTTTTCAGGACAAAAATGAGGACTGGTGGCATTGAGTAGGATGTCAGGCCCCCAAGGGTTCATGGGGCGAGATGGAACGGGTCCTTCCTGAGTTCTCAGTCACGCGTGGGGTCCCCTGCCGTGACACTCTTCTGTGCACAGAGCCAGCCAGAGCCCTGTTTCTAGCAGCAGCCGGTCCAACTGTCAATACCATCGCCACCTCCAATCGGAAAGGCCCGCAGCCAGAATCAGCCTTTGGATGTGGCTACTGGGAACCCACTTGGTCTTGTGTTTCTATAGACACAGGCTTACAGTAGAGAAAACCTGGAGGGTGGAGTGGGAAGGGGTTAGTCCAGCACTGCGCCCTGCAGCTTCCTGCTCATCTTCGTTCCTGTGGTCCCCTCTGTCACCGATGCTCTCTGACAGGGTTACTGACCAGGGCTGAGACAACGCTCACCAAGCTCCGTCCCGGGGAATCCGGATGAACACATATCCGCCCCCACTTCCTCCCCCAGTGAATTCACAGCATGGCCTCCGGAGACCCAGATCCCAGTCTGCCCTGAGGAAGACAGGTCCCTGGGGCTCTGCGTTCTTGCCCGCCCCCTCCCAGCCTGCTGGGGGCTGAGTGGAGATGGACGAAGATGCCAGACCTACATGTGTCCCCTAAACTATGAACCACCCGGCTACACAGCGAGACGCGTGTTAGATGACGTGTGTGTGAGCACACACACAGGTATGAGACATGTTGTGTTTAGGTCTTTGATTTCGTTATTCTCAGACTGTCCCTAAATTAATCATTATTGGAGCACAGAGGAGGATGGCTGTGCTTAGACTGACCATTAAAATAAACCAGAGCCACCCCTGTCTCCCAGAGTGGCCCTGACCCCTCTCAGCAAGGACGAAGGGCGCACGTCCTAGGGGTCCTACGGTGGTGCTCGTGACCACCGCAGCTCCGCTTCCCAAACCACGGCGGCCACGCACCTTTCCCGTTTCTTCTTCTACCCTTCCCACCTGCATGGCAGCAGGCAGAGCACAGAGGACAAGGCTCCAAAGACGGTCATTCCCGAGCAAGGCCAGCCGGAGAGAGGGGCAAGGTTGAATCCCCACAGCAGAACATGTGGGGACCCCGCTAATCCCGAGGCAGCATCGCCACGGCAGGGGTTGCACTCAGAAGGCCAAGTGGCTGGGTTAATAAGGCTTTTAGGATGGCTCACGCCGGGCGTGCACGACGCAGGCTTCTCTGGGCGTCAATTAGAAGAGCATAAAACTTTCTGGAATGGAGAAAGGGCGCCGAGTTCACGGCGCGTGCTGGGATCTGATGGATCTTTCTGTGCCCCCTCCGCGTCTACGGCGCTCTCCGCAGCCCTGCTCCCAGCCTCTCTCCGCCGCCTGGTAAACACCTTACAACTTCGCTTTAACGAGCAGCTTCTGTTTATGAATGCTCTCATCAAAATGGGGTGGGGGGGGAAGGAAGAACAGGAAAGTGGGACCTAACATGCCTCATTTATTGCAAATTGCTGAAGGTTCATTTCCAACTGACAGAGCTACACACAGTGGCTACATGCGGTGTCTTGCACAAAATCTGTTTCTTTCCATAAAAGATATCTACTTTCTGTGGCAGGTAGCGCAATGCTGGGGTGCTGGGTGCCGCTTTTCAGGGCATATTCTCTTTTCTGTTGTTATGATCTATCATCATCATCATCATCATCATCATCATCATCATCTTTAAGTAGTTGTGCAGAGGAGTTACCCTCCAATCAGTCAGCTTATGAAAACACTGCATCTTTATCACTATCACCCTGTCGTCAGTGAGGGAGAAAAATGTCCTCTGGGAGAAGAAGAGGTGGTACTGGGGTTTGAACTCAGGACCTTGCACTTGCTTGTTTCATTTGCTCACTCAGCTGGCTCTCTACCGCGCGAGCCATTGCCTCTAGCCCTGCCTTCTGCAGGTTATTTGTGAGTTGGAGTCTCAAGTGCAGAAAACTGCCTTGTCTGGCTTGAAACCGTGATCCTCTTGGATTGCGGCCTCCTGAGAAGCTGGGATGACGGGCGTGAGTCCTGGCGCCTGGCTTACTTGCACCATTTTCCGAATAGAGTCTTCCTCTTGGCCCAGTCTGGCCTGGACTGCGATCCTCCTAGTTGCACCTCCCGGGCGGGCGGGATGGAAGACGCAGGCTCCCACGCTCCTGTTTTCATTGGTGGAGGTCGAGTCTCAAGCACTTTTTGCCCAGGCTGGTCTCAAACCCCGACGTTACCGATGTCCGACTTGCGGGCCTCGGGGAACGTGGCTGGCGTGTAGAGCGAGGCTCCACCCCAGGAAGTGGCGCTGACGGTGATCATGGAGGTCACAGGAGCCTGGCCCCGCTGTGACCTGGACTACGTCGGGGACTGTGGTAAGTTGTGCCTGCTCCGGCTCATCCCCTTAAGAACCAAATCAGAAGGGTTGTACCGTCCGCCCGTTGTGGAGTGGCACCGCAAGGCGGTTACAGGATCATGGTAAGGACAACGGCGTGAACCACCCTAGACTTCCTGGTGTCCTCATTCTTAGCCAGTAATTACTTCTTTTTCTATTTTTTTTCTAGACCTCCTCTCCCCGCTCCGCCCCTCCCCATCTTATGCCATCCTTCCTCCCTCTTATTGACTTTGCTCCTTAAGGTCAAACCTGTTATTGAACGTGTAAGTGCTATCATCTGACCACTCCTTTTATAGGGTCCTCTCAAAAGGTCCTGGCTCCTCGGTCTCCCAAATTGCCTAAGCTTAATTTCCATTACTTGACTGGCCTTCTTAAACATTACCAGTGACCATTCTTTCTTACTGAAAATCTGATGCCTTTCTTCTTTACTGTCTTCTTTCTATACCACTTAATAGTATCTGTTGTTTCCTTCTGAAATTCCTAATACCTAGTGTGATCCCCTTTTTACATAGTTATCAGTCTGTTTCTCCATCTCCCTCTATCCATTCACTCATTTATTGATCCATCGGATCTCCCCTTTGTCCATCCTCCCATCAATCTATCCACCTATCCATTCCACCATCTACCCACCAGACACCAACTTATCATCCTTCCAACTCCCTACTATTCTATCAATCCATCCATCTTCCCACCCACCCATCTATCCGTCTTTCCACCCACCCATCCATCTTCCTACCCATCTATCCATCCTCCCATCCATCTAGTTGGTTTCACAGTGATGTAAGCTCAGATTCTCTGTGAACTTGGGCAAGTGGACTTATTTCCCTAATCTTTTATCACCTCACTTGCAGAACAAGAATAAGGTTGTTGTTAGGTTTCAATGAGAGACCAGATGCTTAGAAAGCCTGGCTTGGATGTATTTAAAGTGTGTTTAAAACTGTATCTATCTGTTCTACTGTGACTTTCACCCCCTGAGCTTTAAAAATGCTAGAATCACTTCTGATATTGCTCTCTTCCTTCCTCATCATCTCATTTACCACCAAGACTCTAAAACTAATCTCTGCTCTCTGCTCGCCATGACCTTTATTAGTTTGCAAGCTGGATTCTTGCCTTGGGTCTCTCCTGATCCAATCCATCTTCCACACTGCCCCTAGATTCATTTCTTGGAAATAGTTTCCATTACATTATCCCCCTCCTAAAACCTTTACTGGATTCTCTACAATCTACTTTTAGGGCCCCCCCCATTTCTTTATTTTTCAATTTTCTCATATTTTTTTCATTATACATGTAACACAATCATATCGATGGGTATTTGTAAACTAGAGAAAGAGAAAAATCGCTCAGAATCTCATTACAAGGAAGAAAACTGCAGTTCGAAGGTAGATACATTTCCTTCGGGCACCCACCCTCTCTCCCCTACACACGGGCTCGCGACACGCAGGAGGAGCCCTACTCTACCTCTCATCCCTGCCCAGTATTCATTTCCCACTTACGTGTTTTCCTGTCATTATCGTCTTCATAGCCATCTTCTTTAGTGTCCATGTACTATTCCATTGAGTCACTCAGCTGCTTTACTTGTGCTTGAAATCTAGCCTATTTGTGGAACATTTATGGTGGCAGGCACACAGCAACCACTCGATAAGGGCTGGCAGTTATTACTAGCTCCAATTTGTGCTATCACATATAATACATAGAAACATTACTGCGCATCTTTTTCAGTGCGTAGCTCCGTTTCTTTAACTTCTTCGATAAGGATTACTGGCCCAGAGGGCACACTGCTCTTGTGCCTTTTGATTCTGACCCCAGAAGATTCTCCTGGCTTCCCTTTGCCCCTCCCACCCCTGCGTCTCCTCTGCCCTGTCCACAGAGGGCTGGCCCGCCCACGAACCGCACCACGCCGCGCTTCTCCAACGAGCACTTCTTCGGAGCCCAAAGCGCATCCGAAGCAGCCTGGTAGTTTGAACATCCACGTTACCTGCGGCAGCCTTCCAGTGACACCCATGGGACTGGAGCTCGGGAACGCCTCCAGGGCTGATGGACATGCCACCCTGCTGCCCAGAAGCCCCGGGGATTCAGTCCGGGCACCTACTTCAGTTACTGCACCCACAACAGACCCTCCGCACGGCTCTGTCCTTGCCTGCCTCGGTTCCCCACCCCCGACAGTTTCCCCGATCACTGCCCTAATGAATTCACTGCTCTCCAATCCTCCTCTCAGAACTTGCTTTCGGGGAATCTCCCAGTACCTAGTAGGTATCATTGTCCATACTTTGTGGATCCAGTACCTAAGGCGCAGAGAGGTTATGCCACCAGTACATAAACACACAGCCTAGGTGGCAGGCTGGAATTCCAACAATTCCAACTGTAATTCTGCCCTCTTCCCACCTGCCAACTTCCTGGGCTCTTAATAGTCATGGTGTACTGCCAGACACTGCCCTGAAGCCACCATAAGATCCGGAAGCTAGAATAACAGTGATGCTATTAATAGCGGTCATCTTTGTAGCTCTGATCCAATTTCACACTGCATTCACATTCACTGTCGCCCAGAGAAACCTCCTTGTTGCCCCAAACATGCCGTATTTCGGTCCCAAATTTGGACTCACACTTCCCACAAGAGGGTCCCACCGTCTCCCCTGCCCTGTGCTCTGCCTCTCCTCAGTACTCTTGTTCCCTTATCTTCTTCCCTTCCTTGCTCACACCCGCAACTGACCTGCCAAACCCCTCTCTGACTCATGTGTAGACGGGCTTGTCCGTAAGAACCACCTCACAGGGCTGACATAGAGCCCCCAGGACACCCTTGCTTTATGAAAAGCAGGTCAGAAGAGGCCATCTGCTCAAACGATGGCCTTGGCCTCCTGCGATCTCTCCTTACCATTGCCTAGACCTCAACCAGTAAGGACAGTTTCTAATAAGGAAGGACTAGCAAACCAAAAGCCACAAGTCCAAAGAGTGAAAGATTATTCAAAGCTTGTAAAGAAGGCCCAAATGGTTGGTGGTACATTCTTTGAATATGCTACTGGGACAAAAGCCATCTGAAGATACCTACTTCATCTCATCTGGTTCTGATGAGATGTCTCAGAATCCATGATGATGTCCCAGAATTAGTGACAATGTCTCTGAATCAGTGAAGAGGTCTCAGAATTAGTGACGATGTCTCTCGATCAGTCAAGATGTCTCAGAATTAGTAACAATGTCTCTGAATCCGTGAAGATGTCTCAGAGTTAGTAATGATAACTAAGAATTAGTGACAATGTCTCAGAACGAGTTATAGTGTCTCAGAAGCAGTGACAACATCTCAGAAGCAGTGGCAGTGTCTCAGAATCAGTGACAATGACTCAGAATTGGTGGCACTATCTCAGAATCAGTGGCTCACTGGCCAAGTTTCGTGCACTAGAAATGCAAACAGCTTTTGTCTAGCAGAACAGCTACTCCAAAGATTTGGGCATGCCGCACACTAGCCAGTTTCTATCTAAGTCGGCAAACTCACTCCTCCAGTTCCTGATTCCATTGCTTATAATGACCCTTGCTTTAAATGCCCTTTGAAATTTTCATTAGCAGCTCACTATTTCTTCATAAAGGCATGGATTTCAGTTTGATTCATTTGAGAATACAGTTTTACCTTTTGAAAACTCACGCCTGAACAGTAGCTTGCTGTCAGGCCTCTGTCCTGCGGACTCAACTTCCAACCCTGGCCTCCTCATACTGAGAGCGTGTCGAGACCGCAGTGCCGCTCCGACTCTGGGAGCAGGAGGTCCGTGTCGGGACGGGTATTTCTCAGCCTCATCTACTGACATCTGGCGTGGGGTGGTTCTTGGTTGTGGCGCTGTCGTGCCCATTGGAGGGTCTTGAACCACCTCCCCCGGCCTCTGCCCACTAGAGGACAGTAGCCCCCTGCCTCCCGTGCTTGATAAACACAAGCGCCCCTTGACAAACACTGCCCCTGGCTGGGAACCACTGGTGTAGACCCCACCTCACGCGCAAGCATCAGCTCGGGAACCAGGAAGGGCAGCCGACATTCAACCAAGGCACCAAAGAATTAATTCCAGGCAGGAAGCAATTCTGATCCTGCTTCAGGACAGCACACTCCACAAACATGCACTTCCAGACCCACTCCCAGAGGCTCAAAATTTCAGCGGCTCCAGGCCAGAAGGTCTGCATTTCTGACACCCTAGCAGGTGCGGCTGACACCCGAGGCCCAAGCTCAGGGAGCCTCGCCTCCTCACAGCTTTTCGTAAGCACCTTTGGTCTTCTGGGAGTTACGACCTGGAGACCTATTCTAGGCACCTGGGTTGGGGAGCAGGCTGGGGGTAGGGACATGGGTGAGCGCAAACACTCCCCGACATCTAAACACACACGGAGAAACAGAGGCTCTCCAGGTCTACTGCGTTCACTTCTCTGGGTAACAGATTTTATACATGGCCAGCGTTTCCTTACTTTGCAGAGCACACTGCAAAGCCCGCAGTGGAAAAATGACAAACACGTTCAGGGACGCAGGTGACTTCGTGGGATCCTGCTGTTACTTGGGACACCAGGTCTCTGTCAGAGTCCTCCCCACCCCCACCCCCAGACTCTGAGGCCATGGATCTGAGATGGTTAGTCCCTAGCCTTCTGCCCAGCTCAACTATGGCTGCCCATCCAGGCCTCCGACCCAGGAAGGCACAGACAGTCCTATACGAAGCCCCCACCCCTCTGGCTACAAACACAAGCACTGTCCTAGGTCTGGACAAGAGGATGGTTACTTGGCTGCCCTTTCTTGTTGCACTGGGTATAGCTAATGGCTTTGTCACTCTGCATTTAAACATGAAAGAAAAATCTAAGTAATTAGCCCACAGATAAGGGCAGAGAGGAGCAAATTACATGGTACAGGGGACTTGGGAATCAAAAGAACCCTAGTGGGAAAGGGCGGTGGGGGAGGGGCTTGATGGGAGGATGAGTACTACTGTCAGGAGCAAGAGCTCCTGGGCTGAGATCTTAGATCGCCTTCTCATTACTATGCTCTCAGATTCTTCAGCTGAACCAGCCAAGGGGTGCCAAACATTCATGTTAATTTGGATAAATCCTAAATCCTTCTAGAATCTGCTATCAGCTTCAGCATGATGAAGATTAGCATGCCAGGAAAGGTTCTCTCTCTCTCTCCTTCTCTTCTTTCTCTCCCTTTTTCCCTCCTTTTCTCCCTCTCTCCCTCCTTCGCTTCTTGGTCCATTTCCTACTCTTAAAAGCCAACCACTCTAAGGCATTTCCTCTTCCTACAGTCTCAGGGTTTACTTCCAGGTCCTTCCCCCCACCCCACCCCCACCCCTGCCATCAGAAATGCTTCTAGAATCCATGTTAGAGATCAGCAAAACAGAAGCGGAGAGCCAGGCTTTGCCGCTAATGGGTTGAAGTTGCCTGCAGCTACAGACCACAGACTGCTTTAAAGCGGTGGACCACGTGTGAGAACAAGTGTGGCCAGCAGGAGCCAGGTCCCAGCGTGGCTGGCTCTGAACCTTGGCAGTGCCACCTGCCAGGCCCCTCCCTCTGTCCTCTGGTCTCTACCATGGGGTGGAGAATGGCTGAACGGCCCTCCTCTGGAGCAGCTCTGCCTAGAGAAGAATGGCTCCTCTCCTGGTGCGTACCGGCGGAAAGGGCCATGCAGGCTCAGAAGCAGAGTGGGCGCGAGTCCTGAGCTTGGCCTTCCTGCCCTCGGGCTGCCTGCTTCCTTCCTGAGTGAGAGCACACTCTGCAGCTCGCTCTGAACTACACACCGCGGTGGGTCTGAGTGTGCTCACGGTGCACACGGGTGGGCAGTGACCACCACCATCTAGTTCCCCATATCTCCCCGCAGTCACCCCATGCCGGGAAACCACGAGTCTGCTCGGTCGCCGTTTGCCTGTTCCCTGAAATCATAAAGCATGTAGACTCTTGGAGCCTCGTCCCCAGCACGGTGTGACCTTTTTCAGGCGTCCTGGGTTCCCCATCAGCAACGTGGAGTTGGAATCACAGTAGATACTCGGACGCATCAGCTGGAGGATTAAACGTGCTCATTTGTGCATCGGAAGTCTCAAGGCGGAGCCTCCAGGACAGCGGCTGGGATTCCTGTGTGCAGTTCCCCTGCCCAAAGCATGTCACTGGTGGCGCGAATCTAGACCGGGGCAGAACAGAGGAAGTAAGTCCTGCCCTCCCTCAAGCACAGCCAGGTGGGAGATGGAGAGAGGAAGCTCACTCAAGGGAGTACAACGAAGTTTCATCGTATGCACATTTAACTAGCGTCAACCCAGCTCTTCTACCAGAGGGAGAAAGAGAAGAAAAAAAGAACAATGTAAATACAGCAATTAAATGCTGGAAAATTATATCTTGCATATATTCTTTATTATGCACTGTACATTACGGCATGTATTATACATCATTCCATATTGATTATGGCACGAGGCTGCATACACAAAAACCATGCGCACTGCGCTTTAATGAACAACTTACAAAGATTTCAAGGTTAATGACAACTCTGTGTTTGCTTTAAACCCTGACTTTAAAACTCAGCCTCTGAGTAAAATTCAGCTCTACTATGTGTCAACAATCACAATGCACCATTATTCCAGATGAACTAAATCAACAACAACAGATGAACAGAATCAGCCAACAAGAAGCACGCCACTGAGCTGGGTGTTACACTGCAACTGGCTCCAACGGGCGTCCACACTCGTCTCCGCCCTCCTCAAGCCTCACGGTCTCATTTCAAAAGCAAGACGCGTCACCAGAGGGGTCCACGAGTAGCGGAATTGGGTTAAGGAACATGGGAATGATCTCTCATCCTACAGCCAGGAGGCAGAAGAATCGCGGGCTGTGGCCTGCCTCCGGCCCTGCCCCCACTTTGCCTGCGTTGTCATTCCTCATTGCCACCCGACTGACATCAACCTGTTCACTTCACACCATCTCCCTCCCAGCCGGTGTGCGGGCTCACCAGGGCAAGGTGCCTGATTATGGGGTTCCTTTCTGTGCTCCTGATGCCTCGAAGACCGGCAAGCCCTCCTGGGTAATTTTCCAGATACTCCTCTTTCCTCCTATCTGCTGCCCCTGAAACTGCTGTCATCCATTCCTCTGGCCTCGGCTTGCTGATCTATGAATCAACTGAACGTAGTAGGACTACATTCCACATCGAAGAGGAGGCCCGAGGTAGCTTCCTGGGGCTTTGGCATGCTGGTACCATCTAGTGGGAAAGAGAATATCTGCAAGTGGGCGCTTAACCAACATCAAAAGGTCACACACACACACACACACACACACACACACACACACACACACTAACTCTTCCTATTATCGTGGGCTCTACTGGGGAAGTTTCCAGTGACACAAATGTGGCAGGTGGAATCCCACGTTCTCATGCTGCAAGCCTTCCGCAATGGCTTGGCAGGGAAGCACAGGGTTCATGGCTGCCGGGGCCAGGGGTCGGTCCCGCCGTGGGAGATGGGAGATGTGCCCAGTGGCACCCACCCCCACCATGTGTCTCTCTCCAAGGGAGAATTCTAAAGTGAGTTCCACTACTTTTATTTATTTTTTTCAGGGCGATCACGAGCCCTCATTTCTGTGGCAGTACCAGTGCAATCTCAGTGACACGGGCTTTACTGGCATCTGCGCTTCCTTTGCTCCTCTTACTCCTGAGATTGCCCCTCCCGCCTCTCCTGCCTTTCCCACCACTCTTCGGGGGAACGCAAGCCGAGCACGGGTGCTGAATACCGTGACGCCTTTAGGGAGTGAGAATACCCCAGGAGTTCAGCCCAGATAACCACTCCACAAGCCAAAGCTCCCCATGTAGAGCTGGCCTAAGAACTACGAGCTCTGAAATAACTACCAGCACCCTCACCTGGATCAGAGCCAGCACCTACAATCCAGGGGTGTGTGATTTAAAGAAGGACTGCCATTTGCATGGCAACAGAGGCCAAAGAACATGCGGATCTTCTTTTCTGACCTCTGTTCTACCCACCCACCTCCCCTTGTCCCAGTTTGACCAACTGATGAGGTAGCTAATGGTCAGGGTCAAGACTCCGAAAATTATAGTCCAGGGGCCAAATCCAGCTCTGCCTATTTTTTTTTGTAAATAAAGTTTAATGGAAATACAGCCTGGGTTATTTGATCATATACTTCTCTGGCAACTGTTATTTGTGTTTTAGTCTACTTTCGAATGACTACAAGATTGACTATATACTTACCGTATAGCCATTAAAAAAAACCCAACAAGACCCTGACCATTTAAAACTACCTCCCCCTAACTTAAATAATTTCTAATAGTATTTTGGATAAAATTTCAGCAACAACAACAACAAAAGGAACAAGCAGAAGTTAACTGACACCACATTATCAGTGAGGATAAAATCTTCCTCAACCAGCTTCATTTCACAAACGATAGGCCATCTCCTCGCTAGCAACTATAAAGATTATCACACCAGAATCAAAGGTCCGCGGCCTGCGAGAGCGTGGTAAACAGCCCGAGAACCGTCCCCTGTATCGTATCCTTCAGCGTGCCAAGTTACCACACTTACTTATCCTCATTGTTGTCTTTCTCCCTGTTACACCACAACCTCCATGAGGACAGTCATGGAGTCCCAGACACGTACAGCCTCCATGCTGTGGAAGTCGGTGGAGGGAATCTCTTAGGCACACGTGATGTGCTCAGAGGGACGCCCGGGTATCGACCTCCTGGGGGCAGCCGAGGGGCCCGGCCCCTTCGCGGAGGACCGGGCACGTGGGGCCCCGGGAGACCTGGCTGGGCAGTGTCCGTCCAGCGGGACAAAGCGCCACGGGAACGCTCGGCAAGGCCGCTCTGTGCTCCACTTGTTGAAGGGTGCCAGGCACCGCCAGAACCGAGCTTGGCTTCGTGAATGGCTTACTCTGACTAAAGACCCTTCAACGAAAAGGACTGAAAATCAAAAGTCTGTCCGGAGAAAACCGAACTAAACTTGGAGTTAGAGGCGGTCCAGTGGCAGCACACTGCAAATCCCTGTGCCTGCCTTTGGCCACCGGCCATGCAGTCATTCTGTTAGGATGTAGGAGGCACTGGCCTAGGCTGGGGAGCTCCTGGCAGCCACGGGGAGCGAGCCAGCCATCCCATGGGGGACCCACGCAGCCAGGCAGAGGCCGGGGCCGCCCGTCCTGGGGAACTCCCGCCGAGCCGCCCCCAGTCTGGGTCCTGGCTGGGACCTTCTTGCTGGGGCAGCTCTCCTTACTGGGTGTGCGGGTTGTTTGGTCCTGGCCAAAAGCAGGCAAAGAACACAAAAACCCTGGGCTAACCTAGTCCCAAAGGCTGCTCCCAGCACCCAAGCAGAAAGGCCAGGCCCACCCAGATCCACCTTTTAGAAACCAGAAACTCAACAACCAGGCCATACCAGGCAACCATTTTGACTCCAGGAAAATCAGAGAACAAAACCAATCAAAGAGTGGCTATGCTGTAAACTAACTGTACAACTGGGGGTGGGGAGAGGAACTGGGGAGGAGGGAAGGTGGGAGAAAAATGAGGGAGGAGGTAACAAGTTTGACAAGAAATGTACTCACTGCCTTACGTATGTAACTGTAACCTCTGTACATCACCTTGACAATAAGAATAAAAGTTCTTAAAAAAGATAACAATAAAAAGAAATTTTAAAGGAGGCGTCAAAACAGAAAGTCTAAAATAAAACATAAAGGCTTTAATAAAAAAAAAACAAAGGAGGATACTTCTGTAATAGTTAAATAACGGAGGACAGACATGGGGAAGGAAGGTTTTTATACACTAGTGTCCTGTACAGGGAAAGAGGCACGCACCCGATGACCTTGAGCAAACATGACTCAACCACCCACAACTCGCCACCATCCACAAACCTGAGATAAGAATCGAAACGTTACCTCTCGGGGCCGTGATAAGGGATCTGAGCTCATGGGAACCACCGCCCCGAAGCAGCTGTGGTACACTGTAGTTATTCCGAGGTATTTGAGATGAGAAGAAGAAACCATAGGTACTCATGATGCTGGTGTGTGTGTACACCCATGTTCTCCCACTACCCTAGCAAAGCCTCCAGGGACCAGCTGCCTGGCAGAAACATCTAGAAGAGCAAAGGATTTCTATGAGGCATGAAATCCCCAGGGGAACAATCTTGGGGGACAAATTAATAGGAGACTCCTTAGGGAACAAACTTTATTTTTAATATCAATGCTTGTCAAATACATAGTCCCCTCCCACTGAGTCAGTCAGAGAGTACTTTCAACTTCCTAAGAGCACAATGCTCACACGTTAACACGCCCCATACTTGTTAGGCCCCTAGCAGACGGCAGTCCTGGGATGACATCAACATACATCTTTTCACGCCTCACCAAGCTTTTGAAGGGCAGGTATAGGTGTTTTCCTTTCTTGACTCGTTGAGACACAGGGGGAACAGAAGAGGAGCGGGCGATGAATAACTTACGGGCAGCCACACAGTGTGCAAATGTCTGGGCCGGGATTCAGACTCACTCTCAAGGCCTGGAGTCCCCTTAACTCTATGAAGCGGTCCACGACCCCTGCTCCTGGGCCTCCCCCAGGCTCTGATTCCGTGCCGGCTCGTCCCCTGTGCTATGCAGGGATGTCGCGTTCATCAGCATCCCTACATTAGCAGCATTCTTGGCACTTGGTATGTGGTTGTTAAATATATATATGTATATATATATGTATATATATATATATGAAGAAAGAAGAAAACAGGGGGAAAAAAAGCAGAGAAGAAAAGAAGGAAGGATGAAAGGGAGGGAGGACCACAGGGAAGGAGAGGGTGAACCATCAGCACCCCGTTCCTGTTATCTATATCAGCAACTGCTTCCCATTGTCACAATCACTAAATTCATAATTATTTCAGCAATGCACTTGCCTGTTTCTTACTAGACTATGAAAGCCATGGGGAGAGGGATTCTGCCCAGTCTGTTTGCCTCTGAGTGATCCAAACACCTGTTACTTCTTAGTGACTGGCGGGAGGTTTCAGAACCTTGGGGTGCGCACGCAGAGCAGGCTGGGACCCCTGCCCACACCTGCTTCCTCTGGGACCCCAGGCCAGGTCCATGCGCCGCCCAGCTTCTCCACCTGTTGGAACGGGACAACAACTGTTTCTGCTCCCTCCTGAGCATTAATCTCTTGGTTGAAAGCCTGGCATATGGCAAAACGTCAACCTCTTCTTGAGTTGTTGTTGGGTGTTTTGTTTTGTTTTGTTTTTAAGCAAAACTGGAGTTTGAACTCTCAGGGCTTTAGGCTTGCAAAGGCAGACACTCTACCCGCCGAGCTACTCCTCCAGCCTTTAAACCTCTTTTTGAAGGAAGCAAGAAGAAAAGGAAGGGAAAAGGGCAGAAAAGCAGGCTAGGCTGACTCAGAATCAGTGCTCCCATGGAACACACCGGCTTTCACCCCTCAAACTTCATTCAGTGACTGAGTCAAGCTCTCCAAAAACTTTCACAGGGGGCCCATGGCCTCTGCGGTAATGGACACCTTTTCCTTGAATGTGATTGTGATCTTGACCGTCTGTGGGCATCGTTACAGCAAATTAAGATTTCTTGGGTCTTGACACCATTTTGTCCTTGGAACCTCTTGAAAAGTAGTCTGCTTTGCAGATGAGAGCAGAGCAGAACTTGGCTGTGGGTTACATCAAGACTGATGGGCCCTTTAATGGCTGCCCATCGCTTGGGAAATACAGCCCGGGTCTATGGTGTGCAAGACCCAGTTAACAGCTTCCTAGAGCCCACAGTTAAACTGGTTGGTAGAGTAAAGGCACCCATAGTGATGGTATTTATGTGGGAGTTAGAATCTTTTTGTCTAAGTGATTGTTTGACACAAGCACCGCCATTTTAGGGTAGCCGCCACCTTACAGAAGCTACTTTAGTTAATCCACATCCTGTTATAAGAATTGTTATTCCCAGAGCTGGAGGAGTGGCACAAGCAGTAGAACACCAGCTGAGAAATAATTGTTTTTCTGACACGTTCCTACTTGAGCCAGATGTCCTGGTTTTGGTTGATTGCTTGGATAAAACTTTTAGTCCCTCTCAAGCTAGCTAATTATGCAAGATTGTGAACCTGAGTTCTGACCAATCAGAACAAAGGGCGGCAATGTGTTAGTGATAAAACCTGGGCAGAAGGCCCACCCGTGTGCTTGCTTGCTTACTTGGCTTCCTGTCAGTGCCACACCCTTCTGCAGAAGTCAACTTTGCCTTGCCCAAATTCCTTTTGAGTTGGTGCCCTCATTCCTCTGTGGTGCCCCAATATCCCCAGACGTTTCCAACAACTGTAACACAGTTATTGGCAAGCACCACAGATTACGTGGCTACACCTTGATTTGGGTTTGGTGTGTGTATGTACGTGTGCGTGTGTGTATGTGTGTGTGTGTGTGAGAGAGAGAGAGAGAGAGAAAGAGAGAGAGAGAGTTCCAGTTGCTAAGCATTTCCAATGCAGCACTGGTGGACACTCAGCAGAATGGTGCTACACCTGACATGGCGAAACTGAGGCGTGTTAGCGTTCGCCGAGTGATTGCTGAAAGTCGTCGATCATTACTTGCTTCATGGAAGAAATATTTCTAGTGCTACCGATTGAATGTTCAAGAAATGATTAAAGGGCTTGGCATGGTTTCTCCCAAACATGTTTTGCATAAGAACTATCAGAGATCGGTTAATGACCGGGGCTGTGCTCTGACCACGCCCAGCAGGGACGGTTGCAGCCCCTCCCGTGCTCTTCCACAGTCCAGCCATCGAGCCCTGTGGGCATCTCCATCTGATGAGCATGTGTCTATCACCCGAGTGGACACCCCCGGTGAGCCCCAGCCTAGCCCAGTTTCTCCCTTCCACGTGTACCTACTCCAGAAGTCCCATCCTATCACTGGGTATCCCCCCCTCCCCATCCCTTTGACCCTCAATGGCTGCCCATTGCTCTGAGGCAAATACCCAGATCCCCAAAGGGACCAACGCCTCCTGGCCACACCTCACACCACTCCCCGAGTGGGGCCGTTTCCTCTCCACAGGCCTCCTGCCTGGGATGCCTGTCCCCCCTCCCCCTCTATGGGCCTTTGTCATTGCGCCCTGCTCTCCTCTTTGAGTTTGAGCATCGGGTTCTCAGCAAGACCTCCCGAGTCCTCTATCTGGATTTCATCACTTTCTTATATTAATTCAGCCGCTTGTTCATTCATTCATGCTTGCTGAGGGCCTCCTAGGCACCAGGAATGGCTGGGAGCCCTGGAGACACACACACACCCTCACACGAGTCAGACGACAATCTGTGGTCTATGGGAGCTTCTATTTCCGTAGAAGAGTAGAATCGAGAACAGAACGCATAACGCGTGCAATGGCATGACCCCACACAACTGCCTTTCCTCCCTTTGCAGTGGTTGTCTTGGTTTTAAATTATTCATTAATTGCTATTGATCCCTACTGCCAAGCGGAGCCCCAAGAGACCGGAGAAGGAGCCTGCCTTATTAGCAGCTGGACTCTGAACACACAGATGGCGCATGGACCACGCCTACCTACAGGAGGTCCACCAGAGCTGCTGGAGATGTTTGCCCAGGCTGTCTGATCCCAGGCAAATTTCTCTGGGCACACCGGAGGGATCATCCCAAATGGATGACCCCCTCACTCCATCCCTTGAGACGTCTCCCGCTGTCTCTTTGGTTGTAATTCTGAGTTAGGTTAGGAGCCAGCTAACTTTTCCTGTAAAGGGGTAGATAGTAAATATTTTAGGGTTTGAAAGCCTGACACTCTTTACTCTGTTTTCACAGCACCCAGAGGCTGTAACAGTTATATAAATGAATAGGTGTGGCTATGATCCAATAGAGCTATTTATAAAACAGGCTACCAGCCGTAACTTGCAACCCCGGAGTTAGATGGCGGGTAAGAGAGAGCCCACATAGCCCCAGTCAGCCGCAGCCTCAATTGGTGGGGTCCAGCAACCCTCTGCAGACCCTCCACTGACCCTCCACACCCACCCCCTCAAGCCACAGACGGGGAGACAAATCAAGGGACCCAAGTTCAAGGGTTTGCATCAACCACATCCTTCCTCACTCATACAACATGCAAAAGCAGTTCCTGCCACCTGGGAGGAAAGAGACCACGGGGCGGGGGGAGAGCCTCTGGGGCGAGGATGGAGGCTGCCACGTTCCTTCCAAGGCTCCCCCCCCCCACCGCCCCCCTCCCAGCTCCCGCAGGGGCTGAACTTGTTTCCGGCCCTGCCCCAGGCATGTGGGGGGCAGCAGCTGCCGCCTTTCCCCCCCCCCCCCAGCCCAGCCGGTGTTCTACTGGGAGACACAGGGTCTTTGTGCCCCTGCAGAAGATCCGCGACTCCTGTCGGCGTCTCGGAGATGAGACATGACATGTCAAAACGTGCCTGTTGCTAATGTTCATTTTCAAGGATTTGACTTCTGTGGGCAACTGGCAGCAGCCGCGTATCGCTTTCCTCCTGAAGGGGGTCTGTGCTTCTATTTTCCCCGATCCCCGGGGTCTGGAGCCGTGGAGCACGTGGGTCTCGTGGGGCCCACCTGCTGCTGGGGGCGGGGGGGGGGGGGGAGCCGGATTCCGGCCGCGCTTCCAGAGCCGGGAGCATTCGTGGCGGCACCAACACTGGATGGAGAACTCCAGTGGGTGGCGATTGTTTCACAACCTGTGTAAAACACGGCCTAGGCTCCAGGATGGCGCCGCAGGGGACAGTCCCCCAGGCATCCGCTGCCCTGGAACCGTGCCATCGGGCACCTTCCCCGGGGAGTTCCGAAGGCTGAGGGCGCGCTCAGGGCCACCGCAGCCCCCGCGGGACCAAGTCCGGGGGGGAGCGGGGGGGGGGGGGGGCGCTGCACTGTTGTGATGAAGGCCACCCAGGGGGTGAGCGGCACCTGTGATGACGATGCCAGACGCGTTGCACCCCAAGGGCAGCCATGCGCTTGGCAGAGCGCTAGCGAGCAAGGTGACAGGGCCTGGAAGACACCCAGAGGTCCCAGAGCCTCTGGGCTACAGATACATCATGGCCTCCAGGACCCAGAGCTGCAGTGCTTTACCCCTCCGGATGCAATCACTGCCCAGGAATGGACGGCCTGCGAGCTCCCCGCACGGTGCTGAGGGGAAAGAGCTTCTGGAGTGTTCCATCCCCTGCCCGGTGCCCCGCGCCCATCTCCGAGGAACTAACTGGGTCCATTTGGTCAGGCCTGGCAATTTACGAGTAAAGGGGTGCAAACTCGCGTGATGATTGGGGGAGTGGTGAAATCAGGGAGTGCAGTGGGGTGGGTGTTGGAGGGAGGGGGGGAGACTGCAATAATACACAGAAGTCCGGGGGCTCAACTCCAACCAAGTAGGACTGGGTGGGAAAGCAGGTCGAAGATTGTCAGACCTCTTGATTTTCTTTTTTCCCTTAGGAAACCTGGGTTATTTCTTTTAAAAAAAAAAAAAAGTTTAATTTCTTACTTGCCATGTTGAGACAAAGAACACCCAAGTGACAACCTGATGTTATATGCCAAGTCAAGGAGTGGGTCATTCTTTTCCACAAACCCTGGCTTGGTGCTCTTTCAGTCTGAGATGCCATCTCTTCTCTCCTTGGCCTCCCTCAGCCTCGGAATCAAGGGGGAGAGATGACTTTCCTCCCGCACTCGAGGAGTGGCGGCTGCCAAGGGCCTGCCCAGGCGCAAGGTGCCCTCCGGGCCAGGCCAGCCCTGTGGCTGCCGAGGAGACAGGCCGCGGGGAATTGAATCGGCATCATCCCTTCAGAGGGCCAGATTCATGCAGGCATGGGGACACCTTGCTGACAGCTAAATGGAAGCAAAGTCCAAACCACTGGTTACTTGATTTGATTCTGCCCAGCTGATTATTGTAATTGGATGACAGATGGATGTTTGCCTCTCCTTTTCAGCTGGTGTTGGAGCGAGGAGCAGTGGCGCCTGCTTCTCTCTTCTGGGTAGATAACTAATTGGGAAGATTACCTCCTTTCAGAAGCAGAGCTATTCCTGCCCCCCCCCACCCCCACTGGCTATCTAAAGACTAAGAGCTAGTCCAACTGAAGTCAAATGCCAGCACAGCTCAGAACTTCCCCACATCCAACACGGAGACCCTGGACATTTTTCTTGCTCTCCTATGTTGAGGGGATGCAGAGCTGAAGAATGAACTAGAACTGAACGAGAGCTATAAGGATGAAGGGAAAAAAGAGAAGGAAGGAAAGACACTGAGAAAGGAAAAACGAGCAAACAAACAAACAATGATAAGATTTCTCCTTTGGGGGAGCTTGTAGCAAATAATCTGGAATAAGAACAATGGTTCTGTTTTGATGGAGCCGCTCCACTGAAGTTCTTTAAAATACAAGCTATAGATTCGGAATCGTGTTGTGCTGTAAATGGAGCCCTCTTCTGGAGAAATTTTTCAACAGGTATTGAAACAAGACCAAAACACGGAGAGCCGAGAGACGCGCACGCACCCCCCACCCATGGACAGGAGCACTGTGGGGGTATTTTGGGGGGTGTTTAGATGATGTGACTGTCATTCAGACAGCAATCGAATCCACAGTGTGTCTCTCCTCACCTTCCAAAAAGGAGAAATTGTATGTGCTCCCCAAGCAGCACTATTTGGGGAGGAAAAGAGAGGAAGCTGGTTTCAAGAACCTAGCTCTACTACCCCCTAAGAGTTAACCTCAGGTAGAAGACCCGTTTACCCACCAAAATGCCAGTATTTCCACATCATGCGACCACGGAATATGTTGGTTTGGGCGATTTTTCTGTAACACACAGAGGATACTTTCAGGGGGAAATAGGTTTTACTGAGGAGAAAACCCAATGGCTAAAGATAGGAAAGGGGAAAGAGGGAAGGAGAGAGAGAGAGAGCAAGGGAGACGGGCTAAGAGAACTTTTGAGGCTTTCAATATCATTGACAGTGGAGTTGCAGAGCTCCAGATCACATATTCAGGCACAGTTTACTAAATCACTTTGGGGAGTTAGAAATCAATCCGTCAATAGCTATGTTCAGCCACGTGACCTCCATCACTTTGATTCTTTCCACCACTTACATCTCTGTTGCCCCAGACTTGCAGAGTGTTCTAAGTTACCACGTGTTGAGGCAGAGCACCCTCCACCACTCTCGAGTCTTTCTTCCAACCAAAAAGGCTCGGGAAATAAATCACTACTCTTACAACCTGCATCCGTAGAAGACACGAGTCCTCATAAAATCATGAAAGTCAAGACTCGGAACTCTCCTCTTTCTATCTCGATCTCCGTATTTCCACAGATGACTGTTGGGCCCTCCTAAGCCACTGCGCTGCAGACCTGAACCACTCCCTGAAACCCCAATTCCTGGAGGATGACTCGTGCACTGTTAGAAGTCCTGGGCTAGTCCTAAGTGCTCCCCACACCCGCTGGGGGGGCAGAGAAGCATGTTGACAGTGGATTTTCATGCCTCTCTTCATTTGTTTCGCATCCGTCACTGTGGCCAAATTTCAGAAGCTGCTTCTGGAATTTCTTTCCCAAAATACTCCAGGGGAGAGGAGAGGGGACTAGGGCTAGTAGAGTTCCTCCTCGCCAGCTTCTGACACCGGTTGCTAGAGAATTCCCAAATGCCAAAAAAAAAAAAAAAAAAAAAAAGGCAACTTTGTCAATAGCTTACAGTGACTGATGGCTTCCACAGGCTGGCCGGGGGCCTGAGGACCGCCCTGGAAAACACACACACCCAGGCCTGCCGGAGCACCACCAGGGCAGTGACTAATTCCCTTTATGACATTGTTTTTCCCTTTCTTTTGTTTTCTCTTCCCCCGGGGGAAAGTTTTGGCTTTGCTTGACTCCCAGGCTCAAAGACATGGTGGTCCCCTTCACCCCTGCTGTCTACAGAGCACTTGAACTCTCCCGGAAGAACTCAAGCTGGACCACCAAGGTGCCTTCCCCCTCCCAGGGGCCCCTGCACCGGCCCTAAGGTGGGCACTCGGCCTGATGGTGCAGAGCAGCCCGTGGGGAAATAAACTCCTCTGGACAGCAATCAGGGCACTTCCGTGGGGCTCCGTGTGCACTGCTGCCAGCCGGGGGGGGGGGGGGGGGGGAGGGAGGAGAAGAACTAAAAAGCCCCCTGACACCAGCTGCTTCCTGGAGACCTTGCCTGGCTCCTTCGCTGAGGCCTCCTGTTGAATGCAGCCCTGCCCACCGGCTGTTGGGGGGTTGGGGGGGGTCTGCAGGTGCATTCCCAGTGCAGCATCGGGGAGTCAGAGGGGCCCAGCCGCTTGCCTTGGTGGCACCGCGGGTGCGGGGGGGGGGGGGGGGGGCTGTCCATCCTGTCCATCCCTGCCATCTGGGGCATGCTCTGCCCGACTCCCAGGACAACACACAGCCGGAGAACACCAGCATACAGGGTGGGAAGCTGTGCCCGCGCCTGCGGAGGGGACCCCGGGATAAGGAATCCTGGCTGTTCTGGGCAGGGGGCAGGTGGGGAGGGGGGATCAGAAGCCAGCGGGCCCTGGGCTCCGAGGCTGGCGTTTCACTCTGCCCCTGGCAGGATCACCCAGCCACTTCCCCGGAGCCTTGGCACGGTGGGTCCCGGCATTTCTGGGGTGCTGGTTCATCTTCAGGGCCCCCGCCAGGATGGGGGTGTCTGAGGCTGCGCGGGAGCCCCTCGCCCTGGGACGCTGACCCCCTGCTCCTCACCCCCAGCTCACACTCACACGTGTGCCTCTTCCTCGGGCCAGAAACTCGACGCCCAGCCCTAGCCGGGGCGGCAGGCCGCCTTGCCTTGCCGTCCACCCCATTGCAGGGGGCCAGCTCGGCCTGCCCGAGCCCCCGAGGCCCCCCGAGGCTGCGGGGCGGGTGTGGTGGGGCGCTGGGGCCGGGGGGGGGGGGGGCTCGGGGCTGGGCGCGCCCCTCCGAGCCGCTGCCAGCGTCCGGCCAGCACAAACTTCCCCAGGTCTCAGCGGCTGCAGCGGCGATCGCCCGGGCCGGGGTCGGTGGCCCCGGCCTGCCCCCCCACCCCGCCCCGGCCCGCCGCCCTTCCCGGCCCCGCGGCGTCCGCTGGGCTCACCGGCGGCGGCAGCCGGGTGGGCACGGCTGGAACTTTTCTCCGCGCCCCGCGCCCCGCGCCCGGGGAAGGCACCCGAGGCAGCCGCCGGGTTGGAGCCGAGGCTCGGGCGGGCTGGACGATGGGGGCGCGGGCGGGCGGGCGGGGGGCTGGGGCCTGCGCCTGCGGGGGACGCGCGGCCCCGCGGCCCCGGGGTCGGAGCGGTAGGCGACCCCGCTGCGGGCTCGGCCGGCGCCGGCGCCGGGAGCGGCCGCGGCGGCTCCCGGGCTGCGGCGCTGGGCTGGGGCCGGGCGAGCGGGGCCGGCGGCCCGGGAAGTCAGCGGGGCCGGCTCGGCCTCGCCAGCGGGCAGCCCGCCCTCCGGCCCCGGGCGGCGCCGGGCTCGGGGACGGGGGGTGGGGTGGGGGGGTGGAGCGGGACCCGGAGTCGTCTCCAACTGAGTCCCCCCCCCCCCAGCAGGAGCCTCGGGAGGGGGCGACCCAAAGTTCCCCCCACTTGCGGCAGGCGAGCCTGTGGACCCCGCTGGCGAGGAGGACCCGGGAGCCCGTCCTCCTGCCCCGGAACGCGCACACACATGCACACACATGCACACACACACACACACGCACACACACACGCGCGCACACGCACACACACGACCCCAGAGGCGAGCTGGAGAGGGAAGCCGGGCCGCCCCCCAGGACCCGCGGGGCTGGGGGTCGCTTCCCTTCCTTCCCGGGCGCGCGAGCCCCGGGCTGTGCGTCCGTCCGCACGCGCCTTCCCCGGGCAGCGCCGGGGTGGGGACGCGGGGAGCCGGGCGGCGCGGGGCGCGGGGCGCGGGGCGCGGGGCGGCCCCCTTCCCTACCTGGGACAGCAGGGCGCACGCCAGGAGGAGCGGAGTTGGCGGCTGCATGGTGCCCGACTAGACGCGCCCGGCGGCGGTGGCGGCGTTCACGCCCGCCGCGGCGCTGAGCATGTTTTCCGTGGGAGCCGGGCTTGGAGGAGCGGCGCTGCCTCGCCAGCCAGCCAACTTCCCAAATAGATCAGCCGCAGCATCGGGAACGCATTGGTAGAGGCTGATGACCAGGACCAATGGCTTTACAAGACGGATTCCTTCATCTAGCTCCCTCCTCGCTTTGCATGGCAGAGACGGGGCGAGCACCTCGCCAAGAGCGAGCCCCTCCGAGGAGGAGGAGGAGGAGGAGGAGGAGGAGGACGGGGAGGGGAGGACGGCGGGGGGGGGGGGCAGGAGGGGGCGGCACGTTCGCTGCTTTGGGGGCTGTTGGGGCCCAGCCTCACAAATCACGCCCGCCGCCGGTTCCACTTTCTCCCCGAATGGAATTGCACCCGGGGACTGGCGGCCACTTCCAGAGCACCGCAAAAAGATTCTCTTTATTAAAATGTTAATAAGATCCACTTTATTTCCAATAAATCAAATAAAATGACCCCGGCAGTTCCAGCCCTTCCTAACGCCGGGAAAGCCTTGGCAAGGGCTGGCTTGCTTTTCTTTCTTTTTTTTTCTTTTTTTCCTCTCTTCTTTTCTCTCCCTGCCCACCCCCCCACCCCACCCCACCCCCCCACCCCCCCCCAAAGTGGCCCAAGCCCATCTCACAAATCACAAAGATGACAGATCAATTCTAGCCTGCAGGAAAAATCCATCAAGGGGCAACAGATTTTATTAACTGCTCAGGTGAGAGTCTGGCTGGCCATCTACCTCTCAGATGTGCACCCCGAACCCAAGCTGGGGCCATGATTTCAGGATACACATACACCAGTGACCTTTCAGAAACTCTGAGTATCCCCCAGGGGCTCAGACAATGTCTCAGTTGGAGCACTTGGGGTGTCAAGGTAAAAAAAAAAACATCTCGGTCAGCTTCCTACCATAGGAATGTAAATATACCATAAAACCTATATGTGTTTTTTATATGCCCTTCTTCCAAGTAAGATTTAAGGTGTTTTAGCAAAAAAAACAAAGAGAGAGAGAGAGAGAGAGAGGCAATTTATGAACCAAATGAGAAAATCTGGGCCAGAGTAAAAGTCCAAGAAAACTAAACTATTAGCCCTGAAATACAAGTGATTTGCTCTGATTTGGAGATGAGCTTCCTAATGGCCAAAGCAATATGAGAAACAGGCAAGTTATATAATTTGTTGTTGTTGTTGTTGTTGTTCTATTACAGAAACATGTATATAGTGTTGTCCTACGTAATTGCCTCTGGCACAAGAGTACTAGAATAAATGTATTGTGTGAAATCTATTATACCAGGACACTGAGCACCGGGGCCATGTAAGATCCAGTGGGCTTGGGCTGAATTCCAGTATCTGGCGCAGGGCCCAGAACATGGCAACCGTGATGAGTATATATTACAGGGATAGATGGCTCAACTTCATCACGAAGTAGCAGAAGGGGAGGAGCAGCAAAAAGTCTGAAGGGAGACTACCTAGCCTCAAGCCCACTAACTACTCAGGCACTGGGACCTTCCGTGCCTCCATTTGTCCACTGATAAAGAGAAAACAATACCCTGAGCCTGTAAGCAAAATTAAAGCATAGCTTGTGAGTGTGGCAAGAAGCACTTGACACAATGACCACTCCGTAGGCATAAATTCCTCCATTGCCTGCTATTTGGTCAGAGCGCCATCAAGAACCGGCCATGTTGATCAGGGTCATCCACCCCTGAGCCTCTAAGAATGCCGTCTCTGATAGAGGGTGTGTAGAATGGAACTCGCACGGGATTCCCACTGATGAAAGTATAAAGCGGGGTGACTTATCCCCCAGGGGCTAAACTAGGGGGACCCGCATACCCCACTGGAGAGAGAGAACCGTGACGGCGAGGTAGCACAAGGTTTCCACAAGACGGCGCTTCCCAAAGCAGGCTGGTGCAGGGCTGCACCCGAAGGACATTGCAGCATTATGAACATACATCTGCCCGGGAGGCGGGCGCCACTTGTCCGGCCGCCCACTGCCAGGCCTAGGCGGGCACTGGCCAAGGCCCCCCTGCAGGCTGGGAGGCCCCAGCCAAGCCCCCTGGATTCCAGGCGGGAGTCCCCGAGCCCTGCCTGGCCCCGCAGACAGGCTTCTCAGGGACGGGAAGCGGTGACCCCGTGAGCCTCCTGTCCACGAGCTCACCTCCGACACCCCGGGGGAAGCTGGGAAGTCGTGTGCCAGCAAGCGGCCTGGGGCCTTGAGATTCCGCCGCACTGAGAAAGTTGCTTACACCCCTCAAGCCTCCATTTCTCACCAGGAGAATGGGAATCGTAATACGAAAACACCGCAAAGACTGCTGTAAAACCCGTGTTGTGTCTGAGGCTCCTCCCAGCTCTCTACAAACCCCTCATCGTGCCAGCCCTGGCCGAGGGGGGCACAATTTTTATAAGTCACCTTTGCTGATCTGTACGCCCGTCACCTCAGCCCATACACACACACAGCCGCGTGCTGGTATAGACAGCCCCGCGTGGCGCAGACACAACCACGTGCTTGTGCACACACGGGCCCTGCAAGGGCCTCCTCCCATCAGCCAAAGACAGGAAGCAGTTTTGACCCCTGGGGCCCCAGCAGGCAGCTGCGGCTCAGCTTTCTCCCATCAGCTCCGAGGCCGTGCTGATCCTTCTGGAAAGGGGTGTGAACCTCCCCCGTGTCCCAGGGGGCACACGCAGTGACATCAGCTGGTCTGGTGTGCAGGGAGGTGGAGCGGGATGGGTAGAAAGTGGCTCTCAGCATCAAAATGTATTTGATCAGTCCATCACCAAAAGACCCCCATTAGGGTGCTAAAGGAAAACCAAGACAAGACACACAAGCAAAAATGGATTTCTTCTTCAGAGGCCTTTTATCATTGGAATGAGATGATCTTTCTACTGTCTCCGCTGATCAAAACCTCAGCTCATGTTCTTTGGCCGAATATATTCCTTTTTTTTGGCAAAAGGTGTGAACCAACACGACCAGACATGCCCGGAGGCCTCCATATCAGGAATGTCCTGGAACCAGTCCGGGCCCTGCCCAAACAACGTAGCTTAGTGCTTGTGACTCGGGTGTCACAGGACAAGACGCTACCCGACACACCTCCCCAAGTAGCCGCCCTGAGCCAGAAGCTACTGCCCGCCTCCAGCCCTCCAGTGGGGCTTGGACTGCCTGCGTGTGAGCCCCTGCCTTGCACGCTTCGTGTGACCCGCGACACGCCGCAGGCCTGACGCCAGCCGTGTGTGCCAGCTCGGCCTCACACAGACCTCCACCAAGCCTGCTTCGAAGGGCAAGTGAGGGTGTGCTCGCTGGTCCCTGGGGGAGAGATGAGCTCCCCAAAACACCCACAGACACTTGAGCAAGCCCACCAGAGCCTCTCAAGTCAGCTGGCCCACAGGTACGGTGGTTCAAAACGAGTTACTACTGGAAGGCTTACGTGGGTTATGGATAGCTCTGTTGGCTAGGGTCCCCTCTCTGTGAGCAGAGGAACCCCGTTTCTGTCCTTCGCTGCTGTGTGCTTCGCTTCTAGAACAGAGTCTGCGGCTCAGCAGGTTAGCTCAACAGGCAAACATACGGCCCCGGCGGTGCCCGCGGGAGGCTGAGCTGGGCAGCGTGATGTCTCCTCCTTAGGACTAAGCGTGGCAGAGGGGCATGCGCACAGGCTAGGTGGGCACACGCGTGCTCGCAGATCTGCCGTCCTCCTGGACCGCCTGCGTGTGTGCGGAGCCCACCTGTGGAGGGCTCCGACAGGGCCAGCACCCTCTGCTAGCCATCTGCCTAACACAACGGTGAAGCCCGTGCCAGCCCTGGGGAGCAGGCCGGGGCCAAGGCCCGGGCCACCCCAGCTAACCCGGCACGCCTTCACGACCGCAGTCCCTGCTTGGCTACGCAACCGGGCGCTCAGACACCAGTTTTATCCTGAGACGGCGAAGCAGTTCAAACCCCCCTCTAGGTGTCTCCCTTGCCCAAAAGCAGTGCCCGGGGTTATTTCTACACAGACAACAGGACAGCCTACGCGTGCAGCAGAGCAGCGGCTTTCGGGCTGCAGCCTGACCAGGCGCAGCAGCAGGGTGACCTGGAACTGGCCACAAAGAGCCACTCGCAGCGCCCCCCCCCCCCGCCCCCGACCCAGGCTGCAGACGCTGGGGGAGGGGGCCCAGCATTCTGGGGCGACGTGCGGGTCTTCAAAAGGCATCCTTTGAGGTGCCCTCACCACAGAGAATTCTGCATGACTCACAATTATTCACTCTCTCATCTACTAAGGAATGAGTCTAAAGGGGCTCCTGCCCATGGGCCGTGAAGCTAAACAGCAGAGAAAGAAACGAGAAGGCCTTTCTGAAGGTGTGCTTAAGAAAGCAGAACTGCGGGGCTGGCGGGCAGCTCAGAGGGAGAGCGGTTGCTGAGCACGCAGAAGGCCCTGGGTTCCACCCCAGCCCTGCCAAGGCGAAGGAGAAAGGACCCCGAGAGAGGAAGACAAAAGTCTATCGTGAGCGGCGTGGGAGGCACTGCCAACAGCTCGGGGCAGCCACGCCGTGGGGGCTCATCAGGTGCGGAAGGAGAGACAGGGGTCTCGTGAGTCAAAACCCATCATGGGCCTCTACTTGACCCACGCTGCACTTCCTGTATCTGTTCTTGGAAACTAAATAATAGCAAAAGAAGTCTCAAAATTCAACAACTCCTTTTAACTGAACCCAAAGTTTATTCCTCACCATCTCATCTAGGTCAGGTTGCAAGATGCCAGTGCCTGTGTGTGTGTGTGTGTGTGTGTGTGTGTGTGTGTGTGTGTACTCATACACTGGGTGGGTAACACTTGGTATGTATTGAGGTAGCTTCCAGCCTATCTGGGGTCCCCATTCCCAATGATCAGAAGGAGGGCAGCAGATTAGGCTGGGTGCGTCAGGGTTCTAGATTAAAGGTCAACCTTGGGAGATTGAACTTTATCCTACTGCAAGCAAGGACTCATCCAAAGTGCTTCAGGGTCTCATTTGCGTTTTAGGAAGATCGCTCTGGCCATACTGGATAAACGACTGATTGGAGGGCCAGACCTGTAGGGGAGACATTGTGGGAGGTGTGCAGGCTATATAAAAAAATAATATGAGCAAGAACCAGTGAGGCAAGGTAGCAAATGTCTATAACCCCAGCTACACGGTCTCAATAGTCTGAGACTAACCCCAGGCAAAACCTCAAGACTCGATCTGAAAAATAATGTTGAAAGCAAAGAGGGATGGAGGTATAGCTCCCGTGCTAAGGCACCAGTCTAGCAAATGCAAGGCCCTGAGTTCAAATTCTAATACCATTTCTCCCCATTGAGTTGGGTATGACACCTTCATGGGAGTTTCCCTGCTGCCCAACACAACATGCGGCATGACACAGGTAAAGCAAAGTGGATGAGTCAAACACACTGAGCAAATGGCAGATTCGCCTTGCACTCGTGGTTTTTGCCCTTCTCTGCGTCTAATCCTTGTTCCTGTCAAAGCTGAGCTTCCTCACCTTTGACCTGTCCAGAGGGCTGATCTGGCTAATAATGAGGTGGAGGTGGCGGTGTGATTTCTGTTTGCTTCGTCACTGTCCAGCGCTCCGTGCAATAAACATGGACAGCTTAGGGCACCTCAGCCAAGCCCCCGCCACCCCCAGAGCCACAGGAACAAATGCGTCCTGTCCTATGACACAGCAACGTTATGGTGGTTCCTTATCCAGAAACAACTCACTGACAGAGAAACCATCCTCCATCTTGGACTATGATTTAACTCAGGAAGGATGCTGGAAGAGGATCCAGCATAGCCAGGTGCCAGTGGATGGCACCCATGTTCCTAGCAACTCAAGAGGCTGAGACCTGAGACCCTCCGTGAAAAACCTGCACAAGCAGGAAAGTCCACGAGACTCTGATCTCCAATTAACTACCAAAAAAAAAGTGGGAAATGGAGCTGTGGCTCAGGTGGAAGAAGACCAGACTTGAGCCACACATTTAGAAGAGCTAAAGGACAGGAGCAGCAATAATAAACAATCCATCGCAGATGTTTACATAGGCATGGCCAGCATTTAATATCCTTAATAATCACAAATCCAAGACCTAAAACTCACAAAAAGCACACACACACACCCCCAATTCAAGCCGGCTGTCTCCTTGCAAATCCTCTGAAAATTTTTTTTTTTTTATCACTGATGGAAAGCTACCACATCTGTCTCTGGTTGTTTTCTTATGCCAAGATGACTGTAAGCCATCACGTAACAATTACTTAGGAAAATTCATTTACAAGGCAATGCAGATTCGTGAGTGTTTATAGCGGGTACATTTATTTACAATGTAATCCAAATCCGCCAATGCCTCAAGTAGATAAAATTGTGCTGCTCCTATAAAAGAAAAGAAAAGAAAAGAAACCCACCCGGTTAATGGTTTCTCGTGGTCTTTTATGAGTAGACCAAGGTCAGGGCCACAGTGATGAATTGGGAAAAAGTTAATCTGTAGATGCAAGTTAAGCACAGCAAACCACATGTTAGTGATTTCCGAGTGTGTGATGATTGGCCAAATAAACACCAAGTAGGCCAAGCTCTTCCTGACCCCTGGGCCTTTGCATCTACCAACCCCTCCACCTGCCATGTTCCCCCGCACCCCCTTCGAATCTGTGCATCACGTCTTCCCAGTGGGAGCTAGCTAGCTCTCCTAGGCTCATCCTTCCCTTGCTCATTCCCATATGGGTTTCCTTCGCGGCACTTTCTGTCATTCGCTACTCTTTTATCCGCGATTAGCTTCTTGTGCTGGTTGCTTCCCTGGGTAGACGGAAGTCCACATAGCAACTAAGTACCTGCTCATTGTTTTCCGGCACCAGCAGGAGCGAGGCTCACCGCGTCTGCCACGCAGAATCCTCAACGCAGTCGGATGCCAACTGGCTACGTCAGGTGACTCGCTGTCACGGGGGCCGGTCTCGTCCCATCCGGGACCCAGAACTGTACCTTTGTTCGTGACAAGTGCCAGGAATCCATTTCTTAAGAAATAAAGGAGCAGATGGTCCTATAGCCAGGAGGACATGGGCTCCTCTCATCAGGAACCCCAGGGCCCAGGGGCTGCTGCCCGCCAGGAACTGCAGAGGAACCTTCGCAGGGCAAGCAAGGGTCTGGGCCAGGTGGAAACAGGAGCCCTTAAAAGGCTCGTGTTGTACATAAGATACAGCGGTGGGGCCGGGGCGGCAGCTGGGCCCAGGGGACACAGCCAATCCCCGCTGGGCCCCTGCTCATATGGACCCAGTCCAAGGCCCTGGGTAAACTGAGGCCCCGCATTTGCCAGCATGAACCTGGAGAGGCAGAGGGGTGCCGGGGCAGGCTCCTCTGACTTGATGTTCACCTGGAGTTTCTTCCAAGCGCCAGGCTCTCATTCCTGTCACGAGTCGATTGCTTCGCTGTTTGTCCCCGGGAGTCTTGGAGACCACAGAGCGTCAGGACTGCGGACAAAGAGTTCCTGCTCCTCGTTATGGGGCCCAGTGGGGGGAACAGACAAGTCTTGACACAGCCTCAGAAGACACTTCTGGCCCAGTTCTTATTCTTTGGAGGTTTAGTTACTTGTTTCAGGACTTACCGACGTGACTGTCCTCAGCAAATATTGCTCACGGACCTGGACACTGTCCCTCTCTTTATTTTTTGGGGCCAGTCCTGGGCCTTGGACTCAGGGCCTGAGCACTGTCCCTGGCTTCTTCTTGCTCAAGGCTAGCACTCTGCCACTTGAGCCACAGCGCCGCTTCTGGCCATTTTCTGTATATGTGGTGCTGGGGAATCGAACCTAGGGCCTCGTGTATCTGAGGCAGGCACTCTTGCCACTAGGCTATATCCCCAGCCCTCTCTCTTAACAAATAGAATAGGAGATCTCCTCGCTCATTCATTCTTTCATTCACTCATTCACCCAACAGTTGCTTTGGGAACAAAGCAACAACGCAAAAAACGCCCTTTCCGGAAATCAAACGAAGAAATTGGTTTGTCGCTTTCCGGTCTTCCCCAGCTCCCCTGCCTGGCTCCCACATTGCTGCCAGGGCCATTTTAATTCAGCCCACAAGAATGGAGCAGCGACAATGCTGCGGGCACCGCTCTTCCCCGCCACGCCGTGAAGAACGGCAACATCCTCCCTGGCGTTCCCAGCCCCCGCGTAAAACCCCCACGCCAGCCACGGGTGCACGCGCTCTACCCCCGTGGGTTCTCCCCAGGCCCCGTGGCGGCGGCGGGCTCCTTTCCCGGTGACCCGCAGCAGGCTAACTTGGCCTGACGTGAAGGAACTATCTATGGCCCGGGCCCGGGAGTCGGAAGGTCTGGGCTGCGGCCCGGCCGCTGCGGGAGCCGCGGGAAAGGCCGGGCCTCCTTTACAGTCCCGAAGCGCAGCCTGCAGGGTCGGGCGGTGCAGTGGGTGCGCGGGTAACTACAGACACAGTGACTGACGCTTGCTGAGAATTAACTGAGAGTTAATTACTTTACCTCAAAACTCTGGGTTGTTGGGTTTGTTTGTTTTTTTTTCATTTTTATTGTAAAATGCTGCCACGTATTTTATTGTTATTTAATTATTTCTTTTAGGTTAGACAAGTAATTAGAACCAACATTGGTGGGTAAAATGTGCCAGCTACTGTTGTGGCCTGTTTTTTATGAGTCAGATTGTTTAACAATTATAACAAACGTGTAAACTGAGGCAGATGGTTAGTGAACCAAGCCCAAATCGAAAGTTAATGAGACTCTATCTGAAAAACAAGGTACAAATAAAAGGGCAAACAGATAGCACAAGTTGCAGCGCGTCTGCCTAGCAAGTTCAAGTCCCCAGTAACACAAGCAGGTGTGCCTGTGTGCACACACTCAAAATACAGTAATAAATACTGGCTAGAATGAGCAGATAAACGTTTCGGAGACCCGGATCAGACAACAGGGGCGTCCAGTGCTTGGGAGTGAGCGCAGGAAGGACTGGAAAGCCTGGACACACTGAGGCCAGAGGCCCCTCTGGCTGCCGTGAGTGACTTTCCTGCAGCCCTGATTGTTATTCCCAGGGCCTCTTCTTGGCATGGGGGACACCTGTTCAGCAGATGGGGGGCTGCAGAGGATGTGATGCTAATCTCTCACCCCACGACTGTACCCGCTCTAATCGCCTAATAGCAGGGCACATAATTGGCAGAAAAGATTGCACTGCCCTTTACACATGTGTCTGCAATTACTTTTCAAAGCTGGGGTGATAAGTGGCATGATTGGTTTCTTTCCAGGGCTTCTGCTCGTGGGAGATGGTGGGGGTGGGGGGGAGAGGTAAGCTGCGGTCGGCATCCCGGGGGACGAACGGAACAGCCCTCGGCGAACGTGACGTCTTCCATCTCTGAGAGGCACATCTGTGGCACCTGGCTGCGGTCCGGCCTCCTCTCGTACACCGTGGCATGGTGGCCTCCGTGCCAATCCCCGCCCGCCGCGTGGGCCAGCCCCAGACTCCCCGGACTGCCGGAGAATCCGCTCGCATCGAGGGGCGGAAGCTCTCCCCGTCCAGCCACGTCCCTGCGCCGCCCTTGCGTCCTGACGGATTCTCTCCGGCCCACTCGGCGGAGGGACGCCTGACCTCACCCGGGGCTGTCCGCTTGCTTGCTTGTTGCCTGGTTCCCCGGCTGGATTGCCCCCCCCCACCCCCACACCCTGGTGTTCTGGAGAGAGCCAACCACAGCCCAGTCAGTCAGCATTAGCAAATGAGCCTGTCACGCTTGCACGCAGGGTAGACTCCACCCCGAGCATGTTCATGTTCCAGGTGCCACGAACATGCGTGTTCTAAGTACAAGGGAAAGCGCTGCGTGAGCTTTGGGGGGGCTCCGCCCTCCTGGATCTCCCCACGCTGCTCCGTCAACCGGAAGCTCTGTCCACCTGTATCCTCTCACTCCAACCGGAGCCCCGAGCCTGCATCTCACATCAGGCCAGTGCACATAAAAACAGGAGCCCCTCAACTCAATCACACAGTGCACCCACGTGTGTGTGTGTGTGTGTGGTGTGTGTGTGTGAGAGAGAGAAACACTTATACTCCTCCTGTTAGCAAATTTCAAGAACACGATACAGGCCTGTTAAGTCTCGTCACCACACTGTCTGTTGATCCCCCAAACTTGTTCATGTTGAATCTCTGAAGCCAACATCTCCCCAAACCCTGCTCACCCCACACCCTGACTGCCATCCTTCTAATATCTGCGTCTGAGGCTGTTTCAGATGCCACATAGAGGTGAACTCAGGTGGTATTTGTCCTTCTGAGTCTGGCTTATTTCACTCAGCACTCCTGGGTAGTTGTCCAAAGGAACTGGATTCGGTGTCTCAGGGAGATGTCAGCTCTGTTCTATTCACCACCGTGTGATTCACTGCAGCCAAGATGCAGAGACCAAAACAAACTAGTGTCCATCAATAGATGAAAAGATAGATACAAGGTCGTGTAAACATACAATAAAATAGTAGTTAGCCTTAAAAAAGGAAGGAAGCCTTCCCACCTGGAACAAGTGGGACTCTGCTGGAAACCCTCGGAAATGGGTAGGGTCATGCTGGGTTTCTAGATGAAGACCTAGGACCTCAATGATGTCCAGCGCCACCACCCACAAGGGACAGAGCCGCAACTCAGAGCCTGGGCTCTGCCTTCCCATCAGACCAGGGTGCTTCTCTCAAAATGAAAACGGATCGCAGAAATCAGTCAGGACATAGACACAGCAGCCCTTGGGCACCGAAAATTTACTTTAAGACTCAGAGTTTCAATTTCCCCAAATCTCTCTCCAAGACAGCTTCAATGGAGAGCAACAGCCCTGGGGTAGGGTTAGCAGGCAGAACACCCAGGTAAACATGAACTTCAGACAAGCAACAAATAATCGGGGGCATTAAATGTGTCACAATTAGTAGATGTTTAATTTAACCTTCCATTTTTTTAACCTTTTTTTCTCTTTTCTGTATTAAATTTGCTGGATTTCTTACAGCCGTACCAACATATATATGGCTATAAGGAAGCGGACTCTAGAGCTGTAGATGTTTTGAAACATCTACCACTAAGACAAAGGCGCTTTTCCACCTGTGGTGGTATTCTCTCTCTCTCTCTCTCTCTCTCTCTCTCTCTCTCTGTTTCACATACACACACAGACACACACACACAGACACACACACACACACACACACACACACACACACACACACACGTACGTCCTGCCTGTATGGAAAGGACACTAGATTGCTCTTGGCCAGCCCAGTGACTCTCTCTCTTGAGAATCTGAGCCAAGGAATATGTGAGGCTGAAAATGGCACTAAGTCACAGAACGGGCCAATACACGTTCCTTGTTCTTTCTTTTTATTATTTTTTTGATGTTCTTTAAAAAAAAAAAAGTTTGCCTTGCCTTACTTTAATGTGTTTGTTTCAAGTGGGATTTTGGCTTTTGTCACCTAACCAAGCTGTTTTTCTCCTACATCCATTTTATTTGCTCATGAAAGCCATAATCATGACCCCTATCTTTGAGAGCCTAGATGAAGACATCATTCACTTAAAAAAAAAACACACAACTCTACCCTTATTTATTCAATTGACTTTATTTTCAATCAGAGGCCTAAGGGAGCCCCGGGGGCCTGACCGCAGAACCCATCCCCCGACCCCTTGGTAGCTCTCCAAGGCTGGCTTCTGCAAACCAGTGTCTCCATCCGCCGAGAGACGCTGCGCTCTTGACAGGGCAGATAGTGTGGCTGTCCCTCAACGATAGGTTTTCCACGTGCTTTTCCAGAAGCCCGCGGTTGGCGCATCGAGGGCAGGTACCGACCTCCCCTCTCCTGCTGTGTGTGGTGACCTTCGTCGCCCCCTGAGCGCAAAGGGCTTCCTGGCTCTCCTCCGCTACAGCCTGCGTTTTGGCGTGTTAAGGAAACGCAGCGCGGGAGCTCTGGGCCTCTGAGTGGTAGAGAGTCAAATCCTTTCTGCCCTTCTGCAACGTAGTTCTTCTCATCAATGACATCTTTAAAAAAAAATCCTTTCTTCTGCAAAAACAAACAAACAACACACACACATACACACACACAACCCTTTACTCAACAAATGAAAAGGGAAATTTGGTTTCTCTAGGTCTGATATTCAACAGGTCCTATCATGCGAGCTCGTACCCACGATGTTAGCTATTGCTGCTCCCAAACTTAGCGGCTTCCACTAACAATAAGCCTTTCGTATGGCTCAGAGTCTCTGTAGAGTAGGAATGAAGGAGCAGCAAAGCCAGGCAAATTCAGCTGGGGATGAAGAGCCTGACCAGCCAATAGCCACCAAGAGGCTAGTTTCCTTGAAAACCCAAGTAATTCCCTTGCCTGACAAAGGCTTTTGCCAGGTCTCCTCCACACAGGCCTCTGCCGAGCTGCTCCAGTTTCCTCCTGCCGGGGGGACTGGCTCCCCGAGAGCAGGAGATCCCAGAGGGCAGGATGAAAGCCACCATGTTTTTCATGAAATAACTCAGAGGCCAACAAGCTATACCCTCAGCCCTCCCTGCTCGGCCCCCTGACTCATTTTGAGGTCAGGGTCACTGGGGCTACCAAGACGGCCCCACTTTTACAATGTCCCACTGCCAATTCTCTGCTGCTGGCTAGCCCTTCACCAAACCCTCCTTGCATCTATCCTTGGAAACCCATGTAAGTTATTTGTCTCAGCATAACCATCAAGTGGCTGACACTTCAAATATTTAGTGTTACTATTTATTACAGACAAGTTCTTAAGAATATAAAATGGGGGGGCTGGGGATATGGCCTAGTGGCAAGAGTGCCTGCCTCGGATACACGAGGCCCTAGGTTCGATTCCCCAGCACCACATATACAGAAAACCGCCAGAAGCAGTGCTGTGGCTCAAGCGGCAGAGTGCTAGCCTTGAGCGAGAAGAAGCCAGGGACAGTGCTCAGGCCCTGAGTCCAAGGCCCAGGACTGGCAAAAAAAAAAAAAAAAAAAAAGAATATAAAATGGGGGAATCAATGAGAACAAAATTGTTATCCGTTTATAACAAAAGAAAGGGGGGTGCATTTGGTGACTCTACCCTTCTGTGGTCTGAATTAAAATAGATTTAAAAAAATAGTCAATGCGATTATAGGTTGTTTACTAGACAGAGATGTGTTTGTATGAGGAGTCCATCTTCTTAATGATGGGAGCTAGGGAAGACTGGGACACCGAGCTTCCGTTTCTTCCCTATAGGAAGAGGGACTCTGAGAACCCAGATAGGTTCGGACACAGTGGCATGGGGTAAAATCCAAGCTTCGCGTATCACTGTCTTGTAAGGCAGTCAGTCCTGTTTCCCACTCCCCAGCCGTCCTCCTACCTCAGAGGACCCTGTCACACCGCTCACCGGGACCTTCGCTGCTTCCTCTCCTTCTCAGTGCCACACACTGGACCAGCAGACGCCGCCTACCAGCAATGACAGCACTGAACTCAGGCTCAGGAAGTCACAGTTGCCCACGCCCTGGGTATCTAGGATCTTACAGTCCCTACTGTAAGGGTGACCTTGTCCCTGGGGGCCCCACAGGACAGAGTGGCGACTCACACACAGCAGTAGGTGCTCTGAGGCAGAGTTGCGCTTGTGTTTCTTCCTTCATCTAGGGAAGAATGTCTTAGCTTCTAGAGTGGTGCAGTGCTATGGAGCAGGAAGAAGATGTGTCAGTCTACACATGGGGGAATCTAGGCCCAGAAGCTTCAGTCACGTGACCACCCCTTCACAGAGCATCCGTGGCAAAGCCAGTCCCGGGGCCCCAAATCCCAAGACGCTGAGTCCAGCTTGCCCCCGGCCTATCACCGAGAATCTTCCTGGGGGCCGAGAAAGACACAAAGGACGGCAAGCAGAACCGCTTTCCTCTGTGGTGTGGGAAGCAACCCTCGCCTGCTCCCCAGAGCTGAGCACAATAATGGTTTGCACTTATCAGTCCTCATTCATCTCCCTGGCCCCCTGTGACATTCATTACAGAAAACACAGGCACGAGGGAAGGGCAGGAGCTGGAAGGAGAAGAATGCACAGGCGCCCCTCGGCAGTGTCCGCGGCTTTCTTTTCCATTTATAATAAACTCTGTTAAAAGCCTGTGTGGGGAGTGCAAGAAAGTGGAGCATGAGGAACAAAGGCAAACATCTATTTTATTTGTGTAACAAAGGCTCATGGGAGAAGCTGGCTTTGGCATAACAAGGCAGCTCTTCTCCACGAGGCTGCGCGAGCAGGAGAATTCAAAAGAGCTTACGGGAAAGACATGGGATTATTTGGAGCCTTGGTTGGTTTAAGGAGCAAACTCACAGTGTCTCCCAAAGCAGAATACGGGGCCTGGAGGGTTGGGAAGGAGGTCCTTTCCCCCTTATCTCTAGAAGCTTCGGACGGCAGTGTACAAAGGGCAAAGGGAGGTAGTCAGAAGAGACAACCTACTGAAAGTGACCCCCAAAGCTTTGGTCTCCAGCGACGTTTGAAGTGGATCATCCTTCTTCCCCTCCAAAGCCTCGTGACAGCTTTCCACATCTGCACACACACACAAAGGACTGGTGAGTCCTGCTAGAAGCAGCCGGAAGTCTGACCGTCCTCGAGCCCCCAGGCCCCAGGGGCACCCCTAGAAGAGGCCTCTTGAAGTTACACGGGGTGTCTACCCACTCCCTTAAGTCTGAGAGAAGGTTCTGCCCTCCACCAGCCCCAACTCCCAGTCAACAGAGCCATGGGAAAGGCCCAGAGCCCCCTTGGGATGAACCTAGAACCTATCAGCGTGGCATGAGCCTCCTGGGGACCAGATGACATGCGCGAGGACCCGGACCTGAGCCCTGCGCTCCTAAAACCGCCCAGGTGACCCCGGTGCTCTGGCTCAAGGAGTAAGACAATGAGCTGGGTTTTTTCTCCCTCTACCAGAGCTTGCTAGGATGTTTCCCTAAATAAACCCCTTGTATCACTCTAAATCCTATTTGGAACCTGCTTTTGCGGAAACTCAACTAAGACAACCCCTTGGATTGCTTAAGAACTTGAAGAGCGATGACAACTGGACTTTCCATCAGTGCCAGACTTTAAAACAGATCAGGACACGATGGCCAGTGAAAGAGAAGGCCGGGGTCACCACGGAGGAGGTGGCCACCCCACCGGTGCACCTTGATCTTCTCGGGGCGCAGAGGTTCTGCTGGCGCCCCCCCCCCCCCGGTGCCGTGGGGGATCTCAGCTCCCGAAGGTGCCACCCCCTGGGGGAAACAGAGGGGCGCTGGCCACTGAGCTGTGCGGAGCCAGCTGACGGCCATGGCGGGCGGGCAAAGGCTTGTCAAGCTCACTTCTTCACGCTGAAGCTCCACACACGCTTTTTCCTATGGAAAACCTGCTGCGGGGTGACCCTTCCACCTTTCCCTCCCTCTGGATTTCTCTAAGTCCCGGGGAACACGGGAGGAAGTGGAGCGGCACAGAGATTTGGAAGGGAATTGCCAACAGGAAGCAATGGAAGAAGCCCTCTTAGCAAGGCTGCCGTCCTTAGAGCCACTGTTCCGCATATTGCCCCCCGAAGCAGGGCAGATTCTAGGTCGTCCATGGGCAGTGTGGGTGCTGCGGAGATGGACTCCAGGTTTAACTGGTCGGAACACATCTCGGCACTCACCCCGAGTCACCTCCCAGGGCCTCGCTGGCTCTGTGGGCTGCCTTAGGCTGTTTCCTGGAATGTGACACCAGGGTTAAGAGACAGGGACAGGAGCTCAGTCTTCGCCAGAAGGAGCAAGAGGAGGGAGGCCTGCTGCAGCGGGGGAGTGTCCGTGCCGCTCCCGGCCTGGTCGGCCAGCCAGCCCCTTATTATGCTGGGAGAGTACACACGGCCCCTCGGAGCCCATTCATCATTGTTCTGGAAAGTGCGCTGCTCTGAGGGGGGAGCCTCGACGGCGCGCTTGCCGCTGCTCTGGCCTCGGCAATCTGGAAAGCAGAGCCGTGGCGCTCAGCTTCTCCGTCCGCGGGGGGGGGGGGGGGAATAGGAGCGGCCCCCCCTGGACCAGGCCTCCCGGGTGGGAGCGCAATGGAAAGGCTGGCTTGTGGAGGCCTGGCTCACACGGAGACAGTGCCGAGACGAAGGGCCCCATGCTGGAGGCCCAGGACTCGGCCTTGGGGAGCGGGGGCCCTGGGCCAGGGCTGGACCAGGCGCGGAAGGCCGCCCCACCAGGCCTGCTCCCCGGTGACCGCGAGAGGCTGGGCGGCAAACCACATGAAGTGTGAAGTCCCCTGGCATGTGGGCTTTGCCACTAGTTCCCCTGTTTCTCTACATGCAGTCTTATTGGCTGCTGGCCTCCTCTGAGCCCAGATTTCCTAAGGGCAAGATGAAACATCATTGTATCTTTTTCATCTCACAAACCAGGTGTAACCCATGGACATAAAGTGCCTGGCACCTAATCAGAAAGCAATCAGCCATATCACTGAAGGAAGGCAAGGACAGTCTACCTCATCCCTGAGGAGGATATATTCGATCCTCGAACTGCTCACCATAGCCAAGCAAAAACCTTGGTGTCATAAGAAAGTGAGAGGCTTTTGTTGTGTGATTTAAAATCTCAATAAACTGTGGTAAGTAAGATAAGTAGCTGTTCTATGAAATGAATCCCCAAACTGTAGATGTCTCCTTCGCACTCAGAGAACAGGCTAGGTAGATACCTACCATCTTTTCACTTGTGATCTCATGGCTGCCCTGCAGGAGGACAGACAGTGGGTAGAAAGCAGGAGAGCGTGAGAAAATGGGGGTGAGAATTTTGCAGGACCACCAACCCACAGCCCATGGGAACTTACTTGTGTGACCTCACTGGGTGGTGAGGGAGATGGGGGTAAAAAAAAAAAAATAAAGCTGTCTATGTGCTGAGGAGGAGAAGGAAATGAGATTTGATGGAGACATTTGACCAGCAAAACTGAACAATTAGTCTTTTCTGGAGAAGAAGTATTACAATTGGAGAATAATAATTTTAGAAATCAATTCAGTATGCTTTCCCAAAGTTCCAGCTGAGAACTACTGCACACAAACATGACATTGATCTTATAGTTTCAATTTTCTCATCCAAAAACAAATATTAACACTCCTTCCTACAGAGATTAGTTTATTATTTGGTAAATATTCACCCTTTACCCAAACATCATGGGAACTGTACGCCTCCTCATCCTACGACATTGGGCCTGACCTTGTCACTTGCTTTGGCCAGTGTGACAGTGCATCACTCTTAGACTCAAAGGGACATTGTATAATTCTACTTGCT
Organism: Perognathus longimembris pacificus; assembly: GCF_023159225.1. Taxonomy (NCBI): domain Eukaryota; kingdom Metazoa; phylum Chordata; class Mammalia; order Rodentia; family Heteromyidae; genus Perognathus; species Perognathus longimembris. The sequence continues at coordinate 3,678,523 of NC_063170.1, forward strand.
CTTAGGGGGAACTTCTCACTTAGACCATGAGAAGAACCCCTTCTAGATAAATGTTCCCCTCTTTCTCCTGGGACTAAGAATAAAAATATGTGAAATCGAGCCACCTGGGCAAGAAACTGATACTTTCATTTACTGCTGGGTTTGAGTATGGCTAGTTACACAGAATTACAGTGTCGAGAGCTAACAGATACGTCCATGTGGCAAGAATATAGAAGCATACACGTTTTGTACTAGAAGACAACCTAGGAAGAACATAACCAAGCAATTATAATGTTTCTTGGAGACCCTAAGACTGAACTAGGTCTTTGTAAAAAGAACTTTTAGTAGAACAACCCAAGGGTCAGGAACCACTCGCTTTCCTTTCCTGTAGGTACTTGTACATGTGGCTCCACCTTCGCTGGCCCAGAAAATGGAGCTGGAGCCTAGAGCCTATTCTGTCCTTCATTTGGAAAGTTTATCATTTAATATTTCTGAAGTCAGGTTGGCCACACAAATCCTGTGCTTGAGAGTGCAAATTTCCTCCTTTCCAAGGAAGGCAGAGATAACGGCACCAGCACAGATGGAGGAGATTTCTTCAGGGAAGGAAAGTAGCATTTAGGTTGGTTAATGCCTTCCCTGGTGAGCCATTGTATTCTTGTTTGGGGTTTCTGGGCCCTCATTTTGGGTACAGCAAGACTCTTCAGCTGAGATTTATGGCACAGAAACAGTCAACAGGAGCCAATGAATCAATCTGGGAGGCCATCTTGCCCTCCACATTGTACCCTTTCTTCTGCTTCCCCCAAGTATTTACCCTTTTCTTACAATCATTATTTATCTGATGAACCGTATTATAGCAGCTTCGTGGGTATACTCAGCCAAGGGGTACCATAGTACACATGTTGAGCTGACTGCTGCTTTTACTTCAATAGGTGGGCTTATTTATTATCTATCACAGAAAGCATCGTAATCTTTCCATTATGAATATATGCTTGGAAATATCATCTTGGGTCCAGTATGTTTTCAGAGCAAAGGGAAGAGAGTGCCTAACAAATCTCTTCAGTGGCCTAATAGCGACTGCAGAATTCTAGGATTCTTTTCCTGGCACATCCCAGACTGAAGAGTACACTGGCCACGGTACCCAAGTGGCATCTTTACTGCTTCCCCTTCCCCACCGCCTATGCGTCTCATCCATCTCCATGGCTTGAGGCATATCTTTAATATTGACAATACCCACCTTTCCATTTCTAGCTCAGAAAATTCCTATGTGCTCCAAATTTGTTTTTTAACTGCCTATTTGACACCCTGACGTTGATGGTTTATGAACATTTCAAACATATTATGACCAAATGGAATTCTTAGTCCACTCTCTCCACCTATACGCCAACATCAAAACCTCCAGCCTTCCTTATTCTCACTAGATAACGGTTTCATCTTCTCAGAGTCTTAAATAAGAAAGCTGGAGTTCATCCACCCCCCTCTATCTACTCAACTAAACTGTTATATTCCAGGTAGGACTGATGAAGTCTTTCCAAATCTTAAGTATATTGTCCAATTTTCTCCACCATTGCCACTCCAGTCTACGCACTGTTACCTCCTCTTTGTTTGCAAAGCCTTCTACTTGATTTTCCTCATTCCCTTTGCTGAAGAATCATCCAGGGATTTATTTTAAGAAACATTGAGTCAATCCATATCATAGTGCTCAAAGCCTTTCACTGACTTCCTACTGTAAAAATTAGCATAGATTTAGTAGCTGAAATCAACACCAAGTCATTATTCTCCAGTTCTGGAGGTCCAAAGTTGGACATGGGTCTTTTGGATATAAATCAAGGTGCCAGCGTGACTGTGTTCCTTTTGGAGGTTCCAAGGAGGAAGATCTGTTCCTTGCTTTTCCTGCCTCTAGAGGCACCCCCAGTCCTTGGCTTGTAGATCTACAACATTCTGACTTCTGCTTTTATCATCCTATCTTTTCTCTTACTCAGACCTTCTGCCTCCCCCTTATAAGAACCCTTGGGGTGACATTGGAGCCACCCTGGATAACCTCCTTCCTTGCAACGTTCTTACATCAGTCACACCTTCTAAGCCCCTCTGCCATGTCACATCCACATGCTGCAGAGATTAGGACATGGCCCTCTTTGAGGACCATTACTCTATCATTCTTCCTGCCTTGCTTATGGCAAAATCAATTTCCTGGCCTACGAGGGTCCAACACACTCAAGAGCCCTGCTATCTCTGAAATCGAATGATCTCATATTCTCTCCCTTGTTCAATCAGCCCCATGGAGTTCTCAAATAGGCCAGTCCTGCCTTCAATGTTCTGGGCCTTACTCTCTCTCCCAATACCCACAGAGCATGCTCCCTCAAAAAGATGCAGGTTTCCATTGGAACAGAGCTACGGAAAAGGCTGCCCTGACCAATGGTTTAACTTAGACCCGCCCACCCATGCCTGCCCGTCCATACCCATTCATGCACACATGTCTATACATGCGTGTGTGAACATATCCCCCCACACATATGAGCCTCACACGTGTGTACCTGTGTACCCACACTATCATTGTCTCTCAATCTCACTTTTTATTTGAACATCTGATATAGTGTAACTTTACTTGACCATTCATTTTGAACTCTCTCTTTTAAGTGTAAGCTGCATGAGAGCAAAAACTTTGCTTTTGTCACTGTCCTTTATTTGCTGTGTGAATAGTGCCTGGCTCTTACGAAGCACACAATACATATTTAGTGAGCCAATGAATAGAAGGGCCATTATTAGTAGGTGCAATGGGTCATATACAAAAGGTTTGGCTAATTATAATGTTTTCAGGCAGGCTTAACAGAGAAGGGAACAGGCAAATTTTCAAGGGATAAATAGACACTGACGAAGTGAACAAAACACTTATCAATTCTTCTCAGATCTAAAACTCCCTGGGTGAGTGGAGAAAATTGAATTTGTGGAGCTGAAAGCTCTTTCACCTCAAGGAAGTAACCAAAGGGTTTCTTATCTTAGGCCATGTCTATTGCTCAGATATTTGCTACGTGACAGTTCCTTACTCCAGCTCGCCCAGGATGGCTTGTCAGTTACCTGCAAGGCACTCAGGAGGACTCAGTGTGAGTGGGGGAAATATCCACCAGAGAGAGAAGTCAGGGCCCCTCAGGGGGAGATTTGTGCAATGGAGAGTCCTGCATTAACCCCGCTGCAGTTTGAGAATGTGGCATCTGTCCTTTCCTATTGAACCATGGTCTATTTGTGTACCATCATGTGCATGAAGGTCACCGGAGTAGTTTGTCCCTCCAAGAAAGAAAGGACAAAGAAGCAAGTTGGACCTTAGTTAGATCAAGAAAATGAGTATAGTACTTGGAAAATCGATAAACTAGGCTGTTTCACAGGAGTGGTGTTTATATCGATCATACTAAAGATTCTATTTTTCCGTGACTCAAAACTCTTTGATAAGGCTCCCACACTGATTCTCTGTCACCAATCGAGTCAGAGACCCAATTAAAAGCACTTAACCAACTGTTTCTTTCTCTGATCTGTGTCATAGCCACCTGAATGTGAATGTTCTCAGGATATGAGAAACGCATAGGAGAACGTTGACATGTCCCCAGCAAGGCCACCATCAATCGGCTAATCCCATCCAGGTCTGCTGGTTAGAGACATGTCAGCCAGTCCAGCCCGGATCATCTGAACCTGAACCACCCAGTTGGTTGGTCGTGGCAAATGGTTGTTGTTTAAGCCACTAATATCAGAACAAGGAGTTAGCAGCGGTCTACTGCTTTTCCTGAAAAGCACTGACTCTGCATTTGGGCCTACATATGACTGGTGATTCATTCAAGGCAGAAGTCTTCAAATCTCTGTATTCGATCTATATCTGCCTCCTTTGTCTTAAAAGTTTGTGAAAGATTCCTGCTCAACTCTTCACATAGGCAGGTTAATCACGGAAGCATCTGTTTAAAACCCTGTTTTATGACAGCAATGACACGTTCTAGAACTACCCCCCAAAGGACAAGAGCAGGGATAATGGCCAACCAGTGAGCACAATGTGACCAAGACTAATAACTTCTGTGTGCTTCCACCCCACTCCTGCATTCTTCCCTTCCCTTCCTTCACTGTATCATCTGGCCCTCAGTTAGAATCCCCGAAGACGGGCTGAGCGGTGCCTGACCTCTCCTTCTTCCCATTATGGTCATATGCATGCAATTCCCTTTCTGCCTTTCCACCACAGAGTATTCATTCGATTTCTGGAGCAAAGAGTCAGACATAATTTCCTGGGATCCCCAGCGTCAAGCTTCTGGCCGAGGACTCAGATAACAAGTTTAGTATGGTTTGATACAAGCATGAGGGAGGATGGATTGTCCTGTGAAGGGCTGCCGCCATGAAGTAGGAAGCACTGGGCTCTGTTCACCACTGCCAAGCCCAGAGGACACAGCTCATCAGCCACGGGTGCCCTCTGAGTACGTGGAAGGTGGAGTGCACTGCCTTGCCTGGGAATGGCCGCCTTGGTCCCTTGGGCAGTGTGACCTGATCATCATTTTCCTTCAGACCAAAAGGATAATAAGCAAGGGCTGACGTTGATGGCCTGTATGGGCTCAGGAGGAAAAGAACCACAAGTTTCTCTCCACACATCATCAGGAAGTATTTCTTTGGTGATCAAGACTGTTATGTTCCATGATCCATCTTCCCTTGTAGACTCAGCCAGCTGCCCAGAGGAGACCTTGAAGAAGCAATCCTGACAGGCAGACAGACAGACAGGCAGACGCGATGGCAGTGGTTCTCCTTAACGCGTTACTGTGTTTGACTCGCAGACCTCACTACTCACACAGCAAAGATTCCTCACTCAGATTCATCCTCTCCTTGGAATAAAATCAGCCGGACAAGATTTTTCTTTCCAATTGTATAACACATTGTTTTCATACAAAGGAAGTGAGATGTTTTCTACAGCTGCTCTACTTCCATTATGCATTTGCAGAGGCATTGTTCCTGAGGTTTTTATGATGCAAAAAAAAAATAATTAAGATGAGAGGCACTTCTTGTCTCTAAATCTTTTTTGTTTAAACATGTTTTGCAAATGGCCAATATCTCCTGTTACTTAGGTTAGCATCCAGAAAATGTTAGCACTTGATTATAAAATCAGCAGCTAATGCGCTTAATGACTTTCCATTATACCCAACAATAGCTGCAGTGTGCTTTAAAAATGCATTTGCATCCATGTTGCCATGACCTATCCATCAGAGCTGAGACAACGGTGCTCTGACCATTTACTAACAATCGCCCTGGTTAACCCGGGGGCCCTTGTGTGGTGTATCCACCGAGGGAAGGAAATGCCTGTGGAGGGAAGCACAGTCTTGGCTCACAACTTCGGCTTTCAAGGGCCCAGAAGTCCACGCGTTTAATTTCAGTACATTTCTGGGCTCCCTAGGAGTGGTCACCTCAAGTGGCCTCGCAATGGGAAGCCAAGACAGGTGCCCAGGAGAAGCCCAGTGTGGATGGGATGGGAGGCCTGGGCGTTGTGGGTGACGGGGGCCAGAAGGCGGTGCAATGAATTGTGTCCCCCCCACCACGTCACCTAACGTCACATGGGGAGTGTGCGTGACTGCGGGGTGTGCTCAGAACCGCGCAACGGGCCTTCCGTGGAGATTGAGGTTTGAGAAAAAGACTCTGGATGGGTTAAAAGGCGTTCCCTAAGGTGAGTCCAAGTCCAACATGAAAAGGCCCTTGGACATACAGCAGGTGTGTCAAATGGCATAGGCCAGGTGCGGGGAACGGCGTGGAATGGGTGTGCTCAACAGCCGGTGTTTATGCTCTCAGAGTTCTGAAGGCCAAGAGTCGAAGGTCAAGGGGCAGCAGGCTGGGTTCGTCTGAGACTTTATTCCCTGGCTGCTGATTAATCATTTTCTCACTGTGTCCGCACACAGTGGTCCCGTCCTCTACCTTGCTGCACCTTCCTGATGTCGGCACCTGTTTATTGTCTTCTCCTTTCCTGACGCCAGTCCCAAGTTCACTTTGGGGGTCCTCCTCCCCCGGCTCTGCTTTCTGTGCCACACGGACAGCACCTCCCACTCTGCCAGGCCGGCCTCCTGATTCGGAGTCCTGTGAACAAACAGAAAAACATGATTTTCCTTCCAGCCCAGGGCTCCTCAAATTAAATGTGAGTCTCCCCCCCCCCCCCCCGCCCCCGCCGGGCCCTTGTTAAAATGTAGATTGTGATTCAAGCAGGGCCTGAGATTCTGCATTTCCAGCAGGCCCCTGGGTGTTTCTGAAGGCGCAGGTACAGGGAGACCCTTGGAGTGGCTCTGGTACTGTGGCCGTTTGGGGCTGCGCTAGAGGGTTGGAAGATATTCAGTCCATTGGCTGCCATTGTCATCTTCCTGTTGTAGCAACCAAAGATGTCTCCAAACGTGTCCAAATAGGAGGCTTCCTCAAACCTCCACGCCCAACTTCAACAGCTGCCTCCTGAGGTATACACAGAAAAGGGGAACCGAGGAGGTGGCGTACCGCAGGAAAGGTCCAGCAGTTACCTAATTTGTGGTTCCCACTGCAAATTGGTACGCGGGGTCCCTTATTCAGAAATGATTGCGCATTTCACAAGAGAAACATTACACTAAGCATCCTGTGACAATGCAAGAGCTGCCGTCAAGGAATCTCTTGTTCTCTCCCCCAGTAACGTCAGGCTCACTGGCGCCAGTCTGAGGAGCTGCACTTTGACAGAGCTACCTTTCAAACTGTCCCGTTTTGTACCACGTGTTGTCCCATCTATTTCATAGCAAGAAGGTGAAGGACGTGACTCCCCTTTAAAACCTCAATTGGTAGCAAAGGACTAGAGAAAGCTATAAAGATGTGTGAGACACTTGCTCTTAGTAAAGCTATTTGGTACGATGACAGAGGGGCCACTGCAGGTGAACTGAGAATTGAATTAGTTGACACACCGTGATGAAAGTGTCCCAAGTAAATCCCTCCTGCATAGAGGAGGTTGTGGTAAAGGAACAACGCTAAGAACGCAAGCGCAGAGTCTCCAGCAGCCCCTTCCCGTGGTGTTTTAGCCACAAGGAAAGGATGGAAGAGGTGGAGCTGGGAGGCTACAGCCCAACAGCAGCGCCCCCATCCTGGAGGAGCAGCAGGCGGAAGAGGCCTCAGGAAGCATCGCTCCCCACTGCCTGGTGCAGGCAGAGCAGGCCTTTGGGGGGCAGGAGTCATAAGCCCAGTGAAGTGTTCCAGATGGGAGAAAACTAAGAATGGGTCATGAACATGAGACGTAATGAGTGCTCTGAATTGTGATAAGAAACGGCTTAACTTCTAGTAAGCCTAACTCCCCTTAGTCTCATATTCCCAGCTTGAACAAGAAGGCCACTAGATCACTTCATGCCTGTGTACGCATATGCATTTCCCAGAGCTTCCAGGACAAAACCAAAACCCCGACGGCTTAAAACAACAGAAATGTATTCTGTCATTGGGCACCGGTGGTTCAAGCCTGTAATCCTAGCTACTCAGGAGGCTGAGATCTGAGGATTGTGGTTCAATACTAGCCAGGGCAGGAAAGTCCGTGAGACTCTTCTGTCCATTGAATCACAGAAAAAGCCAGAAGTGGTGTTGTGGCTCAAGTGGTCAAGTGCTAGCCTTGAATAAAAAGGAGCTCAGGAACAGCACACAACAGCACACAAGCCCCAGGACCAGAAATGACTTTTCTGTGAGGGAAACGTATTCCCTCACAGATCTCAAGCCAGAGCTCTGAGCTCTCTGGGTCAGGAGGCCCATCCATGGTTCTTCTGAGGGCTCCCAGCACGAATCTCTCCTGGCTCCTCTGGTGGTACTAATCGTTCCTTAGCAGCCGCATTCCACCCTGTCTCCATCTTCCCAGGCCATTCGCTTTGGTCTTCTGTCCCAACAGGCCCTGGGTGCAGGGCCATTATCCACACTGGCGGATCTAGGGTGTTCACAGGGCACTGATGGTTTCCCTGTCTCCAGAGAGACAATGGGTCTCGAGTGTTTCTCAGCTCCTTTGCGTCCTCTTGCTCACTTATTCTGTGGAAAGGTAACAGAATAACTTATCCATGGAGCTGAGAAAACACCTGTCATCCCAAGGATTGAAAAGCATCCAGCATAACCCAATTTCTTCAAAAATGAAGGGTCACAGAGCAGCTGGATAACCTTTGCAGGATGGAAACTTGTTCAGAATGCACGCTGAAAACTCAGCATTTCCACAGATGGACCTGCAAGGTCACCAACTCTGTCCTCAGGTCCATATTGTATTCTGCAGCACAGTTTAATCAGAGTCGGGGTACTCACCTACCCCCTTCCTACATCCACTGTTTCCTTCACAGTCACCAGTTCTCAGTGTCTTCTGATTGGATGAGAGTCCACCAGGCAGGGAGGAGGGACCAAGAGAAGCCGGTGTCTCCGCAGTGCCACTTTTCTATGCTCTTTGGTTGATGTCTTCCAAACCTCTCATAGTAAGGTAGGGCCACTAGCATTTACTGTCTCTTAGATAAAAGTCTGGCAGGGAATTGTCTCAAAGAGAGTCAACATTTTCAGGTGCAGCCTTGTAAACTAAAACTTAGAAAGTGACAATACATGTAATTCTAGCGGTAAATTCCATAATAAAAGTTCTGGACTCAGTAGTAAAATGTCAGCGTAAGATCTTCAATATCTACTCAGCCATATGTTGGCTATAAAGCATCAAGTATTCCTTACAGTGAAAGCAAAAAGAATTACTCTCATAATGGTGAAAAACAAGAAACTGCCTAAATGTCGATCGAATGGATTCTGGTACCTATATAGTTCCCCATGGTATGGCAGCAGATAGTGATTAAGAAAAAAAAAAAGACACCTTATGTAAAAACAGAAATCGTGAGAATAATATGTAGCTTAAGAGCTCATAAGGAAGAACCCATCTATTTCCACATGTTTAGATAAATGAAATGAAAATAAAAGGCACATGGAGCTGTTAACAGGGTTGCTCCTGAGAGGGTCACTTGGTGTACAGGGAGAGGGGTAGTTTTACCTTTGGAGAATGTTCCTATTATAATGATTAGGTTGCCTTCTCTTACTACTTAAACAATGCAAATAATTATTTAACTTATTAACTAATTATTTTTATAGCTCAACCTGCAATCACTGGATCCTTTTAGATGCTGAATAGGGACAGTTTTCTAAAAAAAAACAAACAAATGAATAGGATTCTTTTAAAAGTCAAAAGCATCTAAAGTATATCTAAAGTATATAAAAAATAAATAGCTGACATAGAAAATTGATTAAACCAATCATTATACCTAGGTACCTACATCCATATATATATATATATACATATATATCAAATAATACATATATTACAAAGTTGTTAATAACGAATACCATTTTACAGATTACATTGAGTATTTTTTTTTTTTGCTTCTGAACAAGTCCAAGTTGCATTTAACACACCAGAAATCTCTACTGTGCTTCCATTGGGCCCGTGGGGCTTCCAGCTGCAGTGAGTCAGCTGTGTGTTCACTTGGATGAGGTGGGCGTGGGAAGAGCTCCGGTCCTGGTCATGGGCTTGAAATCAAAGGCTGTGTGGCACAGGAGAATCAGAAAGGCTTTGGGCGTTGGGAGTCAGAACGGCCTAATTTAAGATTTTGGCTCTCCAGATTTCTAAGTACATGCATTAGCAGAATAATCTGATCACCTCTGTAACAGATTTTAAAAAGGATCATAATAAATGCTTGCGAGGTTATAGCATGAGGATCCTATAGCAGAGATGTGGCTGGAGCTGATCTGTCCCGGAGCTGCCGAGTGAGCATGAGCCCTCTCCCGGGGGGGACTGGGAAGCTGGTTCTCTGCTTTCAGTTGACAGAGGGTGACAAGAGTCGGCAGCAAGAATGATTTTCCCACTGACTCTGTGCCTTGAGTCTGACCAGTGTGAGGTATAAAATCTGTTTCGAGAAGTAGATGGGCAATTACATCCAATAAGCCACTAGCATGTGTAAAGCAAAAACGCTGCCCTTCTATTCCCCGGGCCCGTGACTGGTTTAAAGTTTCCATTCTTCTTCAGTCCAAGTCTATTGCCTTCCCTGTCGCTTTCCTTCCCACCCTCGCCCAGCGCAGGGCCCAGCCACACCTTCCTTAGGACTGGATTTGAGAATGCCAGGGACGGCGCTCACTCACAATTTCCTGGGGTGAATCAGACGCTAAAATTAGGATGGCCACTCTCCCGTTATAGAACCCACCCCGGCCCCACCCCCTGCTCGTTCCACACACATCCCTGCCAGCGTCCCCTTTGCCACTGCCAAGTCCCTCCAGGCCCAGCAGGCCACGATGAAGAGTCAAGTGCCAGACGGACTCTGCCGCACTCAGACTAACAAAAGAAAAACAAGCAAGCAAACAACAACAAAAAAACAGAAGCCATTGGCCAGGCTTGTTGCAAGCGTTCAGTTACATAATCTACACGTACAGTGCCCAAGGTAGTGTCAGGCACACAGTGGTGCTGGTGGTAAATGATAAGAATTTATCTTTTCCTCCCTTTCACCTTCCTCCTTTCTCTCTGCCTCTTTCTCCTTCATTTCCTCCTCGTTTCCTTCTTTCCTTCCCTTTCTTCCTCTGCTCCGAAACTCCTTCTTCTCCTCATGGTTATTTTAACATTAATATCAGCCACCACTACTTTTGGAGTTCTTACTAAGTGTTAGCATCTCAGCTGAGGGTTAACCCACAGAAATTGTTTTTTATCCTTAAAATGACTCAGAAAAGTACAGCTCAACATTCAGTACTGGGCATCCTGGCTACATGAAAGACAATAAATACCAGTTAAGACATTGGTCTCTCTTAAGCCCAACTATCTGGATTTGGATCATTGATGATTTTGTGCTATAAGAAAATCATCTCTACCCTGGATAGATAAAGTGGTGAAATAAATATGACTGTTACCCTGTTGGGCTACTAAGAGGCTAAAACAGAAAAGCATAGAGTTTGACAGAGCACAGGGCTCTCTTGTTATTACCACTTTGCTCATCCTCTTCAACTGGTCCTAATTCTGTAGACCAACACCGAGAAACAGAACAACGGACACCTTGAGATTTTATGTGCCTGCCGCCCATAGAAACTAAATTTTCTAGTGCCACTTTTTAAAAAAAAAAAAAGGCAAAGAAATGGGCGGGACTAATAATAAATCATCTGAAATGTTATTATTTCAAACTGCCAAGATGAAGTAAATAGAGAAAATTACTAACGGATTATATATTTTATACAGTTATTAATCAGGTGTGCTATATTAATGACATGATTCGATGCTAAGTGATTGTATTCCAGTGGAAACCTTTAATCATTCATCATATTTCAGGCCACCCTGGCTACATCGTACCAGCTTCCTAGCCACATGTGGGTGGTGGTCACAACGCTGGATGGGGCAGCAAGCAGCAAAGAGGATGGAAGAGAACGGTGAGGGCTAGTCACGAGAGCCAGCGTGGGTAGCACAGAGCGACGCCATCAGGACTTCTCCCAAGCCTGCCATGATTCTCTGACAGTCACATCATCAATTTGAGAGTGGCTCATGACCTGGTTTTAGCTCTTCCAGGTCTCCGTGCAGAATGATCACCCCGTGTAAAGCAGGTCTGGAGATCACCCCTTCAGCCCCGGCGGGTGGTACCCCATTCCCCTAGCCAGCTGCGGCATGCCTAACATGCATGCACCTTTCTCACGGCGATAAAGAACTACAAGGCCTAGACACAACATAACCTCCCCGCCTCCCTCCCTGGCCGGAGGTGACCTCTTTCCAGAGGCTGGTGTGTCCTTTCTCCAGGAGACCAGATTCGTGTCAGCCTTGGCAAGTCTGGGATGTCCTCAGGGAGTGTGATGACTAATATCACTGGTGTCTGGGGACAGAGTGCCTCTTGCTTATTCACCATGGCGAAGGACACATAAGCCTCGGTAATCTCTTGAAATCACTTTGAATTGCTTGGCTTCAGTCCATACTTCTTCATCTCACCTCTCAGACTCCCCAAGCCTTGAACCATTTGAAAAGCACGTGGGACTGAGGTGACCTTCAGGGGAGACACCAGTGGACTGTCTTCCCCCTCCTAGTCCCTCTACCCCCTCGCCCCCTGCCCCGAGCAGGCTTCTGGATGGTTGGACTGTTCTTCAAGTTTAGAGCTTCTGTCCTCTGCATTAATGATTCCCAAGAGTTGGTTGGAGTTCAAATCACCATCCCTCCTCACATACTCTTTTTTGAGTTTTGCCAGAAAAATAAATCTGTTCAGTGTACAGGCTGATCGTTGTCCATGTTCTTAGTCACAGTCCCCTTCACTATTGCTGTGACCAATGCCAGCTAAGTGGACATCCAGGAGGGCATAGCCTGTGTCCCTTGTCTGAAAACAGAATTAACATCTAGCTGGCGTCCCAGACACACCCCAATGGCTGATCTAACCAGCCCTACTAAAGAGGAATGAAATTCACTGACTGCAATTCCAGTGTTGTCTATGGAGGGATGGATTTGAGGACTAGATCGTGATATAGTATTTGTCTTTGATTCCCTTGGTGGTATGGTAAGAAGTTTGACAATTTCATCTGAAGTTGAAATTTCTACTATAAAGTTAGGATTTGGTAAATGCTCACCCACAATATTGTATTTCAGCCTTAAAACTGCCCTGTAAAACAGAAAGTATAGAAATTGATAATGTGCCCATTATTGGGTAAGCATAGATCTAATGTCTGTCTAACGGCAAGAGATCTGGGAACCTTCCAGACGAACAAGATGTACACGGCGAATAGCTTTGTGATGGGGCAGCCGGAGAGGCGAGTGACTCAGCTTTGCCACTTCCTTGGATTTGAGCTTGTTTCCTGTTCTCAAGTGGGTGGGCCAGCAACTTTCCACCATGACACCATCACTGAAATAGCAGCCAAGAATGATTGTGTCAGGAAGGGTACAACGTGTTTCCAGGGATTACCGACCATAAGTCTCACAATAACATCATCCGATAAGAGAAGAAAATCAACGGAGAGTAAGAGAAGGCAACCAATCCTGAGTGGCAGAAAGTGACTGGCACAGCCGGGTTTAACCAGGTCCATTTGATGCCGATGCTTGAGTTTATGACCCCCGTGCTATGGTACGTTGCGAAGCTCCTGGAAGATTGTGCCATCTTGTACACCCACCTAACCGACATGAGTCAGTGGATAGTCAGATGATATTATGGACTGAGTATGACTGTCTCAGCGCGAATTCAACTCGACCCCCCCTTGCCAGGCTGCTCAGAGGACGCACTCCCTTGCAGAAGACTGCTCCTTGCCCCCGCGTTTCCCCAATATGCCCCTCCATCATGTCCCCATGGCCTCCAGTCAGCAGGAATGGCGCACGAGGGCTCGCCGGGCCGTTATTTCATCGGCAGTTTCTCCACGGTGCATTCCTGGGAAGGGAATTGTTATAATTACGTGGAAACTATGAGGTTCAAAAGGAGCCTCGATTTGTTAGAAGCCCTTGCGCCTGCTTTCATCATTATTTCTCCACAACTCACTTCTCCAACTGGAATTGTAACCACTGCGAGAGACAAAGTGAGCAGATTTAGAGTAGCATCCTAGACAAGTTACAACAGCACTTGGCTGCAAAAAGGGAAATAAGTGAACTCAATCAACATGGTGAGCCACATTGCACGCTGTTCTGATTTGGGAAAGCACTCAGCCAGCTCTGGGCATGACTCGAGTCCCACATTGTCGCGCAAGAAAATAGACTTGGCTTCTGCCACCCTGGAACAAATCTCAGCCTGCTGTTGATCCAAAGTGAGAGAGGCACATATTCTCCTCTGCACAACCTTTATGAGTATCTATCTACGGTCTGGTTCAGGTCCAGGCACAATCTTGAATTAAAGGTTGAAACTGATGACTCACAGCTTAGCTAGAAAGGAAGGCGAGAAAACGGAGCTGTGAAGTGAAAGGAAAATGTCTGTCAGGGTAAGAGGAAAAAAATGGAAGGGTCAGACGCTCAGAACCGTGTCCCCCCTCATCTACCCCAGGAGCTCCCATTAAACTGCGGTGCTGTGGGCAGCAGAGGGCACTATTAATACATTCTGAAGACAACAGCACATGAAGATAAACACAGAGTCGAAATAAGTATGTGTAGAGTTTGGGTAGAGGGAGGTCATAGAATTATGGTTATCACATCTATACGCTCTTGTTCCCAAACTTATATACTAATAAGACTCTAAACAAAGGCTACAGAGAAAATTGGTTCTTGTAGGGAATAGTATTTAAGAGCTAAATAACACACACGTACACACACACACACACACACACACACACACACACGTGGAGTGCCCACACTGGATTGATTACCATAGTGCGACTTCAGAATGCTAAATGCTTTGTCTGCGTTATCCTATTTAATCTTCATCACTATGAAAATAAATACTGTTACCATGTTCATTTTGCACGAGGTAATGGGTTCCCAGACAAGTCAATTAACTTGCCTCAAGCTACCAATGAACAAGTAGCAGGCCTGAGATCTGGGTCATCTTCAGACTCCAAAGCCCATGCTTCCAACCAGAGTGTAATGGACCTTGTTGTGGACATCTTTTCTGTAATGTGAGGAGAAAACATCAACTCGGTAGCCACTAGCAAGACTGGAGGGGTAGTGAATTTAGTGTTACAGCGATGCCTCAGAAATTGCGCAGACTTAAGATGCTTAAGACCTGCTGGAGTCTATTTCCCTCCACTGCCTATCTATCGCCTTAACTTTTCATGGCCCGATAACTGTATTACAAAGTGTATGGTTCAGTCAAAGGTCAACTAGCTTCCATGTCCTGAAGATCTACGTGGGGCCTGAGGGAAGGTTTTAATCTCAGTGCCCACTTCAACTGCTACCGTTCACAATCTCAAAACCAAGGGAAACCATATGAAGAAGCACAGGGGAATTTACCAGAAGGACACTGGTTTCAGTGGGCTAAAAGAAGCAGAGAAACGAGGAAAGCCCCATAGCCAGGTCAGTCTGTGCAGCTCCTTAATATCACCTGTCTCAAGTTTAGACCCCATGCTACCACTATATTTGATGGTCAGAGAGGTAAGATGGTTAGGTCATTTTTGTGGCTTATCTACCACTGCTCATGAAATGTAAATGAGAAAATTCCAGAAATCAAAACACGAGTTCTTTCCAAAAAGGCGGAAAGCTAGATGCTAGGCAAGCCAAATCAGGTCTTCAGCATATGATCTCAGAACAGATTAATTTCTCAGGAAGCTGTGAAGCTAGGAATTGTTCATCCTTGATACTTCTCTGTCTAAGCAATCTAGCACAGAGTCATGCTAAAAAAAAAGTGATAAACATAAATATTACTCAATCAATAAACCAATGACAAGGAAATGAAGAGAGGAAAATAATAGACCCTGTAGGAAGCTGGCTCTCCAGAGTTGCCAACAATGTGAACTTAAGGTTCCTGTGTCACCTCTGAAGTTGTTCAGGCTGGAACTTGTATCACAGTGGTAGAACCTTCCATGTCACCGCTAACGTAGTTCATCTCCGAATTCCTATCCCAGTTCTAGATCCTTCCCTGGTCACCTCTGCAGTAGTTCACAGTGGAACTTCTATCACTGTTCTAGATCCTAACTGTGTCGCCTCAGAAGCCGTTCAAGTTGGAACTTGTATCATAGTTATAGATTCTTCCTAAAGCACATGCCTAGCTGATATTGCTTATCTCATCAACATAAACTATTGTGCTGAGGATATAGGGACCATTCATTTCAGAACTCTCAGTGTTCAATGTGCACTGCTAACCTCTCATTTGTTTCCTTCCTAGAAATGACAGATAATTTACATACACACCTCTCTCCTCCGCACTCCCCAAGTCCAACCCAAGACAGACCTCAGTAACTGAATGTGATACTCTTTCCATTTGAGACCAGCAGCCAGTAAGAATCCATCACACCTGAAGGGAAAATCCACTCATTATTCCTGGCTGGAGCCCTTTGGAGTCCCTGATTCAATACCATGCCAAGCCACCGCCCCGCCCATGCCGATTTCCTCCACAGATGGAGATCACATTCTCCTAAGGGCAGCACACTCCCTCTTTCGAATCTTGGTAGAAAATCTGTCACATGGACTCTTGCATGGGGTGGGGGTGGGGGGTGAGAAATGACAGAATGCCTGTGCTTTCTAGGACTATCATTTTCCAAATATTTATGAAAATACTCTTAAAAATATAAACAACAAATTGCTGCTGTGTCTTGAAAGAAAAAAAATTAACCAAAAAAGGAGAATTTTCACTAACTTAATTGATGATGACATGGGTTAACGTACACCCCAAATGCCCTACCCTTAATTCATAACAGTGAAAGAACAGTGAAAGAAAACATGCCATCCTCTTAGCTCATTAAATTTCATTTCATGCCCTGTTCCTATACTGCCTTAGGAAATAAATGGAAGCCATATTCCCCCAGGAGCATCCTTCTGAGATAACCGGAACTAATCATGAGAAATCCCTTCTGTCTCCATCACTGGCTCTTCTCCAACTCCAGTTGTCACAGACAATAATATCCACATGTGTTATGAAAATAAGTTTGATTATGAGCTGTTTAGTGACCCAAGGAAAGGCCCTCTTGGTCTTTCATATGGTCTCTCATGCCCGCATAGTATAATGAGGAATTATAAATAATATCTGAGGAGCCAGGTTAGAGTTTAAAAGAAGGCCCCTGTCTCCCTCTCTTTGTCCTGTAGGGCTGTACTGAGGAGTGCCTTTCCCACCGAGCGTTGACAGTGAGCATACGCAGAGAAAGCTGCACAGTCAGGCATTCACTCTCAGTCCATTCCGCAGACAGGTCATTCCTCACCATCGAAGGAAGTGTTCATTCGATTACATCAATACTATACACCCAAGCACAAAGGCCAAGTAAATAAAGAGTGAGCAAGTAAATAAAAGAATGGCTGAATGAATGACAAGTTGAATAACCTTAAAGGAATGATGGGCTTAAAGACAAAGTACACATTTCTGGAAATCACATTTTTTTTAGGACATGAGCAGAGTATCAGTTTTCAGAGGGAGGCCAAATAGCTGCAGGAAAGAGCAAGTAGACAAGACAAGACAGGTGAATCCCTAAGAGCGTGTTACTGAAGCTCACTAGGAATCCACATATGCAAAAGCAGAATGAAGGTCCTCCCTGGAGGCAGAGAAGAGCAGAAGGAACAAATTAGAAGTCAAAGCAAGCACGTGACTGCCAGCACCCAGGAATTCCCAGATCAAGAAGCGAAAACTATTTCTCCAGGTTGCTGGCCTCCTACCTCTCATACCATCCCTCAAATAAAATAACTTTTCTGTGAAGTCTCCCCAGATCACTTAAAATAGAGCCCTCCCTTGACTTCCCAGCTGACTGTGCTTATCTACACATTTGTGTTCATGTCCACTGTCTGACGCTCCCTGGGGGAAGTCCTCGTTGTCTGTTGCTGGTCTCTTGCACACAAAGGATGCCGGATGTGTGGGAGGCACTTAATAAGTGTCTTATGTAGATGCATGAATACATGAAGAAAAGAAAATTTTACTCCAACCAAATATAGCTGATTCAGAGGAAAGGTGATTTAACAGTAAGGAGCCTGTGATGAATAGCATCAACATAAATCAGTATTATATAACGCTTTGTTACAATTAAGGATGCCAAAGGATGTTTGGCATATTGAAAATAACAGGACCTGAAAACTCACCTAAAGCAACTATCACTATAATGGGTAAACAATCAGCACTCCCCAAATTCAGAAATAAGATAACAAGAGCATAATATCCAATTTAAAAAAAAAATTCTGGAGTTCTAACCCATTGACTAAGTTCCAGATGGGATTAAACATAAAATGTGTACACACACAGGATGAAGTGAAAACTTCTTAAGTGAAAAACGAATCAATCTTTCTCAAAGCATCCAAACTCAAGACATTAAGACAACTTATGAGAGAAAAGTCAGATATTTTTTCTCTATAAAAATTAAAGCTTGACAAACTGTTTGGTGTAAGTGAACTGAACACCTGGGGGGGGGAGGGAAAGGGGGGGAGGGAGAGGGGCATGAGGGACAAGGTAACAAACAGTACAAGAAATGTATCCAATGCCTAACGTATGAAACTGTAACCTCTCTGTACATCAGTTTGATAATAAAAATTTGAAAAAAAAAATTAAAGCTTGATTATTTTTAAATGAAACAGGTCTTGTACTATAGCAATGTTGGAACTGGATATGTAGCCCAGTTTGGCCATGAACTCAAGATCCTTCCTGCCTACCTTTCCCTTTGCTGGGACTACAGGTGTATACCACCACTTGTAGCTTAGAAAATTACTTTTGTAAAAGTATCCAAATGTATGCATCTGTTGTATATGTTGTGGTGATGTCAATAAAAGTTTTTTAAATTAATAAAGTACCAATATATTAAAATGCTTCTAAGCCTGTAACAAAGATCCTTAAATCAAAACATAAGAATTCTAGGTTACAAAAGAAAATTACGGAAAAGAAATCCAAACATCTAAGTAAGCAAAACTTATTAAATGACTTACTATCTCCAGTTTTAATTATCAAAATAAAACAATAAAACCACATTGTATCTAAAAATCTCATCTTTTTTGTGACAATCTAGGTGGACTGAGGAAAGGACTCTAATTTACTCGTAGTAAGAATAGAATGGCTGAAATTCCTTCTCTCCTCACTTGTAATCTATTCTCTCCTCCGCCACCAGAGAAGTCTAGTCAATTCCCAACCAGGAGCCTGTGGCCTCCTCATCCGCAAGCCGTCGCCGGCTTCCCATGGCTTCTGAACGGAAGGTGTAAGATGGCAACCCAGCAGATAGGCCTCCCCGCGGCCTTGCCCTTCATCCAGGGCTCTCCTCTCTGGACTCGTGTGCTAGACCCTCACCCCAAGCTTCCCCACGGGTTGGTCTACAACAACTCATCTGTTCCATCTGCTCACCCTTTGGTCTACGTAGGTCTGAACTTCGTCTTCATTCACCTACCCTAGTCTCGCTGAATAGAAGTTCCTCCAATAAAGTTATTTTTTAAATAATCATAGTGTGCCTTGCAGTTTTAATTTTACATTATTTGGAATGATTATTTAGTCAGTTTCTCTTTCCTCCTCTGGTCTACTGGCTGTCAGGGAGCAATGGGAGTATTCTCACACTTGCTGCTGTGGCCTGGGAATGTTAGACCATAGGAGGCACTCAGTGTTTACTGAAAGTAGTCAATTGTGCTGGTTTACTGGGCTTCTAAAGCAACAAGACTTAAAGCTTTGTCTGTGATTAGTTTGCCAGGGTTTCAAAGAGGTACCTGGTGCTCACATTTCTTGGCACAACCTTATTAGACTATTGGACAACAATGAACTTACTACCCCTCCATATGAAGCCATTAGACCACATCATCTCCAACTTCATTCTTACATGATGACATTCCTGACCTCTAAGACTCGATGTTATATTTGTCCCTACTAAACTTCATCTTGTTCAGCTCAGCCCATTATTTTAACTATTTTGTGTTTTTGGTGAGAGGTAGGGCTTGAACTCATGGCCTGAGCGCTGTCCCTGATCCTCTTTGTGCTCAAAGCTAGTGCTCTACCACTTGAGCCACGGTGCCACTTCTGGTTTTCGAGTGGTTCATTGGAGATAAGAATCTCACAGGGACTTTTCTTCCTAGGCTGGCTTTGAACCCGGATCCTCAGATCTCAGCCTCCTCCTGAGGCAGCTAGGATTGTAGGCATGAACCACCGCCACACAGGCTTATCTTAACTTTTTATGGATTTTTCTCAATCCTGATTCTGTTAGGTTACACTGTTTCTTGGCACGCACTAGTAGATTGCCTCTAAGTTATTGCTGTTCGTGGGATGATTACAATGCTGACTGTGAAGAGGAGAGGGCCCTCCCAAGATAGACCCTGAACCTGCTGGCTCTTAGCTTCGTCACAGCGTTGTGAGGCCCGTGCTTTCATCTCAGTCTTTAAATGCGGTGCGTGATGGCCCTGGTGAACAGTTAACTTGTCTGAGATCTCATGGGTTATAAATAGAAGGTCAAGGATTTGAACTCAGGCATCTGTGCACCTAACACATTTTTACAAGAGTTTTGACAAGTGGTTTTTGAACATTTTCTAGCCATGAACTCTATTGTTCCAGCTAAATCTTTCAGAGAAGCCGGCAAAACAGCTAAAATCAGGATGGATCTCTGCAAGCACAGAATTACTGCAGCAATTTGGAGCAATCTTCACCAGAGAAGACCTAACTCAGAGGCCTGGATGGACCCTGAGAAACCTCTGTTAGAATCTTAGTCACTTGAGCATCCTAGAATATTCTGGAAGATTATGTTGAAAAGCCTATAATCATGGGAATATTCTGCACTCTGCTGTCTAATGTGACAATACTAAGTAATATCCAATTGAACACTAGAAATGCTGCTGAAACACTAAATTTCATTTTATTTAACTTAAATTGGTTTGCATTTAAGCTAAAATAACCAGACATGGCTAGTGACTATCACATTGGACAACTAATGTTACAAAGTATAAGTTGGCTTTATTAGACTAGTCTCTGCTTTCTTATCATCATCATCAATACAAATATATAAGGGATAAAAAAGCTTAAGGCATCCAGAAAAGTCTGTCATAAACTCATCACCAAAATGCCACGTGCACCGGCCCGGTGGCTCACACCTGTAATCCTAGCTACTCAGGAGGCTGAGATCTGAGGATCGTGGTTTGAATCCAGCCTGGGCAGGAAAGCCCATGAGACTTGTGTCTCCAATGAACTACTCAGAAAAAGTCAGAAGTGGTGCTGTGGTTCAGGTGGTAGAGCACCACCTTTGAGCAAAAGAGGCTCAGGGACAGCGCCCAGACCCGGAAGACAAGCAAAACACAAAGAGCCAAGTGCTTCCCTACACTTCTCAGCAGCCAGGATGGGGCCACATGACGAGCCCTGGCCAAAATTTTCTTAGTGGAAACCATTGTGACTTTTTTAGGTTAAAGGACCCAACACTTAGTGTGCCTCAATGGAGAGAGAGCCCCCTTGTTGGAGACCAAGTCTGTCAGACAACGTAACAGAAATAAGCAAGAAGGCATGCCCCCCAGGGTAGAGATAAAGCTGCCTTACTTAGCTCCTAAAATCTCACAGCTGATGGTTATAGCAGCACCCCATTGCACGGGCCGAGAAATAAACAGTATCCAAGAGCACTGAGAGTTCTCATCAGAATAAGAACAGCAAGGGAACAGCAGAAGTAGGGCTCCAAGGGGTGAGAAACCAGAGGCAGTAGACCAAGGTGCATCATAAATAAATTCCACTGAAAGGAGCATTTATGATTGGGTCTCATCCTTGTAGGGAGAAGCACTCTACAATCATCATTCTCCATGTTCACATGGGCAGATTAGTAAGACACAGCCATCTCTGCTCTGTTATCCTACAGTCTGCTTCTAAAGAACAGTTGTCTACATGAAACACCGTTCTGCTTCTTTCCTTGGGAAACAGACTTAATCCAATTATGCTGTGTGAGTGGGGATTATAAGACCTGCATTAGCAATATTCCCAGGCAGCTCTGTATCCCTGGAACTGTCACTTGGAAATTGTTTCATGGGACAGATGTGGACCTTTGGCACTGGTAGTAATGTGCAAAATAGACATTTATGGCCATGGCTTGCCAGCCAGTTCTCTTTTCTTCGCTAGAGGCTGAGAGAGGTGAAGCCCATCAGTTCTTGGTTTCTCCCTAGCCAAAAAAAAAAAGGGGGGGGTGGGCCTGTGGTCGATTAGATAATGCAAAGATCTATTGCATCTTCTGCTTAAGAAGGGGAGTTACTCAAAATGTACATGCAGAAGGTCTTTTGTCTTGCGAAGGAGGGAACATTCAGGGGTTTCTCTGCAGGAACTTCTCCCGTCTCCCATCCAGGGAGGGACAGAATGCAGCCCCAAGGCTCACCTCTCACGGACGCAGGGAAGCATGCGCCATGATTCTCAGTGTCAGGGTGCAAAGCCCTCAGGCTGGCGTGAGAGAGGGCGGGGCTGCCGAGAGAGCTTGAGGACACAGCCCCGCCCGGACTCCCACCAGCACTGCCACCGCGGGTGAATCACGCACGCACACACGCACGCACTCCGTGCCTCGGCGTAGTGACCGCTGGGGGATGCCGCTTAGCACACGCCGTCCACGTGTCCGTGCCCTCCTCAACATCCTCTTACCGCATCTGCAAGATGGCCTTGATGATAGCTCCCGACCTCAAGGTTAGGAGAGCAGACGCGTGTGCAGATGTCCTAGGAACCCCACTCAGAACCTCCTTGCCAGTCGAGGGCTCTCGGTCCCTATTTTCTACAACTTGAGGGCTAACAGCTTACAATTGCACCCATTTTTTTTCTTTTCTTTTCTTTTCTTTTGCAGAATACCATCCTTAGGAAACCAGAAGTGCCTTATCTGGGAGAAGACACCAGGGCTCGCCCATAATCAGTGAATAGCCGACGTGAGCAAACAAACAAAAACTGACCCTCTTGCTTCAATAGGACGACCTTGTAGGGTCACTTAATGCCCCAGACACCGCCCCCCCAATGGATCAAATCAATTATAGACTTCCCTTCAAACTATATACTTGCTAAGCATTCTCCCTCCTTTATCCTGCTCTCCTTCTCCTCCACCAGTTTCTTTGCTTAAGAGTAGCCACTCAATAAATCCCATTTACCTAAGTCTCTGATCAGATCCATCCTCTGAGAAACTCAACCTAAGGCAACCTGCAAACCGAATGGTCTTGGGGGTGGAGGGAGAGGCGTGGTGGCAAAGGCAACTCTGACTTTGGATTCTTTGCTAGCTGATAGGCAAAGGATTTCCGTCAGTAAAGCTGCGTCCCAGATGTGGAGAAATACAAGTCCAAAGGCATTTATTTACCTGAGGTGAGTAGGAACAGCAGCGCGGGAGATACTGCATTGTCTGCTCTCTCGGTGCTGCAGAGGGTGGGGTGAGGGAGATAGGAATTATAAGAACTGTAGAATTGAGTGGTGGTTTCTGGAAACATTGATTGATGAGCTGAAGAGAAGGATGACAGAGGCAAAATGAATTTGTAAATTCTGGAGAATATAATCTGGAAGGTAATAACAGGCATCCGTGGGATTTCTACCCTAGCCCATGATACTTTAGACAGTCATAACACGGAAGGAGGTTTCCTCAAGTGACTCTCTGGCCTTTATTGTGTGACAACAAAGCTTCTTGCTACTGCGGCAAACATATTAAAACAGAAAATCAGTCAAATTGGTTATACAGCCTTGTGGACTTAAACAAAGAGGAGATTGAGGAATCCTTGGCTTTATAGTGCGAGGATTTGTCAAAGAGATGGTTCCTCTGTCACGGGGCTCAGGCTTTTCCCAATTCAATTAATTGGAACTCATAGAAAAGCGAATACTGTGAAATAAAAGACTCAAACATCTGGGACCCCCCCCACACACAATCCAGCGGAAAAGCGGAATGTGCTGTAGTCACAGCTTGTGGATGGGAGTTTTAAGAGCTTTTATTCCTGAGAACCACTGCTTGGAGAAAGTGGGGCTTTTATACAGCAAGTGCACAAAGCAGGTTTGGCTGGTGGTTTTTCTTAAAGCACATTTCACTGAGGCATTGTTGATGCATTCCATTCAATAAAATATATTTACCGAATGCTTCTTTGTGGCCAGGCAACGCATCGGGGTAGAGAGGTAAATAGAGTTAGAACAAGTAATGTCTGTGTGTTCTCACAGAGCACAGGGTCAAACTCATGACCCAGTAGAAGAGCACTATGGAGAGAAGGATCCTGCAACAGCACCTTAACACAATGAACTTAAGGGCATCCTTACCCGCTGTCCCCTCGCCCACAGCTCTCCTAGTGCCACCCCGAACAAGCCATCAAGCACAGAGCCCATGGACATGTCCATGGTCTCTGAGGGCACCAGGCTTTGGGGAGAGAGAAACAGAGAAGGCGGAGATGGGAGAAAGGAGGGCGAACAATCAGCACACAGCCATGGTCCAGGGAAGCGAGT
Organism: Perognathus longimembris pacificus; assembly: GCF_023159225.1. Taxonomy (NCBI): domain Eukaryota; kingdom Metazoa; phylum Chordata; class Mammalia; order Rodentia; family Heteromyidae; genus Perognathus; species Perognathus longimembris. Next base: position 3,702,414 of record NC_063170.1, read on the forward strand.
GACCTGCGCCATCTCACCAAGCAACTTGCCTCTGGCGGGACGGGCTATGGGATGCTCTCACGGTGCCACGTGTAATCTCCATGACTGCATCCTGAGAAGCTTTCTTGAAGGATACCTAACTCTCTCTCTCTCTCTCTCTCTCTCTCTCTCTCTCTCTCTCTCTCTCTCTCTCTCTCTCTCTCTCTCTTCCATGTGACCTATTTATCTGGGGCAAATGAGTCCTCATCTGGGAACTCCTAAATGAGGAGACATTCAGCCTTGTGATATGCAAACATAGGTAGCGATGAAATGTGTTTTCAGATGCCTGCTGAGTACCTGACACCATCCTTAAATCCTTCACACATACTCTTGCACTGAATGTTCCATTGATAGTAATATCAATTCGCACACATCCTCTTTAATGCTTGGGTTGGAAATTAGAGGAATTTTTTATTCTATACATTTTATTCTGATCAATACTTATGGATGTTATTTGAGCATTTTCTACATGTATCTTATACATTTTCATCTCACTTAATACTGAAATGGATATCACCCCCCAGGGTTTAGTTGCATTGTTCCATACATTTTTATGCCTCTTATTTCGTGTACTACTCAAGTGACTGTGATCACTTCAGCTGTTTGGCGCAGGCGGAGTGAGTGATTGCTGGGAATCACACAGCGTGTGAGCCACGAAGCAGGGCTGAAACCCAGCCCGTCTCTCCAGCACGAAGCGTGCCCTTCCCGCGGCGCGAGCTGACCTACACACATCCCTGCCTCGCGCCAAGACCAAGCGCGGCGCTAACTCCCCTTGCGTGCACGTGCTGCATCTGACCTTCACATCAGCTCTTGGACGTGGGTTCCGTTTCCAATCTCTGTTTCGCTGACTTCATCAATGGCCCCTGAACTGGGGAACGAGTGAGCCGTGCCTGTTATTCAAGCCACTCAGGAGGATGAGATCTGAAGGTCATGGTTTAAGACCAGCCTGGGCAGAAAGGCCTATGAGACCCTTATTTGCAATCACTGAGCCAAAAAACTGGAAGTGGAGATGTAGTTCCAGTGGTAGAGCACCAGCCTCAAATGAAAAAGTCTAGTGAGACTGCAAAGCCCTGAATTCACACCCCAGGAACACACACACACACACACACACACACACACACACACACACACAAATATATATATACTTCCTAGACACGTTATAATTATGGAAAGTTTCTGCTCTTTCTTCTTTGTCTGCTGGGGTTCTAAGTAGGCTAAAATTAGAGGGACTACAGAGTTGCTGCATCTCCTCCCACAATGGCTAAGGGTATAGTATGGGTCTAGAAAGACGAGTTCAGATGGAGTGGTCATCGCCACAAAGAAGCTGCTATTTTCCTGAGGGTCTTAATCCTAAGGCAAGAGGGAGCCGCGGCAGCTGTGGTTGTGAGGGAAAGAGGCTGTGAGTCCCCCAGCAAGCCCCCACTGCCGAGAAGAGCAAAGAATGGCCCTTCGATTTACGCAAAGAAAGCCTGGGCGTGGAGTTTGGCAGGAGATGTAGTTTCACGATCTCCAAGGGCCGGAAGAGGCTGAAATCTGAAGAGTCTGGAAGCTGAGATCACAGACGCCCCCAGGGAGGAAGGAAAGGGGGCAAAGCCACAAAGCAGACAGTGGGCCTCTCGCATTATCGGGTCTTCCGAGGCCCAGTAGCAAAGGCAGAGCACTGCTTGTGACCAGAGACAAAGACAGGACTGCTCATGAGGACCCCTGAGAATGGTTCCCAGAAGGGCAACGTCCAGAATCTACACAGTCAACAGCCAGCGGGAAGAAGACCCGGGATTTGCGACACCTTTCTTGGGAAGGGCTGAAGAGGGAGCTAACATCCCTTGTGGTAGGACGTTGGCTGAGCGGGGTGGGAATCTTGACTGTGTGGAAACTTTCCCGGAGGCTCTGGAAGGCTCCTCTTCCAGATGTTGGCAGGCTAGCTTCCTTGCCTGGGTCAAGTCTTTAACCACACCCTCACCTTCTCAGCATGGTCTGCCCTGACCTTTGCTCCCCTCCCCAACCCAGCTACGTCCACCTCGCTTTCCCTGTTCTACACGCTCCTTTTCCACAGCAGTTATTATTTTCTAACACACTACACAGTTTTATTATCGTTATGTGTCATGTTTACTATCGACCAAGTCCCCACCTAAACATAGAAGGGAAGCTTCTGTTGATTGTGTTCAAAGATGGATTCCCAAGTTCTGAATAGCGCCCAGCATGTGGTAATGCTTAACAGATACTTGCTCAGATACTCTGCCCAACTTTTAAGTGGGATTACTTGTTTTCTTGCTCATTTTTCAGTCTTGCTGTTAAGTCTCTAATGCATTTTGAGTTGAAATGCATTAAATGTACATGGTGGGAGATAAAAGTCTAATTTCACTTTCCTGAATGTAGATATCTAGTTTTTCCAATGCCATTTGTTAAACAGTCTGCTCTCTGCCCACTGTGTACTCTTGGCATTGTCAAAAATCACTTTCAATGTGAAGATCTATTGCGGGGCTCTCTTATTTGTTATTCTCTTAGGTTGGCCTATGGGTCTGTTTTGATGGCGGGAGAGTGCTGGTATGATTACTCTGGTTTTGTAAGACGTTATTGTTGTAATTACCACATGTTAATCGCAAAGCCTAGGGGCTTTATTAAGGCATTTTTGTACACGTGTGTGACGTACTTTGGCCGTATCCACTCTTCTGTTCCTCTCTCGTAACGCCCACACTCCCACGGGTCCCCTACATCTCAGGCAGCATGAGGACTGGCACTGCTTGTTTTTCTTAGTATCATTTTGACTACTTGGCGTTTCCCATGATTCAATCTCGGAATCATTCTTTTTCTATATCTGTGAGAAAATGTCATAGAGTATTGATAGACTGCATTGAATCCATGGGCTATTTGGACTGTATGGGTATCTCAATAATAATTAATCTAACCACATATATACATACATACATACATACATACATACATACATACATACATACATACATACCATATCGCGAGCCGGGAGAGAGATTCAATAAAATGGATGACAGAATCAAAATCTGAACTCTTGCTAAGGAGCTAACATGAATAGTCCAAGTGAATATGATTCAAGTCTGTGCCTGAAAGTGTATCATCTTTTGATGAACAAAATGTTATCAACAAAGCTCGCCTACATTCCAACAAAAAAACAAAAGGTAGACTGGATTTGAATTTGGCAATAATTGCTTAAAAACAGTCAAGGCTTGCCCATATACTGCTATCATCATTCATTCATTTGTTCCCTCATTTAGCTGTCAACACTGAACCCCAAATGCTCACTAGGGCCTCTTCATAGTGTAGGAAGTGGTTTTGACAAGGAAAGATCTTTCTTCATTCGTTGTTGATTTTCAGCAACTGAATATTGTCGCCAACTATGTAGCAGGGCTGTAATCTGATGTGAGGCTAAAAGAAGCAAATAGCTTACTATTTGTTTTGCAGGAATCAAGCAAAGAAAATGAAACACCAATTTTGCCTAGAGAAGTCCAGCAAACATTAATCTCTTTGACCCGTTTCTAGAAAGTTTTATTATCAGTGGCTGGTGTGTTCTTTAATGTCTTCATGCCTGGTTACAAGGAAAGAGCAAAGTGTGTGTTGTACTTAATAAAATCATCCCTTAGACTATACAAAACCACAACAATGTTCTTCTGATAATGCAGATTGTGCTTCAAATGTGGCCGCTTCCCCTTCTATAAACTTCCATTACTCATTGACCCTCTCAGTCAAGCTTTCTCTGATCAAAGCCTCGGCTTACACAATATACCTAGGCTCTACGGGGACTTCTTTGGACAATGGACAGTCACACCAGGAAAGCAGAGTCAGCCCAAAAGGAATGTGTTTGAAAGTTGTGGGAAAGGACGGAAAGTCATGCCCCACATTATTTTGGCGGAGGGGCAAGAGTGGTGGGGTCGCCTCACTTCACACCTGCTCACCTGTTTGTCACTTGATGGGGGCCCAGAAGAGCGGTGGGGGTGGTTTGGTTCAAGGCTCTCGCAGGCTTCTCTGTGGACCTGAGCCGGTGGGCTCTGGAAGCTCAAGGACAGCCCAGTGAGAAAGATGCAGTCTGGGGTTGAGAAGTCAGCTGGGGTCCAGGGGCGTGGAGCTGGGGAGCCCTGGCTACCACGTGAGGAGAAGCTGCTACACATCCCTGTGTTTTCAGAAACTTTCAAAGACTTTCAAGAGCAGACACACCATCAAATAAGGTGTACAAATGAACTTAAAGTCCACTAAAATTTATCCTACAACCGCCTTCCACTCACTGTTGCACTATACCTCTCCGTGTACTTCTGCTTTCTAGAGTGACTGCTCTGCGTTTTTATTTCTTCCTAGGTTTCGCATTGTAAAAATCGGCTTTCTTGCTGGCAACTTGGGGATCTGCCCACAAGGTGCACCTTGCTGGGCTAGTAATACACTTCCCTATGCTGTCACTTAAATGTATTGATATTGTCTGTCGGCATTATTAAAATCCACAAATTTCTGCTTGTATTTTGTTATACTCTGTAGCTTTTTAGAGGACTCGTCTCCTAGGAGATGATCAATTGCAACTGTGTACTTTGTACACTTTGGTTAATTAATGGTTTTGCGACACTGGGCTGAACTCTCCTTCTACTTAGCTGCCAATATATGCCATCAGCACTGACCTGTCCTGCCTGAAGTTTGAAAATATTCTCATCTGTTATTTCTGTAATTCACTGACTTATGTGTGCTTCTGTAGCTTATTCTTTCTTAATTGCCCTGATGGAAACAAGCACAAGTTTGTATTTTGTGTTTAAAAAAAACCCACAAAACTATTGATTAAAGAAAACAGAATCATTTCCATACACCAGGGAAGCGATATAGCTTTGTGATGAAGCACAGCACTTGGAACCAATGGCCCACATTCAAATCTGAGCACCCCCCATGTAGAGCTGTGTGACCAGGAAAAGGTCACTTAATCTCTGGGCTTCCATCTCCTCATCTGTAAAAAATGGAACCTTCTTGTTTGGTGGGGTTTTTTTTTGTAAATATTACATAGTTATTAGGGACAGGGCATTTTGAATGGCACCTGGAATGTAGGAAACCATAGGTAAACATTTGCTGTGATTATTTTTAAATATTAGGATAGGCCACCTTTCCCTCAGTTATTAAAATCAAATGAAGCATTGTGACAGTCTAAAACTGCTTTAGATGTTTCATAGTAACTTTTCTCTGTAGAGGAGCATTAACTCAAAGCTTCCTTTGCAGACATAAATTTCCCCAACTGGTCATAATTATTACTATTTTCCTTTTATTGATGCTCAAATTGCTGCCCCTTGACTGGTAGAAGTTCTTTTAAGCTGGTTTCTTTGCCTATGCATTGAATTTCTAAAGCAAACTTGCTTTGTGGCAACAAGAGAATATTCCACATCTTTTCTGTCTTTTTATCCATCCCCCCAACACATTAAATGAGCCTCCTGGTGTTTTCTCTCTCTTTCTCTCTCTCCCTCTCTCTTTTCTCTCTCTCTCTTCTCTCTCTCTTCTGTGTGTGTGTGTGTGTGTGTGTGTGTGTGTGTGTGTGTGTGTGTAATATTAGAAACTGAAATCCAGGCAGTACATTTGGTGCTAGGAATGACTGTGAATCAGTTGCTGCTATCATTGAGTCTTTCTTTAAAGTCGTCCTGGGGGTTGAACTCTGGGCTTTAAAGGTGCCTGTCTTGCTGGTACCCTACCACACGAGCCACACCTCCATCCTGATTTTTGCTGTGTATTTTGGAGATGGAGTCTGCCTAGGTTGGCCTCAAACCACCGTCTTTGGACCTCAGTCTCCTGAGTATCTAGGATTTCAGGTGTAAGCCACCAATACCTGGCTTACTGATTCATAACAATGATAGAACTACATTACTTAAAAATCACACATTCACACTTCTCCTTCTCGATGGTCCAAATCGGTGTGTGAAAAGCTTGCTCGTCAGCCGGTGTGTGGTTCCTTGATTATGACTTGATTTTAACTTGATAGCCAAATGGAGGGTGGAACTGGGAGGATATGGAAAGCAAAGAGAACAGGATGTACAAAGGCAGAGTAGGAAAGTGCAGGCCAGGACCCAGAACTTCATAAGGAAGGGTGGGCTGGCAATGGTTGTGTGACCCTTCAGACGCCAGAGATACTTCCGCTTAATTCTCTGTCCAAAGCAAATTCCACTTTCGATACACTGAAGGCTCTCCTTGCACTCCGTATCTCAAGTGAAAACTTCGTAGGGCTGTCTGACGGATGGTGGAGCTTTTCAGCCAACTGAAAGCCCCCGGGCACGCTGTGACGGTTTGAACGTGGCCTGTCCTCCCCAGACTCCTGTGGTGAACACTTGGTCTCCAGCTGGTGGCAGGATTTGTGGAGAGAGTGGGAACTTTGGCAAGCAGGGATTGGCTGGAAGATGTGGGTCACTTGTGGGGCGGGACTTCAAAGGTTACGCCTGGCCCCGGGGCTCTTCTCCACATGGTCCTGGTGCCATGGTCTCTCCCTCACCCATGACCCCACACTCCACAGAGCCATAGACTCGGGGCCGGAGTCTCTGACGCTGGGAGTTAAGACAAATAGTTCCTCCTTTTAAGATGTTTTGTCAAATATTTTATTACAGCAATGAGAAAGGCAAGTAGCAGATGTGGGAATGTACATATTAGGGCAAGTATGAAGCACATTTTAAAAAACAAGGTATGCTTAATGAGCAAAAATATAGTTGGACATTTGGGAGAAATTATCTATATTCAAGGACCTGGTGTCTCCGATCCAGTAGCTATACTACCTCCTTGGAACTGGTTATTATTCTTTATGTCCCCTGCATTAGACCATTAGAGGAGGGAGAAGGAAGGATCGTGAATAGCACACTTGAATAGACTAACCCTGGGTGACATGTTCATCATTTCTATACTATGTCTATACTATATATCATGCCTGTACTATGACACTAGCCTAAACATAGGCCCAACTAAATGCCAGGAAAGCTGGAAAATAGAATCGAGCTGATTCTCAGGAGGAAGAAGACCACAAATGGTTTTACCCTACAGAGCTGAGCCCAGCCTTCTTAATCTCCCTCAGAGCCCTCTCAGCTCTGCAACCGAAAGACTTGGGCCTTAAATAAACCTTTGTGAACCACATGAATAGTAGCTAATACAAGACTGAGAAACAAGATAGGCTGGGGCCGGCTTTCCTGGTGTGCTGAAATCATGCTGCTGAGCGTGGCCTTTCTCGTGCAGGCAGTGAAAGTCTTCATATTAATAGTGTACCACCGCTGCTGGCGGAAACAAAGAGACCAAATATATCCACTGAGAAAAGAGGGCGGCCGGGAGCCGAGGAAGTGGCTGTCTCACCTCCCACGGTATTATGCTCACTTCTGGAAGCCATCTTGTGGGATAAGACCGTAATGAGGGAGGAAGCATTTGAAGGTCAACCAAGATGCTAGAAAGAGAAGCCGGAGATTATTTCCTCTGAAAGTAAGGGTGGAAAAAAACAGACGACTCCCCCAAGAGAAGAGGATACCTGGGCGGGGGGGGGGGGGGGTGGAAGTGGAGGGGGTTGAGGTTTCAGGCTTGAAGTCTCACACTAAATGGCTCCCCCTTGGCAGGAGTTAGGAGCCTTACCGGGTGACACAGTTGGAATCCTCACCCCTTTGTGCCCGGCTTGTCCCACTTAGCAGACAGGCTTTGAACTACTGCACTCCATTCAGTTGTTGCGGCACGTGTTGTCATTCTTTCCTAACACTGAGGAGTACTCCCTTACTCATATCTTGTTCAACTATTCATTATTTGTTAAATATTTTGATAGCTTCTCCCCCTTGGAATATATACCGTGGAACTATGCACTTATAAATTGTGTGTTCAGTAGCAAAAAGGGAACAACAAGGTCACCAGCAGTCTGCTATATTGAAATGGAATCCTAGACCCCTCCTGGATAGAGATCGGATCCTCCTGTTGCTTCTTTCTGGGCAATAGGGGCTGATTCCCCCACGCGCCAGCCCCCCACGGGTCTGGAGGCCTCCCTCGCTGAGCGGTGTGCAACACGGGTCACTGTGCACACCAGACCCGAATGTGAGGGGGTGTCTCAGAACGTCTCCTTAAAATCCCCAGAACTCCTTCGACACATCTCTTGTCTCTTCTAAGATATCTTTGAATTAAAACTACAGCTTATGATTTTAAGTTCTGGTGTTGAGATCAAACAGACCTAGGTTTGCAAACTGGCTTCTGTCTTCACAATCTGTGTGTTTAAAGATGATAATTTGCTTGAGCCTCAGTTTGTGTAAGTTCTCTCCAAAGACTTTTCTCCAGATCGACTCTCTCTACACCCATTCCCTGCTTCCTGTCTGGGAAAGCCGCCTCTGGGGACCATCCCTCGGGTTCTCAGGACAATGCTGCCTCTGGAACGTTTGGAAATGTTTGTGCATCTTAGCTGAGGGAGTTCCTACTGGCTTCGGGTAGCTAGAGGCTAGGGATGCTGTCAAAATACCCTACACTGCATTGATGGCTCTCTACCACGAAGAATCGTTCACTCTCAAGTCAATAATGCAAAGGCTGAGGGACGCTAGACCACTTCAATAGATGGGCTTGCCCTCTGGCTTCCGGTTAGCCTTGGTCAATGGTAGATCCAGCAGGAATAAGGAACTGGAAGTCAGACTACTCCTTCCCTTTGCTGCCATTCTGTGTTGTTCCCATGGGTTAGCTGAGTCCTTTCTCTAAAGGACTCCAGGCAGGCTCCTCTCCTTCTGGGTCCTGGCAATTGCTCCCTGTCCGGGTCTGTGATCTCTGAGGTGTGACATGGCCAGCTCCTGGTAACTGCCCTTCTTCTGAGGCTCCTGTTGGCCTGGCCACATTTTTTGCAAATAGTTCCTTTCAAATAAACTCTTCCCCAGTTGTCAAACTTTGACTGCATCATTCATTTCCTTTTGGCACTCTAAGTGGAAGTAGTACCAACTTCACTAGCTGTTTTAAGCTCTCAATAAGATAATAGAGAGAAATGCCTGGCACCGGACAGGGCATATGGCAAATGTCTAGTAAATAATAACCTTCCCATGGTCAAGCCAGGCCCTGCTGTTACCCTGGCCGTGCGTGGCAGATGATCCTTCCTTCACATGAGCCGCCTGACAATTTTTCCCCGTTTTTAATTTACAGCTTACTTGGACCTTAGAAGTGGATCTTTTTTTTTTTTTTCGCAGTCATGCTCCAGAATCTAGAGGGATTCTGCTGTTTCACTGCAGAGTTCAAACATGGCATTAAAGTATGCTGCGAGTTGGAAAACCTTTGCAGAAATTCCAGCCCTGTCTCTGCTATCAGAATGCTAGGTATTTGTGTCCCTGTCACATAAATTTGAAAGTGGTGTCCGTGCTGGCCTTTATCTTTCTAGGGCTCCTGACTTAATCGCAGAAATGGACAAGCCCAAATTTCATTTCTGGTGGAAGGAGCAGAACCGCAGGGTCATCGCCTCTACAGATGCAGTTGGATAAGATTCAAACAAGGCAGGGGAAATGGCTACGCCCCTGCCGGTGAGAGTGTAGGGACCGAGGTAAAATTCAAGCCCAGAGCCCAGGCACAGAGTACGTGTGATGTCATGGGGAATCGGCAGGGCAGAAGCCGACACATGTTAGGATGAAAGGAAGATGGGAGTTGCGATCTCACCCCCTGCTTCCTCCTCCCTTGTACCTTCCAGCATCTATTTTTGCTTCTACTTTGACCTGCCAGGTCTTCCTCTTACCTCTCACCAACCTACCTGTCCTTCTAACCCCTTAAGTCTCAGGCAGATGAGACCTCCCCTGTGACAATGAGGCTGGCTCTGCGCGCTGTGCTGGCTTTGCTCACTCTGTGCTGGCTCTCCAATTCATAATGTGACCTACATGTCTCCTACCCCCACTCCACCCTTGGTGTTCCAGGAGCACAGGATGGAGTGTCTGGACAAGGTCAGGAGCACAGCTTGGAATCTCAGTGCAGATTTCACAACTGAATACATAAGTTGACCAGTGGTGGAAGGCAGAATCAAGACTGAAAGGCCAAGATGTAAATAGAAGGTAATGATGAATTAGGATCAGTGAGACCAAGGACACAGCAGGATGCTTTGCCAGGAAGGTCTGGTTCAGTCTACAAGCCCTAAGACCACGCACAGCTGAGAGCAACCTGGGTTTCTAGTAAGGACATGCTAGGTGTGACCTCAGGGATGTAGCAGCTTTTAAAATAAAACCAGACTAATGAGAATATAAGCTCCACTATGAAGACCTTCTTTAGGGAGAAGATTTCTATCTGCACCATTCACTGCTGTATCTACAGTGCCTTATACACTGTAGGCACTCACTGAAGATTTCTTAAACGGATAAATGAACTGATAAGTGAACTTACCTTCAGCCAGAAGATAAGGCAGAGATGTGAGCTGCGTATGAATCGAGGCTGGAAAGCAACTGTCGCCTTGCCACCCTACGAGGAAAGATACACACCTCTGTAGCTGTCAGGATGGAGCCCAGCTCATTGAAAACTTGTGTTTCCAATGTCTGGCAGAGCCTGGTACCTAATCACGCTCAATACAGTATTGATCATTTGTGATTACTGTTGTACAATGGGCATTCCCATTGCTTAGCTTGAACTGAATTAGGACTCGGAATGCCTTTGGTGTCTTCAGGGACAGTTCCACATTAGTTCAGTGTCTGAGTTTTCTTTTGCAGCTCTGTCTTTAAGCATTGAATGGATTCCAACATATCAATCAAGGTCAGATTTGTCATTGGAGCATCTGCTTTGCTAACATGAGTGTGTTTGCATTTTATTGAGCTTTCTATTTTTACTGTACTATAGAACATGCCAGTCTGTCTCCAAATCACAAAATCATAAGTGGAGCGCCAGTGTCTTAGAGCTATTAATAGGCTGTCTATGAGGGGGAAAGGAGAGGTTCTGAAGACACATAGGCCTGACAAATTCTGCATTGAAGAGAGTTCTTCTGTGCCTGATTGCTCAGCGCCTTTGTTATGTTAATGTGGGACTGAGACTCACTAAGAGAAAGTATGACAGATGTAGTTCTCGAACATATTTACTGATAGACCCCCATTTTCTTTTTAGGTGCTTCTTCATGGGAAGCCTTTTTACAACCCATAGGTTGCCTATTTCCAGGACATAGCTTGACAAAAAGCTATTTTTCAGAGCACAGAATCCTGAGGAGTTTTGCATTTTCTTTACCACTCAGTTCTAAAATGACTGCTCTGTCACAATGAAGGAAGGCACACATCCCCTCCTTCACCATCCCTCCACACCTCCGAACCGTCGACGCACAGCAAAGAGGCTGGGCTTTGACACAAGTTTCACTTGGTACAAATTGCAGTTCAGCCACTCACCAATTATGCCACCTTCTGCACATTAATTATCTCGCAGCCTCAGATCCTCATCCACAGAAATTTATGAAGGGATCTGGCCCAAGCTAGATGACATTCCGTCCATGGAATACCAAGCACTGGTAGAGACTCTGCAGAGGGAGTGGTAAATGGAGCAGATGTAAGTCTCTCCCTTGAGAGATTCTAATACAGCAGAGAAAAGAAAAAACAAAAAACTGTGCTCCCAGAGTGGTCTTAAGGTAAAACCAAGGCAGGCACAAGAGCTCCAGGAAACGACAGTACTATTCCTGGGGTCTGTTGCCGAGTTCCCTGAAGGAGAGAAAGCTACAAACTGTGCTGAGTTCTGCGTGTGTTCGTGCTGCAGCCAACCCAGCAGAACAGAACATCTGTGCAGCCTTACTTACATAAGTGCCTTGGGATGTTCATGCCAGACATCTTAGAGACACAAAAGGAGATTCGGGTCACCATCAGCTATCTGAAGAGGCGTCCACGGATTACAGTGGAGATTGGTCGCACGGGCACTCAAGGGCTTTAAAGCCTGCCCAGGTGGTCTGGAGCCCTGTGTATTCTAAAGAGGATCAAGCAGCGTTTTGGAAATGGCGGCCTCCATCTTGATGAGCAGAAGCTCCGTGCCCTATTTCGTACCTATCTATGGCTCCCAGTGATAGAGCCAAATGATGACTGAGCTGCCTGTATCTTCTCCATCATCTCCTTCCCAGGAAGTTGGGGGAGCTGGTGTCTGATTGTCCTGGCTTCTGTCCCTCTTTGCTTTCTTCCCTCCCGCGATAGCTTTCTTGCAGGCATGTAATTGTGCATGCCACCGCTTACTGAACCCGTGGCTTACGCAGAAGCGGTCGTCCCTGGCGCCTCCATTCACCCCGCTGAGCTGGAGCTGATTCCTACCCCGTCTCTTTCATGAATCATAGTTCAGCGTGTTCTCCTCATCCTTTATCTCATGTTTCAGGCTCAAGAAGAAGGAACATATTTAATATGCACCAAATGAAGAATACAACCATGCGCGATTCTTTTGAACATCAATTAGAGGCATATGGTGAGAGCCCAAAACACTGACAAAGTTATAAAGAAGTACAAGGGTTCAGGAGGCAATCGCTTCCTCATAGACACAGGTAGGAACACATGCTGCTAAGGTAATTTCCCAAACAGATTGTCTGAACACCTGCAGATGTTCAAGAGCCCTCCTACTCTCAAGTACTCTCCTCTGTGTCCCTCTCAACAGGATTGTCATAATTCAGGAAGAGGTATGGAGTTCATTTTGGAAGGACTGTGACAAACAAGCTTCATCCCTCAGAGCGGCCTAAGGCATGGTATTGAGCAGGATTCAGAGGCGGTGATTAGTTACACCGCAGCCGCCGAAGGTGGAGAGGGCAGGGAGGCGTGTGTGCTCCCATCTGACACATCTGGTAGCACAGAAAAAGCCCTCTCTGAAACCGAGCCCACCACAGTCCGGAGGAAGTCATACATGTCCCTTCCTCAGTTTCCTGGCATGTAAAATCAAGATGGAGACCACGCTCCCCTTCTGGGGCCATGGCGAAGCTCAAACCTGGTGAAACATGGGAACCTTCTTTGAGAACAATACTCCATTTACAATCTGTAAGGGAATGTCCTTGTAAAGTATCTACACTCACACAGTGTGTCTTGTGTGCACACCTAGGTGTGTGCTTTCCTAGTGCTCCAGAGAACTATTTCTGACTGTTGGCGTGATGACATGCAGGACCAGATGGGTTGGGACCTGGGATGGGAAGGTGAAAAGACAATCTACGTCAGTGGTCTCTCCTCTGGCTGTACAGTCGACTCACGGGGGAGCCTTAAAGCAGTGTCAGTTCCCGATGACAACCACCACAGCAGAATCTTGCTTAGTGGGCACAGAGCGGATGGGACACGGCATTGATCTAGCACACCTTCCAGACCCAAGAGATGTTCACAAAGCGACATGGAGCCTCTCCACGCGACACGGCTCTCCTCTCCTACGATCCCAGCCCCCTCCCGCCCAGTGAGCTGCCGAGCGCTCTCAGACCAAGGGTCATCCAAAGGGAGAAAACGGGGAGACAGTTCCCCACACTCGACCCCAGTGTAATTTCCTTCCCCCATCCAGTCACAGGAACTCCATTTTTAATGAGTCTATGAACCATTTATCCTTTAACAGATGATTGAGGGTGCGTGATAAAGGAGATAATTAAACGTGATGGATATCCACACACGTTCATCTTAAAGTAATTTTTCAAAGACAATGGAAGCCCTAACATCCCTCTGATGAAACAGAGCTAGACAGAAACACAGCAAGTAACATATGACTGGGTACAAATGGTAAAATTAAAGGCAAACATTGTTGATGAGCTCGCTAGAGCCTGAAGTATTGAAGCACAATATTAGCCTTGGTGGAAAATAACTTCATTGAAATATGTCCTTCCTGGTACATGGCTTTCCTAAGGCTCTGAAAACATTCTGTCTCTCTCAGCACCTCGCACTCTGTCACTAGGCATTTTCAATAGAATGAACAGAGAAGAGAGCTTGGGAAGAAAAGGAAGGATAATTGAAGTCTTCTCTTGATCTATTGTTACAACTGAATAGGCAGAGAGACAAATACTCAGTCCCTGCTTAGACTCTGGCAGAAGCCCTTCTGCTCCTGGGGCTGGTATACCAGCTATTCAATCAGCATGTACTTACTGAACACCCACCACCCGTAAGCCCCCCTGCTAAGCTTTCCGGGTGATACAGAGATGGAGAAGACACAGATCCTGCCCTCCAGCCGTTTGTAGTCCAGTTAGGGACGTCTAAAAACGTAATCAATAATTCTGAAGAGTCTGAGCTTAAACCCAAATGAATGACACCAGAGAGGGACGCCGCATGAAACCAAGTGAAAACTGGACACAGAGACCTGGCAATCTAACGGGTCCCCCGACATTGCTTCTCACCAATTGATCTGCAAGGGGCTAGCGGTTGCCTCACGAATGAAAGGGGGGACCCTGGTAGAAAGCCAGGGTGACAGAGGAGAGATGGAGTGGGGAGAGATGGAGTGCTCGTTATACCCAGCCATCGGCTGTGTCCCTTCCTGAGAGACGAGACGGGGGGTTGGCCCAATGGCTCGGGCCACCAGTGAGACCGTGGGAGGCACAGGTGGGACCTGAGAGCTTCTGCTGAGTGTGTTCTCCATACAACCACAGAATGAGTGTGTGTGTGTGTGTGTGTGTGTGTGTGTATGTGAGAGACAGACAGACACAGAGACAGAGAGACAGACACAGAGAGGAAGAGAGACTTGAACTCAGAGCCTTATGTCCTCACTAGGCTCTTTTGCTGACATGGGTACCTACCACCTGAGACCAGCCGGGTTTATTTGGCTGGTTCGTTGAAGATGGAACCTCACCGACTTTTCTCCTTGGCCTGGTTTTGAATGGTGATCCTCAGATCTGAGCTTCCTGGGCGGCCGGAGTTACAGGCATGAGATAGATACCAGTGCACAGAATTCATCTTTTAAAGCTTTACTTAGACCATAGCACAGCTCAGCTCAAAAATATTCCAATGGCTTCCTTTATTATACATCCACCCAAGCTTCTTCTCCTGCCCATCGCCCCATAGGCCCTACTGCTGCTCCCTGACCTTCCTCGTCCTACCCATTGCACTCCAGTGACGAGGGTGCATTGTTGTTGCTGTTGTTGTTGTTTCTGGGCATAGAGCACTTCTAAAGCGTTCCTCCTCGCGCGCGCTTCCCTCCCAGCATCACGTGACAACTTCACGGGAATATTCCCTGTGGTCTCTACATTGCATCACAAGTTCCAGGAGGAGAATCTGGTCCCAGTACATTGAGAAATGCCCACCTCACACTTCGTGCACAAGAAACATGTATGAAACGAAAGAAGGAACCGCCGCCCAGTCCCAGACTGTCAGGAAAACTGCCGAGCGCTCCTAGCATCCTTTCGATGACGTGACCGTGGACACCGCAGGCCCTGAGCTTCCCCGGCCCGGTCCCCCAGGCCTCGGTCTCTCCAGCTGGTCCCCCACCCACCCACCCATGCACCCCCACCCCTCTCCACTGAGCTTCACCACCATGATCTGCCGTCTGTACTGACTTACTTTGCTTCTCTCACCAGCCTCACGAGACCCAGGTCCGCGCCTGCTCTGTTGACAGCCGTCACCGGGTGACACCAGGCAAGGGACAGGCGCTCAGCACATACCTGTGGGACACCAGTCCGGCGAAGCCAGGGTCCCCCTGTAGTACCCTCGTTTACAGAGTACTACGCGTATTTTGTACCCCAGAGCCAGCTCTTTCTCCTATTAAATGTCATCGTGCTGGGTCAACTCCTCTCTCTCGTCTGCCGAGACCCTCAAGACCCTGGCTCTGTCACTCAGCACGTCCTTCTTGACGGCTGTCTGTGTGCAAACACAGCTGCCACCCACATCGCCGCCCAGGCAGAGGCCAGAGTGGGTAAAGAAGCCGGAGCAGCGCTTTGCTCACGGGCCGATTGCCCCTTCCCCCCGCACTTCAGTCTCCTTTGCTACGGGGCACGGGAGGTGGTAGGTTTCTAGAACAGTTGTGCAGACTAAGTACAGGGCTCAGTGCTCAGTGCCAAGCCAGGAACTTGAGGAAGGCAAGAGTGAGTAAAACAAAACAACTCTGACGAGTCACTTGGGGTGGGGGGGTGGGGGGTGGAGAGACTCAGGTATTTATTTTAGCGGGTTTCCACACCCCCCCCACCCCCTTTGTGATGCTGTAATTGAAGCCAGCACCCAACATATGCTAGGCAAATGCTCCAGCACCAATCTGCATCCCCAGTCCTCCTAGGAGTCCTTTATTAAGCCAGGGAAGGGGAAAACGCCAACCCGGCAGGCACATTCCCAGTCAGAGGCCTCGGTGTCAGGTTCCACGCCAGGCAGAGTGGAGGGGCTGTGGGAAGCCAGGGCCCTGCCCGGCTTCCTCCCCCCCTCCCTGTCCTCCCCCCACAGAGCAGGCCCAGCTGGTGCCTCCACCTCTACCTCAGGCTCATTTCAATAACGGGGCAAACTGTAAAGATGGGAGAGGATCATAAAAAAAAAAGCTCAGGCAAAGTATGCAAATAGAAAACGCCACCAACTCCAAGGAGGCTGGGAGAACAAAGATAATCAAGAGCATTATCAACAGGCCCCAGGTGTGCGGCAGGAGGGGGGGCTGGGGGGGCGGGGGGGAGGGAGGGCTGCACACACCACGCCTGTCTGTTTTCACTCCTAAGCTCCTCTCTCCCCAGCAGCTCCGCGGGGCCTGGCAGATGGAGCTCAAGCACGTTGGAGAGTGGAGGGAAGCGAAAGCTAGGTGTTTCCCCTAATGTCGGTTCTCAGCCCCATTCCCTCCATGGGTCGGAATTGCACTGGAAACCATTCCCAGTGTCACGGACATCTGCTCGAAACCCCGAATGACTTCTGCTGGGCCCTCGGGGAAGATCTGACTGTCATTAAAGATCATTGTGTGGGTACAACTCCTACATTCCTCCTGTCCACTGAGACACCCACCCCCTTGTTTCTCTCCCCCCACCCCCCGCCCCCTCACCAGCTCAAAAGTTTGGATCTCATTTGTCGAATGCGTAGTGGTGATTCCGTTAGCGAATGCTGTCTGCCTTCATCACCAGGGCAAGTTCAGCCCCACGGGCCTGGTGGCTCCATTCCCACAGGAGCTAACCTGCCTTTCAGATCCTAGGCAGTTGCATTGCACATCTAGTTTTAGTCTTAGATGCTTTGCTTTTCCTCAATAATCTTGCCTTGTTTGATTTTTTTTCTGGGGGGGGGGACTCCTCTTCACTCCTTAAGGGTTACATTTTTTAGCATAAAATTCACCCTTGTCTTCCATGAGAGTCCTAATGAGAGGAGGAGGGCAAACAGAAAGAGCAAACCGCTCATGGCCATGTGTGAGAATGGGAAGATGAAGCTAGCTGGGAGGGAACGGGGAGGGTGGGAGACAGCGGGATGGAGCGCGTGGGTCTGAGCAAGGTGCATTGTTGGCGTATATGGACATGTCTACATGAAATCGCCTCGTACAAACAACCGATGCTACTAAAGGTTTTAAATAACTTCAATTCATCACATCAGTAATAAAGGAAAACTCTGATCACCCTAACACAGGCAGGCAGGATATCTGATACACTTCCAAAGCCATTCCAAGATTCAAAAATCAGGAATTCAAAAGAAATGTTTAAGTAATATACTTTTTTTTGGCCAGTCCTGGGGCTTGGACTCAGGGCCTGAGCACTGTCCCTGGCTTCTTTTTGCTCAAGGCTAGCACTCTGCCACTTGAGCCACAGCACCACTTCTGGCCATTTTCTATATATGTGGTGCTGGGGAATCGAACCCAAGGCTTCATGTGTACAAGAAAAGCACTCTTGCCACTAGGCCATATTCCCAGCCCAGTAATATACATTTTAACAGAGTTTCACAAATATTAAAATGGGGAAAACATCCATTAAAATCAGAAACTGAGGAGAGATACCCACTCTCACAAACATATTAGTATAAGCACTCTAAAGGGTTCTAACCAATGCAATAAGATAAGAATAAATAAATACTGAGCCTGAGACTGGCAAAAAAAAAAAAAAAAAAAAAAAACACAGAGGGAAACTCTGTTTTAGCCAATGGTTGATTATATATCAAGAATGTCCACACAGGTTATTTCTTAAAATTTGATAACTAGTACGCATGATGAGGTTCAGGAATATAAAAATAATTTGGGGATGAAATCTGTAGTTCATTGGCAGTATGTTTTCCTGGCATTCATAGTCCTTCGGTGTGAATCCCAGCAGAAGAACAAGGATAAAAAGAAAAACTTTAGGGCTGGGGATATAGCCTAGTGGCAAGAGTGCCTGCCTCGGTATACCCGAGGCCCTAGGTTCGATTCCCCAGCACCACATATACAGAAAACTGCCAGAAGCGGCGCTGTGGCTCAAGTGGCAGAGTGCTAACCTTGAGCGGGAAGAAGCCAGGGACAGTGCTCAGGCCCTGAGTCCAAGGCCCAGGACTGGCCAAAAAAAAAAAAAAAAAAAAAAAAAAGAAAGAAAATCTTTAAAAGGAGGCGGAGGAGGAATTATTATATAACTTATCATATCCTATATACTATCAATAAGAACCTAAACGTGAGAAATAGTAAAGAAAAAATATAGTGAAAAAATGATTTTAAAAAACATCTAGGGAGCTGGGCATTGATGGCTCACTCCTGTAATCCTAGCTAATCAGGAGGCTGAAATCTGAGAGTAGTGATACAAAGCCAGCCAAGGGGAAAAAATGTCCATGAGACTTTTATCTCCAATTAACCAGAAGTGGAGCTGTGGCTCAAAGTGACAGGGTACTAGCCTTGAACAAAAGAGCTCAGGGACAGTGCTTAGGCACTGAGTTCAAGTCCCATGACCCCACCCCCCAAAAAAAACAACAAACAGGTAAAATTTAATAAGATAGTCACAGGTACTGTATGAATGAGTCTTTAAAATCTAATTAGGCAACATAAAACAGATTTTGAACAAAGGAAAAGAGAAACTAGATTCTTCATTAGGGAAATGTAATATCATAAAAATGTCAAAATTATACATACTAATGTATAAAATTTAATGAGACTCCTATTAAAACATGAATAGCATCTTTCCTTTTCTTTGAAAGTAGAATCGTGTTCAGCTCATACAGATAAAAGATGTCAAGAATACTAAAATTTCTCGATACATACATAAAGATTCAGATTTGTCTTACTGAAACATACTACAAAGCCTCTGTAAACAAATCAATATAATATCAGCACAAAAATAGAAGAATGTATCAGTGGAAAAAATAAATGATGCCAATACAATACAATATTTCAAGATATGGCCAGAGAGGTGTCTACATTCAATGAGAAAAGGATTTATTTAGCATATGACTCTATATAACTTACTATTGAAGTAAAATAATATGGACAATGGGCACAAAGTTACAGTTAGACAGAGGAGTAATTTTTGCTGATCTGTTGCACAGTAAAGCAACAATAAATAACAATAGTCTAATGTATTTCCAAATATTACCAATATTAGACATGATAGGCTAATTTTCCTAGTTTAATCATACAATGTACACATATGCTGAAACATTACATTGTACCCCATGAATATATATTCACAATTATTATGTGTGAATTAAAAATAAAAATATGGAGTTAACCTACTACCTATTGCCATATAAGTTATATTCACATGGATTAAAGAAGGATCTGGATATAAGTAATTACATTTTAAAGTCACAAAAATGTGTATCTATCCATAATCAATGGATGAAAGATCCTCAGATACAAAAGGAGAGCAGTTCATTTCCCAATTAATGGCATAAAACTTCATGTGTGTCCATAACATCACTACATACTACTAACTATATACCATAAACTATATACATAAAGCTAAAGATTGAGTAATTTCAACTTAGTATGGAAATTAAAAACTTGGAAAAGGTTTGCAATGAGATAACCGCTAATAAAAGAATACCTATGCTATGAAGAGTTCTTTAAAGTGGACAAAGAAAAACAATACCATAGGAAACTGAACAAAGGAAATGAATAGGTAATTCATAGAACAACTCCAAATAGACAATAAATACATGAAAAGATATCCAGACTCACTAGTAGTCAGAGAAATGCAAATTAAAGCAAGGAGTCATTATTATTTTACATTCATGTCTCAACCAAAAATTTAAAAGAGAGTTATGCTCCTTTTCTGGTGGAGAAGATGGAAAAGTTATCTTATTACTTGTGGAAATGTGACTTATTTCTAGAAAGCCATATGGGTATATCTATTAAAATTAAAAATGCACATACTCTCAACTCAGAAGCTCCAATTTTGTGATTCCACCATACAGAAAGAAAAGTATCAGTATCTAAAGATAGATGTTCAAGAATGTTTATTATAGCAGTCTTCTAAGAGAAAGAAAATAGTAAATATTTGCCAGTAGGGAAATATTTATTAAGTTATAATATATTCAGTGCATGAAATATTATATTTTGCAATATAAGAAAATACATGACAAGAACTAGAATAATTGTTAGGGTTAGAACTACTTATAGAATATCAGATGCAAAGAAGTCTGCATAGCATAATACTACGTTTTAATAAAACATTTAAAATGGGTCTTACAATATACATATATGTAAAGATATCATTAAGAATGAAAACTATGCGAAGACTATTAAGACATTTTTAAATCTTTTTATTTATTATCTCCCAGTAGTTGTAGAGAGAGGTTTCAGTTCTACATATAAGTGTATACGTAAAATGCATCTTGATCATAGATTTCTGATGTGGTTGAGAGGGTCAGTTAAGGTCAACAGGTAGAGTCGATAAGGGTGGAGTTGGGAGGGGACACAGCAGAGCAAACCCAGCCCAAAGGGAAAGATAGTATTAATAAAAATATTGCCAATAGTAATATGATGATATGACTCCATTACATTTGTGATATGTGTGAGTGTGTGTGTGTGTGAGAGAGAGAGAGAGAGAGAAAGAGAGAAAGAGAGAGAGAGAGATGGAAGTTTTTTAAAGGAAGAACCCAATACTACAGGTCCATCCTCGACAGTGCCGTTCGTGGTATGATGCTGTTCTGTCAATTTAGCCATCAACTGACCCCATACATTGCTGGGTCTGCCCTGCATATGCTTCCATTTGCTTGGCGGTGTAAGGAAAGGATGTGGAGTGTACAGGAACCTCAAGTGGGATAAGATGGAAGGGCACAGGATAGGAAGAGCTAGCTGGACTTCTACATCCACGGGGTATATCCATGGATTTAACCCATAGCTGAGCAAAATGCCTATACTAAATACGAATAAGCTTTCTTCCTTGTCATTGTTCCCTAAGCAGTGTAACTATTTATCAAGTATTGAGGCCGTATTAAGTCTTAGAAATAATCTGTAGATTATCAAAGTTCATTCATAGAGTATATGCAGATTCTATGCTAGACTTGAACATCCATAGATGTTGGAATCCACAGGGGGTCCTAGCATCAATTTCCTGAAAGACACCCAGGGGCATCTCTGTGTTGGTTGGGGAGATCATTACCATTTAGAGTTGTGACCTGCTCTGACACACCCACCAGACTCAGCGATTACATATTTAGGAATTTTGTGTGATGGTTGTTAAATGTAACCATTATGAGAATTAAATTATACAAGCTAATAATTAAATTGCATTAAACATAAAAGTAGTGACTGAACAATTATTATCACTTCTTAACCATTTTGTTCTCCCCTGTGCTCTTAGGGTTTTTGCACCTGCAGTATCCACATTGGAAATACTATTGAATGGGTGGAGCTACACATCTCTTCCCAACATTTCTGTGTCTAGTCATGTCATATTGATAGCCTGATGTCAGCTTTGGTGTGAATGTTTACATCACTGAAATAGACTAATGCTATAAGCCAAGGCTCAATTTGCTGTTTAAGAAAGTGATGGGTCGGGGCTGGGGATATAGCCTAGTGGCAAGAGTGCCTGCCTCGGATACACAAGGCCCTAGGTTCGATTCCCCAGCACCACATATACAGAAAACGGCCAGAAGCGGCGCTGTGGCTCAAGTGGCAGAGTGCTAGCCTTGAGCGGGAAGAAGCCAGGGACAGTGCTCAGGCCCTGAGTCCAAGGCCCAGGACTGGCAAAAAAAAAAAAAAAAGAAAGTGATGAAGAAAATTTTAATAATGGAGATGAAACTTAGCCAAAAGAGAGTTTGTCTATAGTTCTTACATTGTGATTAGCATGAACTACTAGGAAAATATTCGTTTTCAAAATCGTTATCTAATTCAGCCCAATTGCTTTACAATGAATGGCATTGTTGAATAAATGACATTCTGACTCATTTTCAGATTTACTTTGTCTTACTTAACGTATGTCCTTGTTAACATAAATGGAAATATTAACCACATTTATATCTAACATATGGTGGTTTGTTAATTGCAACCATCAGTTGACTATGGATACAAGTGCTTGGCAAAAATTAGCAAAAAGCATGCTGAGAAATATCAACTGGCCATGTCTGTAAAATTTACAATCAAGAAACATTTTATTATGAATCATAAATTATTTGCTGCACATCCTTTATGTCAGCAGCATTCATAATAAACTTCGGTGAGTATAGGAATATTTCCCCTAAGATTTGCCAGCACATGGCTAGCTATATTACTTATTATAAGCATGTGCATCTTGAAAAGTAAACAAAAAAGAAATGTTAAATGATTAAATGCTGCATCCTTGACAGAAGGCAGTGCGTTTCCTGGCTCCTTCATTTTCTCCCGTCTCAGCACTCAGTCTCCTTCCTGTAGCCCTCCATCAGTAGAGTTTGTCCTTGGTTCTGAGACTGTGTCCAGACTATTTAACCAGACTGCCACCCCCCAGAGTAGCTGCTCGGCACATGAATGCCTCAATCAGCTGGGACAAAGGCCCAGAGACCAGATTCAGATAGGGAAACGGGCATCGCTTCCTCACAATGCTTCCTTGGGACCCTGCAGCATCAGCAGCAATCGAACTCTGAGCTGTCATTCTGCAGCTGAGCCTTTGGATTAATTTCACCAACAGAGCTCTCAGCTCTTGGATTATGGTAAAGCTCAAGATGACTCGCATTGTCTTTGCCTTCTACCTGCGTCTCCTTTTTAAACTCTCGCTTCAGGGTCGAAAAGCGACTCCATCAATGAAGAGGTAATCTCATATTCTTGACAGGGAAAGGTCTTGGCTCCTGGTAGGATTTTCTTATCTCTTTCTAATGGGTAAACTAAGAAAATATGCTGTAGGTATGCTCACCCTGCCCTGGGAGAGCCAAGTGCGGTAGCCAATCTGGATAACCATGACAGGGAATGGAGATAGGCAGAGAAATACATTCTTCTAGAGAATAAGCAAGTGTCCTCATTGCTCCAGGTCAGGGTATTCCCCTCCCCCTCCGCACGGGCTGCAGGACTGCACGGGTGGGGGGGGGGGGAGTTGGTGCCCTGCTGCTGGCCGTCTCGGACCTCCACTGCCTCATCCATAAGACGAGAGCCTGACTATTTGCTGGTTGTAAGGGTTCAATGAGGGCTGTACATACTACAGTTTTGTGTGTGAGTGTCCAGTATTGGAAATAAGCCAACTATCCACCAGCACATGAACAGATACACAAATTGTGGCATATTCATATAATGGGATACTACTCAATAGTAACAACGAAGGGGCTGGGAATGTGGCCTAGTGGCAAGAGGGCTTGCCTCGTATACAGGAAGCCCTGGGTTCGATTCCCCAGCACCATGTATATAGAAAAAGCCAGAAGTGGCGCTGTGACTCAAGTGGCAGAGTGCTAGCCTTGAGCAAAAAGAAGCCAGGGACGGTGCTCAGGCCCTGGGTTCAAGGCCCAGGACTGGCAAAAAAAAGTCAATAACAACAAAAGGAATCAACTATTGATGTTATCAGAATATGGATGGGTCCACAAAATAATTGGATGAAAGAAGCCAAATTAAAAAAAAAAAAAACCTAAAACAGTATGTGATGTATTCTTTCATTTTTATAACTTGACAGAAAATGCATATATAGAAAGCAAGAAAGCAAGTCCTTCTATTTCCTGGGGTCAGAACGGGGTGGGGGAGGGGGGCAAGTGTAAAAGAGTAACTAGAAAGAGACACAAGGTTAGTGCATAGATTCATTATCTTGATTGTATAATGAGTTCATGGCTGCATTTATATGTCAAAACTTATCACATGGTATGTCCCAAGTTTGTGAAGTTTCTCAAGAACCAGCCACACCTCAACAGGACTGTGAAAGCAAGCTCTGTGGAAGGACAGCTGTGGTGATGGGGGTGACGATGACCATGAGGAGGGCAGCATTGGGGCGGCCGGGCGGGGCGGGGGTGGGGCGGGGATACCATACGGAGCCTCAGTCCCCGGAATACGCACACTCCCGCCTCTCCCTCCAGCCATTACAGGACAGCTAGGGCCAAGCAAGCATAGTTCCTGTGTCCTCAGTGTCCCAAAGTCATCCCCTCCTCCGACAGCCACGACCTTCTGTAGACCCAAACTTTTCTCTGTCCCTGGACACCAGTGGAGAGCCGCCTTGACCTTGGGTTCAGACAGACGTGAGCTGACTTCTCAGCCTGGACAAGCCTCGGTGTTCCAGCGGGCAAACTAGGGACAGTAATGACAGATAGTTAGATCGTGTAGGCACACGTAGAGGAGGTGGTATGGACAAGCAGGCTCACAAATTCGCCTTCCATCCATGCCGCCTCTCCCTTTCCTATCAACGCGTGGTCAGTAGCTCCAGCTCCCCTTCCTGACTTCTGAATAGAGGGAGCCGTTGAGGTGAGGTGCGGCACACAGGAGCTGCCATTTCACCCAAGCCTGCACTGGAGAATGGTGCCTACGGCGAAAGTAGGCTCAAGTCTTAGTGCTAAAGCTGTCAACGTGACAGACGCATCCGCATGCTAGTGGCCCGGCTGTGCCTACCCAGTGTCCTAGCATAGGGCACAGGAAGAGCGTTCTCTATGGTTCTGCAAGCCATGAGAGGAATTCTGCTTGGGGGGGGGGGCAGCTCATTCCTACAGAAAGGAAGCGGGGAATAAGTTTCTGAATGGACAATGTCAAGTCCATGACTCCTTAATTTAGATAGAACCCCCTTCTCCGTCATCCTCCAGTGGTGGGAAGCCCTCAGAGGGGCAGACGGGCAGGGGACAGACTGATGGGGTGGGGGAGGGGCTCCCCTAGTTCCCATGAGGAATGGAGAGCCAATATCCTTCCCCTAAAATAGAAACTTCGCTTGTGTTATCAACTTTACTGAAGACATCTTAAGTATAAAGGCTGAGCACACAGAAAAACTGAAGAAAGTACTGAAGTCATCATTTCAGAAGACAAGACTGAGAAAAGAACCTTCTCAGGCTCCATGGAATGTGCTGGTACGCCTCCCGAGTTAGGAAGCTACCACGTGACATGTCAGTTCGGTACCCAGCTTACCACCGCTAGCCCAGCCGACCTTGCACCTGTTACGAATGATTTACAGGTCCCTACTGAACAAGTGGGGCGGGGGGCATCTTCCATTTGGAGCACCTGCAATAGCTACAGAAAACTAGCCACATCACTCTGAAATCTCCCTGGCTACCAGCTACATACACATCCCATCTCCTAGTCTTTTCCCACATATTATGACTACAAAAATTCTTTCCCACCTAATTCCCTTCCAAACTCTAAGTGATCCTGAAATGACCATGGAGGGGAAATAAGTGAAAAATGAAACAACCTATTGATAATTATGGATTGGTTAAGGATCTCTGAAGAGTGGGTACTGCCCATGGGCCAAATCACACACTCCCCTGCCAAGCATCCTTGTGTATATGTGGCACACTGGGCACTGTTCACTTACTGAACACGTGGTCACCGAAAGCCTGAAGGTATGTATTCACATCAATTGCTGGCAAGACAGGGGTTCCAAATCCAGTACTTGTACTTTTGATTTTTTTTTGAGTCAGAATTCCAGAATTCCATTTCACCTGAGTAGCCAATGCGAGGGGGTTAGGAGTCCTAGCTGGCATCAGGTAGAGCTACCACAAGCCTTGGGGTAATTCTCTTAGTTTCTGCTTTCTGGTGTACAAAATGGTAGCAATGACACCCATCCCATGAGATTATTGTGGGGGCGGGGGGAAGGAGACCATGCATGTAAATGTCTTCGCCCAATTCCTGACACAAAGAAGCAAGTAATTACTTATCAGTTCCTCTTAGTGCTGAAGTTTAATACCTAAATACGTTCATGAAACAATATGAACTACTATGTGATACAGAACAAAATAGGGATTTTAATCACCATAGAAATTACAGCTTTATGCAGAAGAAATAATTCTGAACATTCAATTAGTTTAACTGCATTTCAGTAGTTACATATCTATGTCCCAATGTGGTTATAGTAGGTAATAATTGTGGCAGTAAATAACCAATCCACTCACCCCACACAAACCTATAAGACCTATGTCTGAAAGACAAAAATAGGAACAGGTGGGGAACCTCCCTCCATTCCTTTCATCCTAACACAAGCGTCAGGTAGTAAAGGAAGCTTCGTAAAGACACTTATGGTCCCATCTAAATGGCTGACACCATGGTCAAGAGTCCCATAACCTCTGTCTGCAGGGAGTAGAAACTCGATGATTCCTTGAACATAAAAAATTATCCAATTCCACAAATAGATACAATCGCTGGCCACAGAGACAACACTCAGTTTGACACTAATACACTCAGAATGGATGGCTTGTCTCTTCTCTGTCACCCAGAACAATTTTACCATCACCAGCTTGCTTTTGAAATATGAAATCTTGGGAGAATTACAACTTTCTCTGCAGCTTGGAGGAATTTTTTTTTCTTTTTCAGAGAGCTATTTTAAATACCCCCATACTTGTGTGGGAGTGCCAATCGGCCACATTTAATTGGCCAGATTGTTAGCCTCAGCCATGCAGCAATCTTCAGAAAATTAAACATAGACATGATTGTTACTTTGCTCTGTTATTGTGGCTACAGAATGGCAAACCAATCTGTTGAAACCGAAAAATCCAGCCGCTCAATTATCTGTCAGGCTTACACAGCTAAATACCCCATAAGCAGATTTTTTCATACTTAGATGAAGTATATTTTGATTAACTATATTGTGTGCTTAGTGATGTTCATGGCCAAGGCTCAAGGTCTTTGGCGCAGCCTGCAGATTCCTTTAGAAAAAGGGTAAGCTTACAAAGACAAACCCTCATTCGTTATTTGCTTAACCTATAAACATTTATTACATACCTGCTCTATGGCAGAAACTGCGAGAGGTGCTGGAGAGAAGGAAAATGAAAGTAGCAATGAGTTAAACCGCTACTCAGAAGGTAAACACAGAGTGGAAGCAAAGTTTCTGATTCCAAGATACTGTTTTCAATCGTGGGCTATACTGACCACTCGCTCTCTCCAATCAGAGGACATCTGCTATACATGCAAACACAATGTCATCATCTGATGTGGGAAGGTACTACTAGAATCTAGTGGGCACAGGCCAGGCATGCTACTAGGGATCCTACAAAGCACATGGGAGCCCTCAAAACAAGTGAGTATTCAGCCCCATATGCCAATGGTGTGGAGGCTGAAATCCTATGCATTGAGGTATGCACTCAATTCGTTTCTTTTAAAACAGAGGCTCTGTCTTATCCATGGCTATATCACTGCCCTAGCAGAGTGCCAAGCACGGGCAGGCAGGTGCTCCATAAAGGAGTAGATGTATATATGGGTGGGCAGATGGTCAGGTGGGTGGATGGATAATGGATCATGCACATAAATGTCTTAGCCCATCCATAAATGGATGAAGATGGATGGATGGATGGATGGATGGATGGATGGATGGATGGATGGGTGGGTGGGTGGGTGGGTGGATGGGTGGGTGGGTGGGTGGGTGGGTGGGTGGATGGATGGATGGATGGATGGACTCACATCTTGTATCTCATATCAATGGGTGTACCCAGTAGACATCAAATGGATTGCTTAGGACATCAGAAATTAACCAGATGGTTTTATTATCCACTAGACTTTAGGTGGCTCTGAGGAGAAAACCGGTCCAGAAATTTTGAGATGAATTTGACTGTGCTTATTGATAAATTTGGTGCTCCAGAAGACCCCCAGTTCTGACCTCAGCCTGTTCCTTAGTTCATCTTTTAAGTCAGATAAGATGTGGCAGGCTGTTCCTAAGAACCTTTCTGTCCTGGAAGGAAGGTAATCTGTCTTCTTTTATTTCTTAACCACTGGAAATGAGAGTGAATTTGTCATACCTAACATTCTGAAGACTCATTTGGCCAATTATTCTACTTCGGGTCTGAACTCATCCCTAGTAATGTACAATCTGTTTTAGATGTTAATTTTTAATGGTGTGATTTCGGCTTGTCCTTCAAACGAGTTGAGTAGAAACACTGATTTATTTTTATCCCTTTCATCAATGCCAGGGAACAGAATAAATTACTCAGGAATATGTCCTCTAGTCTTCACTTCCCCCTACCACAGGAGAATGTGAAGGTAAATCTCTAGGGATTCATCTCCGGCTAACCCTCTGTTGCACCCTAGTTGTGAACAGGTACTCCGTGGGGTGCTGTGTCAGCAGACACACAAGGCCAATAGGACACTATGCCTTCCCTTTAGGAAGCCACAGCAAGGAGGAGCTCAGTGCCAGAAGCAGCAC
Organism: Perognathus longimembris pacificus; assembly: GCF_023159225.1. Classification (NCBI taxonomy): domain Eukaryota; kingdom Metazoa; phylum Chordata; class Mammalia; order Rodentia; family Heteromyidae; genus Perognathus; species Perognathus longimembris. The sequence goes on from NC_063170.1 coordinate 3,730,882, forward strand.
TGACTGTCCAGAAAGGCAGCTCGGGAAGGATGTTATGTTAGTCAGATTCTCCACTGTGACAGAACACCTGGCATCAATAACTTAAGGAAGGAAAGAACAATTTGAGATCATAGTTTCCTAAGTTTTGGTCCATTACTGCAGGAAGGGCATAGCAGACTAGAACAGTTCACCTCTTGGTAGTCAGGAAGGGAAGAGAGAAAGAAAACAGAAGTGGCCTGGAACAGGATCCAGTCCCTAAAAAGGCCTTCTCCCTCCTCCAAGGAAGCCCCATCTCCTGAATTTCTCAGAACCTCACAAACACAGTACCACCAGCTGGAGATGCATGAGCCATTTGGGGGGACACTTCATCCAAACAATCACAGATGCTGAAAATCACTGACACGCACATATCTGGCATCGGATCACGTGTCCCTGGAACTTAGGCCAGGTCTTATATGGGTGGAAAATGAAAATGTCTGGTCTATGGACCATAGAAGGCCCATAAAATCATTTGGTACATGACAAGACAAACATGCTTCTCATCCGCTTCCCACAGCTGTCCACCTGTACTGATAATGGTGTACAGGCTATGAATGATGTCATAAATATCCAAGATGCCCTTGGTAGCACAAAGGTTTCCCAGCCCTGAAAATGTAGATTTCCCCTATCCATCTTAAACTTGGTTTCTCATTACAAAATCCTCCAAGGAGAATCACATATTCAAGCAAGCGTTTAGAAAACCTTTCCTCTTAAAGCTTCAGAAGAAAATGTATGAGTTTTGCTAACCCTGTGCTGCCCAGCCAGGTTCTGCTGTCCAGTTGTCTGCTGGCCCCTGAGACTCAGTACACACTCTGGAAATTCACCAAGCAACTGTCATCTCGCTGCTTTGATGAGCCACATAGACTTGGCCAACAGTAAAACAGGTGAAAAGAAAGATTCCTTTGTTTGTTCAACAAACACCTACTATGCCAAGGCAGGATGCCCGGCAGGGCTAACAAATGACACAGAACACGAGGCAGGTGCTCCTATTGCTTTCCACTTGCTTCTAGTCCTGGGGGGTGGGGGTGGGGGGAAGGCAGAGGGGTCTCTTTCTTTCTGCAATTCTTTTCATCCAAAGAGAGATGCAGACATTTTGATTCTATCTTTCCTGTCTTCTGTTTTTGGTTGCTTTCACATGTCTACCTCTCCTCCACATTTCTGGTATTATCTTTGAAGAAGGTACAAATAAGACATTTTAAGGTAGTGAGTTGACATTTTATGGGTCCCTGTCAACGAAGGGCAGGATTTTCTGAGGTTCTCTTCTTCTTTGTTCTTGTGCTCACTGCCTTACGTTACTAAAAGGCTGTAGGAATGCTCATCATCAGGTCTATAGGATAGAGAGAGAAAAGGGAGAAGAAAGGGCTAGCCTTCAGTTCTGACAGAATCTCACTATTTCCATAAGCTTACTGAATAAAGCTCCACGTTTTCACTTTTATCTAGCTGTATCTAGCGTTCCAGAATCCTAACGCCCGGTTATCTCCAACTAGCAAGCAAAGAGCTTGTCAAGCCATCTATCTAGAAAGTGCTGCTGAAGAAACACGTGGAAGGAAGTTTCTATCACCATCACCCGGGTGGGCCAGGGGTAGGCGCAGTCCGTGCCGCAGCCACAGGCCTGGAGCAGATCACGTGACCTAGGTGGTTCAGTAGACCCCCATTCTGGAACACGTGAGGACTACTTGGAATTGGAAGCATGTGTGTCTGGAATTTCTCAGGGCCACCACTTAGAAAGGACTTGGAGGGGTAGGAAGCCAGCCTGAAAGTGAGGGAAAGATCCTGGAACTAACAGTGCTTGGATTTTGAGTGAGCTTTAAGTTTATATAATACAAAGCATTTCCTTCTTTAACCTGAGCCGGCTTCAGAGGTATTTCCCTACCGAAACAGCCCCGGCACCCCACTTCTTCTGGGACACATTTTTACTTGCTGCCCCTGGGAAGTCATCCTCGTGGTGAATTTAGATGCTGAATTTAGAAGCTTCTAGAGACGGGAAAAGTTAGAAAAGCCAGATGAGAGAGACAGAGACAGAGACAGAGGGAGTGTGTCCCAGTGCTCTTAGCTATGCCTACACAGAGGCGTGCTACAAAGGTCTGGACCCTTCTCCACAGGTATTGGGAGCTTTTCCCATGGTCCTGCACTGGCCACCTCAACAAGCATCCTTAGGAAGTTATTCTTTTGCACCGTCAACCTCCTCTAATGGAACAAGAAAAGAGCATAAAGTCCATTTCTTGGGGCGTGAACAACTCAACTGCAGATTGGCGGGATGGTTGACCTGTCTGCACTGCCCAGCCCCCGGTGCGGTGATGCTAGTGGTTATCTGTGGCTGATTCCAGCCTCCGTGAAATAGAAAATTGCTGCCAATTGTCAAGGATGGGTCTGGGCCAGGCTGCATCCAACCTGCATTTGGCAGCAGGCATGAAGGCCTCTCATGGTGCTGCAGCTCCTGTTGCAAAACCAAGATATGCCTCCCAGGAGCACGCAAAGGCTATTTCCAAGGCAGTAATTGCATAATATACAGCATGGAACAAAAGGGAGACCCTCGAGCTCCATTACTTTGAAGGGTCTGTCAGTGTTTTCATTATAGCCCATTTTCTGCAGAGATTTATCTCCAACCATGAGGCCGGGCTGACAGCTGGGGCTCAGCACCCATAGGCCCTGCCCAGGAAAACTTCACGGAGTTGAATGCACTTGGAAGTCTTTGGGCCACATCCGTGCTTAGGATTTGCAAATTATGAATTAGGTCCAACTTTGGGTGTTGTTCTGGCATTTTTTTTTTATTGTTGTTGGCAGTTCTTATTCTGAGCATCTTCAGTAGTTCCCCTGAAAACCATGCTTTCCTGACAGGCTAGACTATCTGAGGCTGGGAACAAAAGCAGGTGAGTCATTGTTATACTCCTCAAAGAGCTTATATTCTTTGCAGGGGTTGGATTTATAGTTGAGATCCATGAATGCTCCTTTTCAAGTTAAAAAATAAGTCTTGTAAGCTCAGATAATCATTTAAAAATGGTCTCTTATCTTCTCTCTCTCTCTCTGGTCCTCACATGACGCCTGCTCTCAGCTTTAGGCGCAGGCTCTGAGTCCTAGTAACGGTAGGATATGACCAGCAGTGTCTCACATGTCTCCCGGGGGAGTAGAAAGAGAGACCCAGAGCCCACATCCTGGTGTATGAGAGCTGAAACTTAGGAATCAAACCTGGAAGAAACCAAGGAATCGCTTCTGGATTTGCCAGCCCCCAGTTTGGAGCCTGGGGCTCAATGCATACCTTGGTTGCACACAAGACACTGGATGCAACCCAGAGCCCAGCAGCAGCCCTCTAGATTCAGATACAATGGAAGAGACGGAAAATCAGCCTGAAAAGGTTCATCCAATGGTATTACTCTCCATGGTACTAACAGCAGAACAACCTAGAAGCTTCCTCGGTAGTTTGCCTTCTTTAAGACATAGAGCCACCCACAATCCCGGTGATGCTATGCCCTGTCCTTACCCACATTGCCATTCTCTACATCAAGAGCATTCACAGGTACCCTTGCCCCCATCAGCAATCTTCTCCATAGCAATTCGCAAGGCGTTTACCTTTGAGCAAGCACCCTTGAGGAGGCAAGCCTGTACTGGGTTCAAGGTCACTGTGCTGGGAGGGAGAAGCGGGCAGAGGAGCAGCTGGGTTCTCACAGATGCAGCAAGCACCCCGGCCCCACCGCGCAGACTGTTCACCAGCCTCTCAGGTTGTCCTGCCTTGCATCAGGATGCCTGGGCTTTCAATCCCTCTTGCTCGTATCCCGTGGCTTTGTAACAAGTTCTCACCCATTCACTCTTTCGGTCCCGGAGGCCAGAAACACAAAGCGGGTGTCACAGGGCTAGGATCAAGGTGGCAGCAGGGCGTCAGGCTCTCCTAGAGGGGCTTGGCTGACTTGCACGTTCCAGCTTCCGGAAGCTCCCCACACGGCTCGGTTGTGCTCTCTTCCTCCCTCCTCAAAGCCATCTCTGAAGCCTCTGCTTTGTCATCGCAGGTCCCTTTCTGGCTCTACCCCTTCTGCCTCCCTCTCACAAGGACCCTTGAGGTGACATTGGACCCACTTGGAAAACTCATGCCAATCTTCCCTTCTCAAAGTCACATATGCAAAGAGTACTTGGCTATAGAAAGCAACAAATCCACAGGTTCCAAAGATTAAGATGTGGAGGGTATAGGGGGGCTCTTACTTGACCTGACACACGACCCCCTAATAGTGGGCCCTCATCAGTTGTGGGTCCTTCCTGCTAAGGCAGCTCCCGAAATGGGTAAGCTGAAGACTTTCAACCTCTCACCAGCACACAAAGCTTTCCTGAGGAACCCCAGAGAACGTGTCCCAGGGAGCCCGGGTCCACCATACACCACGCCACTCTACCCTGGGTGGGAAAGCCCTCCCTAGGCCCAGCTTGAAATCCCAGCCCCAGGCTCCATCTCTGATTTGGTTATCGGCATCCGCTTTAATTTTCCTCTCCGTGAATCATAATGCTCTGATTTTGTATTTATGACCAACTGTTTAAAGTATCTCGTGAGTGCCTGACCACGGCTCAATTGACCATTACTGCAACAATCATCTGGCTCTTTGTATTCCGAGAGCCACGCAGACTGGGAAATGCAAAGCCTGGCTTGTACACTGAGCAGTTGTGTTTGGGGGGGACGTTTCTCCCCCTGCTGTAAATGTGTTACACCCAAGCATATTTCTCACCATCTGCAGCCATGCCATATTGCAGGTAACTGTGAACCAAACAAGCAAGGAAACTGCAAAGGGGCTGCTGCTTTTCGTGTACGTCATCCCGGGGACCTGTGTGGATGGCGGGCGCTCCCCTTCCCGGGTTCTTCCTAGCTCGTCAGCAGCACCTGTGACCTGAGGACACACAGGAACTTTAGGGGGAAGCGAGAAGAGGCCGAGCGGCGCTTTTCAGAAAGGGAAGAGGCCTGCGAAGCAGCCAGAACTCAGCCGCTCTCTCCTGATTCTGCTTCTTAACAACACCTTTGTAAGGACGCACGGCCCCCCGATGGCTGGTGAACACCGCCCTGTCCATCGGGGCGGATGCTCGCCACGGATCTGCCTGCCTTTCTCGCCTGCCCTTGGGAAATGCTGCCCTGTCCGTCCACGTGAGTCCGCGGAGGCTGTCAGCAGAGGGACTTCACCTCCCTTGGGCCCTTGGGCGGGGAGTGCGGACCCTGGAAGTGTGGTTAGAGCCTCCCCTGACCCCACCTCTCCTTCCCTTTTTCTTTCTCATCCATCCCATCCCCACAGGTTTCTAAGCAATAAGACTATAAATTTGGGGCTTCTTCTAGCCACGGTATCTGTCTGCTGAGGCTATGAAGAGCTGAGGCCGTGGAGTCTCTGTGAACCCCTGGATCTAGTCATGCCTGAAGCCAGCACTATATCTTCCTTTGAACGTGTTGTTTTCCGCGGGTTCCACCATATGATAGTGAAAGTGTTTTATGATCATTCTCGTTTCTCCCTCCAGATGCTTCTGAGCAGCCTCCAACTCCACATGCTTCACAGGAAATTCAACATCTAGCAAGATGTAGCGTTCTCAGTGCCCAGGTCTCCTGACTTTGCTGTCTATCCCAGAATTGCTTCATTCTCCACATCCCTAACGCCCATCCCCCCCCAACACTTGAAAACTCCTGTTGTATAACGCCTTCCCTCCTCCTGTCTCTTTCCCTTTGTTTTGGTATGAGTAAGCCTTCTCACGCAAGGCAGTAGTTTCCTATACCCACTCCTCTTCCCCACTCCCCTTCTTGAATATTGAATTCGTCAGGCTTAGCTCTGATCTTAGTGGTCCCATGGAATACACGTTAGGCCTCATTTATCCTTGCTGACCTCCAGAGTAGGAATATAGTATATGATATGAGAGCTTAGATTTTAGTGCCGGATCGGAATGCCAATCTTGTCTGATGCTCCTTGGCTACGTGACTTTGATGAGGTTATTAAACCTCATCAGTCCCAGTATCCTCATTTTAACACAAAAGGCTTAGTGCTTGCCTCACACGATCAAGGTAAGAATTAAATAAGTTACTAATGTTAAGTGTTTCAAGGTACTGTTATATTGAGGTACTGTTCCTATGATGATTGCACACCTCACACCACACACGCGCGCGCACACACATACACACACACAGAGACAGACAGACAGACAGAGAAATTTTAGTGTCAGCATCACCTAAAGAATGCCTTCACTCCTCAATTCAGAAAACTCTCACTGGTTCTGCCTTCAGCCCTAATGCTGAATGCTGATGCCAAGAGTCATGGACATGATTTCAATGCCCAACAGATGGGCGAGGCAGCAGACCCATAAATGAACCAAATGGATCATCAGATATCTGTCCTGATGTAGCCCCTACCTGGAGATTCTAGGAACCTTTGTTCCCAAAATTCTATGATCTTGTAAAGCACGACTGTTCTTCTCTAGAATCAGAAAGAAGAAACCCCCTGGAACGGAGTTGAGAGGGCCACCTCTCTCCACACTCCGGTTCTCCTTAGACAGTGTCCTTCCAGCATCCTGCCCTTGGGAGGGGGGCTCCTAACACAAGGCCAGCAGCAACTCCGCTGTGGGAGACAGTGGAGAATGACGTTTTTCCTAAGGCGTAGCTTGTCTTGGGTCCTTTCAACATCCTTTATCATGGCCCCAAACCTGGCAAAGCCCTCCAAAGAGGAGTGGCCAGTGCTTCCTGTCTTCCAGTCATGTCCGTCCAGAAGGGTGGGGGAGTTTTGAGGAGGAGCCTGGAGAGGGCACTCTGGGAACTGGCAAGGGGACAGTAAGGCAACTCCCAGGAACTGCTGGGGAGCAAGTCAGGTAATGCTAAATCGGGGTTTCTTAAGGTTGGTGCCACTGCCACTGGGGACTAGATCATTCTTTGCTGTGGGAGCTGTGCACTACAGATGGGGAACAGAATCCCTGACCTCCACCCATGAGATGCCACTGGCACACCTGCCCAGACTTTCGACAGCGACACACACATCCTCTTCTCACCGCTGGGTGGCAAGTTGATCCCTGATGGACAGCAACTCCGCTCATGCTTCCTGGAAGGGAAGGAATGCTCCTAACCACAGGAGGAGTCCAGTGCAGAGATTTTCCACACTAAAAGAAGTTTTAGCAGTGGTATGAAAAGGATAATGGTAGGTGTGTAAGGTGCCCCCAGAGTCAGAACATAGTGGAAGGGGGGACTCTAATGAATTAACACAGTCTTAAAAGTGACTCAGTAGTATGCGTCTATAGGCAGAGAAATAAATCTCACATGTATCAGAACTAGTCTTGAAATGCTACCCGGCTCAGCTGATTCCAAAGTGGTCTGTGGCTTTGAGATGGTGCCTTGACTTACAGTCTTTCTTGGCTATAAGCCGTCATTCTCTGTCAAATGAGGAGGCTGCCCCGGTCCCGGAATAGAGCACAGATCTTAGGTATCATTCTCTGCCATTTCCCCCACTCTCAGCCACCAGGACTGTGGCAGACATCACCAATCAATCACCGCACATTTCTCCTTGGTTTCCTGAATGTGACCTTCAAACCCTGACTGTGACAGACATCACCAATCAATCACCGCACATTTCTCTTTGGTGCCTGAATGTGACCTACAAACCCTCCTTTACCCTGAGCGCCCACAAATGTACTGTTGTCACTGGTATGACAGCATTGTTTACTATTCGTACAGCTGTCAGCGATTTTCAAACTCAATTCTAGGGGCTTCTAGAGATCTTCCCCAGGGCTGCTTTGGGGAGAAGGAGACAAGGCACTTAAGTCTCCAGGCTCTCAAACCCCACTTCACTGGGAGCTTTCATCTGCTTTATGTCACAGATTTCTCATCCGATTCCACTTGAGCAAAGAAATCCCTCGGCTAACATAACAAAATCTTCATCAGGTTGTTAAGGAGGCTGTAACAAAGTAATATAAGCTCAGTGGTTTGGACAACAGAAAGGCACCGTCTCTCTTCTGAAGGCCAGAAATCTAGTGTCAAGGTGACAACAGGGCTGGTCCCTTCCAAGCTTGGGCAGTCTGTGGTTTCAGCTTCTGCTGGTTTGCTGACCACCTCTGGCCAGCAGATGCATGATCTTTATCCTACCTTTATCTTCACGGATGTCCCCCGATGCCTCTGCGTGTCTCTGTATCTAAATGCCACCTCTTCTAAAGGCAATAGTCGTTTTGAACTATGCCTGACTAATGACCTCACTTTGACTTCTCTACCTCTGTGAAGACTTTATCACCACAATCATATGGGATTGGGGGTCAGGATTTCAACACATAAATTAGGGTAGAGGGCTACAATCTAATCTAACATTTGTCCTTCAGTTTACCTCCAATCTTGTGTCCTCCTCATATAAAAAAAGACATTCACTCCTTCCTAGCACCCCTAAAATACTGAACACCAAACTAAAAGTCTAAAATTTTTTAAATCAAGTAAACCACATACAGGTAGGATACAGGATACAATGGCTCCTAAGGCAGAATTCCTCTCTGCCTGTGAACTTGTGGAATGAGATGATTTGGAGAACTGTAAAGACAATGTCTCTAAAATACAATGGTGAGGCAGGCTTAGGATAAACATGGTGTTGGAGACAAGAAACAAGTTCTCCCTGGAATCCAGACATCCTGGAATCTGCCTTCATCAGACCTCCCAGTGAGAAGTTTCCCAATAAGGAAGCACATCCTTGCTTGCTGTACCTTCAAGCACAACTCTCAGAAACTCAAGTTTCTTAGAGGTCAGAGCTTCCCAACAATAGAAACCGTGGCGATCAAACAATGATGAAGCACAGAACATGATTCTCAAAATCTAACAACTCATTTCTCCTTCCTTGCTTTTAGCTTTCTGTCTAAGAAACACTCAGCAAAAGAGATAAATTGCAAATGTTTTTATTCCTAGCTCCATGAGGATCAAACGCAGTTGTAATATTCCTGTTACATAAGAGTTCACTTGGCACTGTCCTTATGAGTTATGTTTACGCCTGTCTCCCCATGGCTCTGATGGCCGTGGTATTCATTGTTCTCAGAGCAGTGTGAGGACAAAAGTCCTTGAAGATCAATGACTTTCAACGATCAGAGAACTCGAGAGCCTTTTGCTCGAGTTGGATAATGCACTTAGGATTTTAATCAACCCTAACGTGTGGATTTTATACATTATTCAAGACCTCCTCGAGCCTCCCCCGGATCCTCCTGTTGACAAACACCCAGTTAGGAGTGTGGGTTGTCTCGGTGCGCACTCAGTTGGTATGCACGCCAGCAGCTCCCAGAAGAGCTGAAGTCAACACCTATTTGTGCTCGAGCCAGATCTTTGCAAATTGGACATTTTCTGTTCTAAAGAAAACTCCCCAAGCTGTTGCCTGTGCTTCAGCACTAATAGCAGCTTCAATGTAAATGTTGACTTTCATGGTGATAGAGGAAGACTTCTGTGAGAAATAGCTCTGGTCAGGTATGGAATCCACGGCTCAGGGACTTGGAGAATCCATCTATGCCTGAGAGAGCGGCATCCTAACGAGCTCTAATTGGCACCTGGCTTTCAGCCTCATCCGGGTCCCCAGGCTGTTGGGTGCATCTACCAGCAGAACGGACTAGCTGGCTGGGCCCATCTAATTTGGCAAAATATAAGGAGTATACAATTAGTGGTCCAGGACCTGACGGGGTCTCTAGGGTTCAAATCCTGCCAGCAAGCGTCAGCGTGGTCACAGGGAAATTCTGGTGACTTCATAGGTAAAATGTGGAACGCAGCTGCTCCTCCCTCCTATGGGGCTTGAGGGTCAGGTGTGAAAGTGGGTGCCTGGCACACGTATGTGCCTGCTGTACACATGCAGGACACGCTCACAGTGCAGGTGGTCAGGGTCCAGAAAATCGATGGAGTTAGCTTTGCTTGTGTCCCCAGTTGGGAGCCTCAAATGAACTGATCCAGACCTTGTGTAGAGCTCTCAACCAACGCCAATGCTGGGACATGGGGATCGATAATGTCTCCCTCTTCGCGTCCTCTCTGGCACTGCGATGCATGAACCACATTACAAAGAACTATGTGGCACTTTATTTAATTTCTTTGTGGCTCAGATTTAACTGGAGGTGACAGTGCCTGATTCCGAGGTGATAGAATTAAATTGGGCATTATTTTTACGGGATATCTTTAGGCACTCAAGAATCTGGCCAGGAAGTTGGGCGTTTGTTGTGACTAACCGTAAGCCTTCCTCTACCCACAGGGGACACTGTGACACTGCAGCTAAGAAACTCACAGCGGCTTTTAGGATGGGTCCACCTGCAAAGGACAAGCAAAGCTGCCAGAAGATCCACTTCCCAACAAGCAATCAGGTTTCAGTCCCAAGCAGTCAGTTTTCCTGCCAACTTAGAAAGGGAGTGGTGGGGAGTGTCCACCCACAGATAGCCAGGTGATATTTCTGAGATTATTTTCTCTCATACATGCATAGTCATGGAGATTTTCAAGATATAAACAAGTTAAAAGGGTATGGATATGGGGAGGGGATCCTGAATTTGGGGGGAGGGGGTGTGAGGAGAATACAATCACAACGTACAGAGGGACACAAAAGAATTAGAGACAGAAGGAGATGTAAGAATTGGAGAGAGAGAGAGACAGACACACAGACAGAGCCAGACAGAGAGATGTGAAGACACTTCACTCCTAAAGATGGAGGATGAAACAAGGAACTCAGGTGGCCTTAAAAGCAAGAAAAGACACAGAATTGGATTTTCCCTTGGAGTCCCCAGAAGAAACACAGTCCTGGTTTCCCATCTTCTACCCTTGATCTCTAGAACCGCAAGAGAAAGTAAGTGTTCATTGGTCTAAGCCACTAATTTTGTGGTAATTTGTTACAGCAGCCGTAGGAAACTAATACACACTGTATTCCCCACAGAGCTAACCAGACTTCAAAACAAGATCCAACCTGTAGAGGGAGAGAAAGACAAATCCCCTTCTATATTGCGCCATTGTGAGGAACTGTACAGCTGGGCTTTAACACAGATTCTGTTTTGTTCAAAGCTTGTCATTAAATATTCAGAAGGAAAAGAGACATGGCCCCATTCAGAAAAGAATGTCAGTGTTTTGCATGTGGAGAAAGCCAGACTATAAAACAGGATGATATGAAATCCCTCTGTAAAATTTTGAAGTGATAGACATATGTACTGGATTATTATTATCAATATGAATTTTAAAAGCGGAGACACAAGTTCCCAAAGTGGCCCTCTGCGTGCTGTTCACCCCCCTCCCATCCTGGGGAGCAGAAAGTGCAAGGAGAAGCTGGCAGGCACGGCAGAGGGGAGACTCGGGCTTTCTGAAAACCGGGAATAGTTGTAATTGTCTAGAAGCTGGTCACAGCAGACGATGAAGCGTGAATCGCTGAGCCAATGTGCAACAGAGAAAAACCACAGAATAAGCCTAGAGACAGAATGCTAATAGCCAGGCAAATAAGGGGAGATGAGTATTTGAATATTCATGAGCTCCTAATCAGGCGCTGTGGATGAATACAGAGACAGTCCCCTTGGTGATAACATGCTCTATAGGAAGGGGAATCCTGCCCAACAGGGAGCCAAGAAGTGTGGGCCCGACCAGTGCCCCTGCCCAGGCCTCCTGGGACATAAACCTGGCCTTCGTATGCTGCTCCCACAGTCTGGTTTCTTTCCTCATCTGTCATTCACACGATGCTGCATTTGGTCTCTTTTTGCCATAGGAACTTGCTGCTTTCAGAGCCACAAAGAAAGTCAAAGGAAGAATACTGCTACATCCAGAACATCTTCCACGGGCCGGGTCTGAGCTACATGCTCTGTACCTATCTCTCACACTCACAGCCACGCTTAGATGTGTTTCCAGGTGAGGATACTTGAGGCTGAGGATAGTATCTACTGTCCATATCAGAAAGCTAGTTAATAGTGACACTTCAATCTGAATAACTTCTCTGTGTAACCTAACAGCATATATATATGTATATGTATATATGTATATATGTATACATATATATGTACATGTGTACATATGTATACATATATGTATATATATGTATATATATATATAATTTTGTTTTGTTGGTCATGGGGCTTGAACTCTGAGCCTAACTCTGTCCCTGAGTTCTTCAGCTCAAGACTAGCACTCTACCACTTGAGCCACAGCGCCACTTCTGGTTTACTGGTGGTTAATTGGAGATGAGTCTCATACTTTCCTGCCCAGCCTGGCTTTGAACCATGATTCTCAGATCTCAGCTTTAGTGTGCCAATATTAGAGCCTGAACTTAGAGCCTTGCACTCTTGCTAAGCTTCCTTACTCATGCCTTGTGCTATATACCACTTGAGCTATACCTCCAGTCTTATATTTGTGCTGGTTAATTAGAGATAGAATCTCTCAGAATTTTCTGCCTGGGCTGGCTTTAAACCATGGTCCTCAGACTTCAGCTTCCTGAGCAACTAGGATTATAAGTGTGAGCCACTGGCAATTGGCTTGCAGCCTATATTCCTTCCTCTCTATCACACAGGGTTCTCTCTCCAGCAAGGTAGCAGGGGCTATATAGGTGCAGTTCCAGCATACCCAACCCCACCTATTTCAGGTCACGCACCCCTGAAGGTGTTTCTACAACATTTCTGTGCAGTATCTCCAGGAGATAAGTAGAAGGGGAAGAGATGGAGCGGGACAGTAAAGAAGAACGAAATTATGTCATTTCCAGTAAAATGAGTGGAAGTGGAGATTACCATGTTAAACAGAAAAGCCAAAGTTAGACAAAGAATCACATTTTCTCTCCATGCAGAATCTAGATTTTAGGAGATTTATGAATGGTGATCTGGGCTGAAGTGCCTTGTCTACAGCCCAGAAGGAGGTCGGTGGCCCAGGGAGGAACCAGGAGGAAGAATCCCCTCTTCCGGGAATGGGGGGGGATGAGGGATGTATACTTCCCTGTGTACAAAGCCACCCCATCGGAGCTCTAGGCCAACCTATTCATGGTTCTGCCAAAACTCAAGGGCAGGAGATGATACACAGGGAGCAGACCGAGGGAAATCATCTTGTGGTCATCTCAGAATTCAGTACTTGCAACAGGTGATCATATTCACAGCCGCCATCCCTCTGGTACCTTCTATGCACTAGGAATTGTTCAAGTGAGCTGAGACGCACTAGAGCTTTGTCACAATGACTGTAAAAAGTCCCCACGGTTAAGATGATGACACTGAGGCTGGGGAGGTTTGTAACTCAGCAAAGGACACCGGTTGTAACAACAAAAAAAAAAAGACATATTGGACCCAAATCTATAGGACTTCACTGCCCAGCCTGCTCCTTCAAGGGCTCTGTGGTCCATCTTACTATCGATGAACCTGCCTCAAATAGCTGGGTTCCACAGTCCCTTAGAGCGAGCCCATGACTCTCTGAAACCCTTGAAACCATGCTCCAGAACCGAGGCAGAAGGACCATTTGAAGGGACATGGAACCGTCTCTCCATTGGGCTACATAAATGTAATGGGAATCCTGATATTGTACCATGGCCATGGTGGCCCAAGTCATAGAAAGCAAGGCACCTGGGCTGTCGGGCTGTCTACAGCAGGTCCAGAGCGCTCCGGTGTGTCTGGGAGCCTGGAAAACCTCCAGGGAGTATAAACTGGGCTGGGGAAGGAAGCATCTCCTAGTCTGTCAGGTAGGCAGGTGACATGGCGCCTACCCACAGCTTCATGAAGCCAACACCGCGTGTGTTTTTAAGGCCACCTGGCTGGTGTCCGAGCCTTCCTCCCCCAGCAACAGAGCCCGGAGCAGATGGTCCCGAGTCACTCCAGTGGAAATTAATGGAGTCAGACTATCCACACACTTCTTTTCAGCCGGAGAAAAATATTTTCCATGAGTCAAACACCAGATGTATTTTGTTTATAGGGCAATTTAGCACTTGCAAGGGTAAGACACTGAGATGGAAGGAGAGCCACGCTTGCGTTCCAGGCAGAGTCTGATCACACTCCAGCCGCCTGCAGTAAACGTCGGGGCATCCTTTCTGAGGTGAAACCTGCACCTGGAGCCCCATGCTTCCAGAGAGAAAAGGCAGTGCGTCAGCAACTGCCTGCTGTCTTCTCCCTGGCTAAATAAGCAAGATCCCCCTAAACAGAATGGGGTGGAGAGAAGGAGGAAAAGCAAAACTAAAGGATTGGGAATGTTCATTGAATCCCAAAACAGCCAGAAATGAACCAAAGCGGTCTTCACCAGGACTATCTTTTTGACCATACAAAACCCTGTAAACTAGTGGTTCTTCGTGTGGCTTCTACAACAACGACACAAACATCAAAATGAAATCTGTAAGATTCTCCAGTCCTGCTCCAGACCCCTCAATCCACAGCTCCAGTGGGGAGGCCCAGCACTGTTCCAGAACGTTCCAGAACGCCTCTGTGAGGGACTGACCTCCAGAGACACACTGAGGAGCCACTACCCCAAACCAACATCTGGAGCACACTTTCCCTATAGCTCCCACAGAGGGTGACTGCTCCGTGACTCAGTCTCCTCATCCATGAAGCAAATGGTAGGACTAACCCCAGTCTAGCAGGATCGCTCTTTTTAAGTCCTAGCTACTAGTTGAAGGCGTTCCATACCGCATTGGGCACATGAGTAGACAGTCGAGGTGAGGAGACCTTATTACACTGACAATTCAAGCGGCGAGCCCTGTGTGCAAGCAGGAAGTCTTAGGACTTCCAGGCCCTTGTCCCCTGTCAGGAGTGACATCAATCCTTGATTGTCCAAACACCTACATGGACTCTGATTGATATCTTTTCAACTGGTTTTCATGTCTTTCTGCTTATAACCAGAAGGTCAGACATTAGACTTAGGCCTTTTGGAGTCTTGCCTCAAGAGACCCACTTACACGCACATGTGTAAAACAGAGGTGTGAAAGTTGAAGCCCCTAGGCCAAAGAGAGCCCACTGCTCTTTATTGGAAAGAGCCACACCCATTCAGTTACATTCCATTTTAGCCTGCTTTTGTTCCACAGGAGCGGAGATGAGTAGGTTTTGTTGTTGCTGTTTGGGTTTCTTGATTTGTTTTGTTTTTAGGTGCCAGTCCTAGGGCTTGAACTCAGAGCCTGGGCACTATCCCTGAGCTTTTTTGCTCAAGGCTCTACCACTTCAGCAACAGGTCCACTTCCAGCTGTCTTGTGCCTTTTGTTTGTTTTTGAGCAGTTAATTAAAGAGTCTTACGGATTTTTCTGCTCTGGCTGGCTTTGAATCTCAATCCTTAGCTCTCAGCCTCCTGAGTCGCTCCTCCTGACCACAGGCGTGAGCCAGCAGAGCCTGGAAGAGATGAGTCCTTTTCAGACACCATCTGGCCAGTAAAACCTAAAATACTCACTATCTGTTCCTCTAAGAAACATGTTTACCAATCCCTAGTCAAGATGGCTGCGAGAGTTTGTGCAATCTGCTTCAGGAAAAGTCCCCGTAGCCTTTACACTGCTCTGATCAATTAAGAACTAAAATAAAGCAACTGACTATTTCTTGTCCTCTTCTCTCATTTAGCTATCTTGGCTGAGACTCAGGATAAGTGCTTCAACCTAACTCTGTAGACACAATTATAACCAATTAGTGTTAGAATTTAATAATTAGTTTAATAATTTAATTGAATAATCAGTGAGTTCCTTAATTAAAAAAAAAAGTCCCACCACTTCATTCAACATAAAGAAATGTGAATGAAAACCCAGTAAGACTCCATTTCTCATCTAGCACACAGGAAGAACATGCGAAGAGCTAGAGACGGACTCCAGGGCTAACGGGAATGATTCCCGAGAGCAAGCTCCCGTTCACGTGTTTGGAGTGGGGTGTAATACCATTGCTGTCCACCTAGATCACCCTTTCCCCCCGGGCCCCAGGAAAGCAGCACCTGGACCCAGGAGCAGTCTAGTAGTCTTCATCCCATTCCATAAGTTGCAGATTCTCGGGACACTGTGTTCATGAAGCCAATGTGATTAAAAGGCAAGAAAAATCAATAATCCATCACTGTGAGGGCCCTGAAGTCAGCCCCAGAGGTTCGCATTCTGGCAAGGTCTTCACAGGTGCGAGACCTCCAGAAGAGCAGTGCAGACCCTTCTGGCCTGCGTCCCGACCCCAGGCGGCAGGGGTCACACCAGGCCCTCCCTGGGCCCTGAGAATGGTCTGGCCATCACTCTGCACATGCACCATTTCAGCTCCTGTGGGAAAAGCATGCCACAGGTGATAGACCCTGCCACATTTGGTTCTTATATTCTTTTCAATGGTGAAACCAAGGCTCATGGAGCCATAAATCAAAGCCCATGGGTTATTCAAGGATTATAGCAGTTGGGATATCAACCTAGGTCTATCTACTTGAGCCTATAGAAACCACTACTACATTTTACCTTTCAATTTAAGAGACAGAATGAGCTCACAAACCTGTAACGCCCTCTCAGGTAACAGCTACTCCACACAGGCTGTTCCCACAGACTCTCAGGCACAGGGACAGGGCTCAAACCAGCTTTGGAAGAATGTTTGGTTCATGCAGCTGAGGAGTCCAGAGGCATACTTCATCAGTTAAGGATAAATCCAGGAACTGAAAGGATTTCATCAGGACTTGCGTTGTGGTCTCTCTTTTGTCTCTACTTTCCTAAGTGGTTACTTCATTCTTGAGGTGCTGGAGACAGACTAAGAACTTAGCCGCTCCTTTCCAACTGTTCCAGGAAATATTAGAATTAAGTCTCGTTGAAGCACCTTGGGTCCCAAGCCCAAATCTGAACTAGTTGTTGTGGTTAGCAGGTGGAATATGCTCATCGGTCGGGCGTGGAATCCAAGGGAAATGGGCTGCTGTCACATAAGGACAAGAAAAAAGGCAACGGACGCTAGGTGAGTGAAAAAGAAACGAGTCAAGAGTTTGCGGGCAGGAAATCTACCATTGCTAATCAGCCATCCATTCATTCACAGATGGGTTCGTTACTTAGCCTGCGAGTCTGTGAACTAGGGATGGGGAGGTTCCGAGGCTGAGTGGCCCAGAAGATGGTGGCACTACTTCCCAGTGAAGCAATGGATAAAGGGACAAACACAGCAGTAACGCAACGCCAGAACAAACATTAGATGGGAATGAAGAAGGCAGGAAGGAAACAGGCATGAGAACAGGAAATAACAGTATTAGAGCAAGGTAAGACAAGTGGCCATTCGGAGAAGGCGAAAGCAACAGGTCAAAGTGATTCTCCCAGTCTCATGGGAAGCTATCAGTTCTGTATTGCCATCACCCCCCGGCTAGTCCCGTGAGGTCAAAGGGGGTCTTTGTCTTGAACTAAACCGCTCTCAACCGTGGAGCTAATCTTTAAAAACTCGAGTCTGACAGCCCCATGCATGGCTCACAGACAGTTTTTGAAATGGGCCATTTTTAAGTACTGTGGGCTTCCCATGTTGTTACTGGATTCAGGCCAGAAAATGGCTACTTTTTGGCAAGAGGGAATATAGCATAAAAAAATAATATAAAATATCTCTACAGCATAGTAAAGTATGGAATGTACATGTAGCATTTAGTATACTCAAAGATACACAAGAGTGGGACTGGGAATATGGCCTAGTGGCAAGAGTGCTTGCCTCGTATACATGAAGCCCTGGGTTCGATTCCACAGCACCACATAGATAGAAAAAAGCCAGAAGTGGCGCTGTGGCTCAAGTGGTAGAGTGCTAGCCTTGAGCGGAAAGAAGCCAGGGACAGTGCTCAGGCCCCGAGTTCAAGGCCCAGGACTGGCAACAACAACAAAAAAAAAGATACACAAGAATGCAGTTGGTGAATTTACTTACCCAGTGAAAGACCAAGGACCCGAGGCTTGGGGCGTAGCTTTCACCAGCCTCCCTAGTGAAAGACCCTCAGTGCTGCCGAAACAAAACAAGAAATAAAAGGCTTAGAGGCACGGCTGAAGTGGCAGGCTGCCAGGCCCTGGGTTCAAACCCCAGTGAGGCCATTTTTTAAAATTTATTATAAAGATGATGTTCAGAGGGGTTGCAGTTGCGAAGTCAGGTGATGAGTACTTTTCTTTTTGGACAATGTCACCCCTTCCCAGTGAGGCAAAATTGTAAAAACCCAAAATAGTAAGCGAGTCCATCTCCTGGTTACAGGCCCATGAGGGCACTAAGAAGAGCTCATCGCTAGCCCTACAAGGAGCCACAATCATAGCTACTATACAAAAGACAAACAGCCTCAAAACTATACCCCTGCACACACATATATACACAAGGGGTACGTACATACACCCATGTGATAATATATGTGCATACTTTCACACGAATTCCACAAACACACACCTGCACTCAAGAGATAGCTGAAAATTACTTTCTGGAGTACTCAGTGCCAAGCACCTACAACACCCAGCAACAACTCTGCGAGTGCTCATGAGCCTTCCCAGAAGCACTGGGAAGCTCGGTCTCATCCACACTGCCTGCTTCAAGAGAAATGGCTTGTCTTGGCCATACCTCTAGGACGCAGGGGTGTGGGGGCCGTCTCCACCGGGCAGCTCTCTCTTTTAGGCGGTTTCCTATGTCTTGCCACTCCCTGCCACGCGTGGCCATCCACGTGTCTCCTCGGGACAGGATCCGAGCACGCCATACCTCTCAAGGTATAAAATGGTGCTCTCTGTTTCCTAGACCATGGACACCACTCCAGATTTATTGCATTTATTCAAAAACAACAAACATTCTCAATTATTTCCACCCTGCTCGGGACCATAATTTACTCAGAGGTATGTGAGTGATCAAGTTTCCCAGGGATTGCTTCAAAATGTCAGATCTAAAAGATGACTCCCATGTTAGCGAATGTGAAATGCCCATTTGTATTTTTCATTTTTACTTTGATTTAATTTTCAGACAATTCAACTTTCTCCCCATGCCTGAGTGCCTAAATTCATTTCACTTGTCAAAAGAGACAAATTTTCATAATTACAAAATAAAACATGGTGGCCCTTCTTGGATGACCGCATATTTCACATTATTTTTTTTCTTTCCAGATGAAAACGCCTTTCCTGGTCTAGTTGGCTTACTTTTGACATATTTCAATTCAGCCCCTGCTCAGAACAGACAAGGGTACGGGCTAAACACTCAACGAATGTTTTGTTATGTTAATGAACATCTGTAGAAAGGGAGATGAAATTGCCCAGCCCAGCCGGTGAGGCTCACATCTTCTTTGCTATAATTTGCACTGAAAAAAAAAAAGAAAGTCAATGTTTTGATTTTATGAGCTGTAGCATGAAATACGCTCTATTCTCTAATGGTCCTTTCTGCCTTGACCAAAAAGCCTCCAGTCCTTCCAGAAGGCTCTGTTGGGTGTTCATTTCGGAGAGGTCAAAAACATTAGGGTTTTCGCGCTGTGGCTGCCAGGGACGTGCACGGGCTGTAGGAAGGCTTTTACTTAATAATCTGTCATTTTTTTCTTTTGCAAAATAATATATGTTCTTTATATAGAAATTTTGAAAGAAAAACTACAGAAATTGTAACTACCAGGGGACCATGACCCGTAGCCCCACTATCCAAAGCAAAACATAGCCAACATATTGCTCTAACTTTGAAGTTTTTAAAAATTAAAATGTGTTTCTAACTTGGTTTGGTTCTTAAAAACTTATAAATAGATTTCTTTTTCTAATTAGGAATCTGTTATTTGAAAGGGGGTTAAATGTAAAGATGGAAAGAGAACATTTCATTCTTCGAATCTGGCCATGATAACTTCAAAGTTCTGAACTCGAAGGCTGTTGAACTACACGGTGTAGTCCCCAACCCGACTCCTCCGCTCTCTGCCTCTTGTACCTGGAAAATGATCTCTTTGCAGAGTGGTGACAAAGAAATGATGACAAAGGTAGGGCATGATGAGAAACTACAACGAAGAGGCTGTAGGGGGCAAAGCGGATGCCAGGAAGGACTTAACAATACAGACCACTGGGAATAGTCCTGACGGCTGTGTGTGTGCTCCTATGCAGATAGCCTTCTCTTGTGGAGTCTGGAGCGCAGGCCCCGTGCTGGAGGCAGGCAACTCAAAGATCTGCAGGTAGTGCTTTATTGTGTTTATTGTGTCATCGCCCACAGTGGGGAAGGCAGGAAGAGGGGATCAGATGGGCGGGATGTAGAGCAGCCGCCGTCTTTCAACAAGGGACTCAGAGGACCCTCGGGGGAGATGTGTAACCACGATGGTTGCTCGAGTTGACCTGAGAAGGTGTGAGAGCCATGCCCACTGAGGAGAACTGCCCTTCAGACAGGGCGACCTCCCAAGGCAGCTGCCAAGGAGGGCCGGGGGTCAGTGGTCCTTTGCCGGTCCTGAAGGAGCTGCACTAGTAATCTATCGTAGCACTGCCTTTCCCCCAGCAAAAAGACAGATAGACAACTGAACTCCAAAGTCGGAAAGTGTCATGACAATCAAGAGTCCCAAATGCTGTACCCAGGAGCTGCCTACCAGTCCAAACACGACACAGACCATTCTGAACATTACCTGACACTCCAAGCAAGACACGGGTCCAAGGGGACAGCTTTGCCTTGAGATACGTTAAATCTATGCTCTCAGATGACTGGCCAAGCTCAGTATTTCTTTTTACAAAATAATGACTGAAAGAACAGTTTTTTGGTCACCTCATCTGAGCAGATTCCCAGTGCCCCAGTGGGGTTTGAAGGTAAGCTTAGGTTGATGTTTATTAGAGAATTAGACATAAGGCCAAGGAAGAACTTTCTATAAGCAGGCCCCATGACACAGACCTCCTCGTACTCTGATACCAGTCTACCTACCTGGTAAGGTGTATCTCAATTGCTATTATTTTACAAATGAGAAAAATGATGCCCAAAGCTTTGTGCACCAGAATTTGCATTCTATTTGAGGACTTCATTGGGTATTCCATTTTGCCTGGCAGCCTCTGTAAATACAATCATTAATTAAACCATGTTTATACCCCATCACCAGTGATAACACTTTTCTGTTGTTTGAGTGGCAGCCTTATATTACTGCAATCATTATTGTTTATTAGAGAGGGGTGTGCCACTTCTGATAATGATGGGCTGGGAACCTGTGGTTTCTTCCCTAGAAGTGAGGAGTGGTCAATCGCTAGGGAACAGCAGTGCACAGCAAGAGAGGGCCTCACTTCAGCTTTAGGGAGACAAGGGCAAACATCTTTTCTTTGGAATATTGACTGTTCTATTAGCCCCAAAACCCTCTGTGAGAATAGAAGGCCAGCCTTAAACCCATGCTCCTCTGGTCCTTTTTGTAAGGTAAATACATCCCATTATTACTGAACAATGGGTCTTTTGACCCAGCCTTTGCCACAACAAAGATTGGGGCTGGATAATAAAGTCCCTCACAAGACTTCCCTGTTGACTTAGGCTCTGCTTCCCCTTTTGTGACCAGAGCAGGATCACAGCAGAGTCTGAATTTTAACAGTATCAGTAAAACATTCCATCTGGCTTTTCATCAAGTTAATCTGCCAGGATAAGCCTCAGTTTCCCTAAAATGCTAAGGCTTAAGGAGCTTGAACAGCCCGCAGGCAGGAGCGACAGATCCTATTTTGTTCTACTTGTCCTAGTAAAAGCCGGAGTGATGTAAAAACTAACACCATCACCACAATAGCATTTGTCTCCACAACAACAGCAAGGACAACCACAGGGATGAGCTCCCTGCAGAGTCTGGTGCCTCATAACAAAACACAGTGAGAAACGCTTATGTCAGAAGTTTTTTAAAAATGTTCTTGCTTCACTATGGATGCAATAATGGAAACATTAGCAGACAAAGACCCAAAGCAAGCTATAATACCACACCCCCCCCCAAAGCTCATTGCAATGTTTAAGCTATAAATTGAAATTAGAATTACAAAAATGGCACCCTGGAAATTATTTTTTTAAAAAAACCATCAAAAAAAAAAAAACACTTGAAATGGCATTGCGACTCAGCGGTTCTACGGGCAAGCCCCAAGTCAGAATGTCTCAATTACGGCAGCGTCATCGTCACCCTCGCTACTGAAATCGCATGTGAGAGCAGCGTGGTCTACATTGGCAGTTTATAAAATAAATTAGGCAGAAAAGAATCTCATAATCTCAAACACATTTAGTTTACCAGATTTCATGAAGGTAAATGGAAGAAACACGTGGTCTTTGAAGCAGCAAACAATACTAACATTTCATTAATACTTTCATTAGCAGAAATATGATAAATGCATAAATATTATCCTCCAAACAACTCTCAGGCAATGGATCTGCAAAACTCTGAAGACATATTCCCTCCTGAAATCTGAACACCACACTTCATTGCATGTCCTTTGGTAGGCATGCAAAGGACCAGGCTGACAGCTAAGTGGCTAGGGTTTCTGACCTGCTGGTTTTCAAAACTAGTCAGGAAGTCAAATACATTGCATTTGGAATCATGCTGACCAAGTATGTGTGGACCACAGCTCCACCTTGGCCCAGCTCCATCCACTCCCGCCTCCAGTGCTTGCTGCCTTCCTCACCCCATCCCATCTCTATAGAGCAGCTCTGTATCTTCTACAGATGCCTTAAACATGAAGTCAGTTCGTGGAGCTGCTCAGCTTACCTCCACTTGGACAGAGAAGCAAACCCCAGTGTCCACATGACAGGGCCCATCTCATCTTTCTGACCTCATGCCTCGTGTCCATCACGACCCAGCTTCGTGGACCACTTTGCTATTTCTGCCCCTTACAGACAAGCTCCCCCTAACACTTTTGCAGCCCTGATTGTTTTTCTGTCCTTTCTTCCCGGTTTGCACATTGACAAATCTCAGCTCCTAGAAGCCGTGGCTCCCAGATTCCCTGTCCAAACCACTTATATTTTTTGCCTGTTGTTTAGTATTTGTAAATGTTCAGGAGGGAAGAAATGTTTGTATTGTGAAGCTGTGCCCTAAAATAACACCTGGAGAGAGCCAGCAAAGAATATATATGTGAATAAGGGGTGAGGGAAGGAGGAAAGGAGTATATGGCAATAGCAAGATGTTCTGTTAGGATGTTGGAGTTACGCTTGTTCATTTGTAATATTTTTGTGTTCTTATTAAGGCATAATTTAAACTCAAAACAATTATACAATATATTATAGGCATTTTTGAATGGCATGTCTTAAAAATGTTTGCTGCTGTTTTCTTTTTTGAAGTCAGTCACTTACTTTGAGTGTGTCCTTGAGAATTGTAACTAAGTACCCATGAAATATTCAGTTCTGTAAAAATGTCAGTCCAGAAATCCTGGGAATCGTGTGCAGATCCAGAGCGGTGATAAGGAAGGTGAGCAGTGGGAAGGTTCCAAGGGCGTGTACTCGGGACCCGGAGTACTTCCTCCTCTCCTCGTCATCCCTGCTGCTCAGTCTTCTCGGGACCGTGGACCGTGGTCAGGGACATGGTACGCATGGACCTGCAACCCGACAGGTGCTCTTTGACATCAAATCAAGCATCCCGTGCACGTTCCCAGCCTCGTGACTCATGAACTCGCTTGTATTTTCCTACTTCATAGGTTTCAATCTCGAGGTCGGCACTAGACAATCAATTGCTACAAATGTAGATGTGTGCGCCTGAATAAAGGAAGGGGAGAGAAGAGATGGAGGCATGGGAGGTGGGGAAAGGGGGCTGGTGGAGGGGGGGGAGAGGGAGGGGGAGGGCTCACTAGAAACTTGTGTGCAGATCTCCAGCATGCTTGAAGCAGGTGAAGTATAGGACGTTATGAGAAGCTCATAGGATGGTCAAGGGACATTTGGACAGATAGGTGCTTGCTGTTTTGACGTTAGAGTCTGAACTCTGATTTGGATTTTACTGCATTGTCTGTCTCATCTACCCCAGGCACAGTACCCTGGGTTTACATGTCAGTGTTTGTAGCAAACCTAGCTGTTCCTATTGGTGCTCCACACCTAAGTATCATTACGGTAGCAGCCCGATGCCTGTACAGCCCAGCACCCTAACAGTCTAGAAGGCGTGAGAAGGAAGAGACCTCTGAGGAGTACCAGCTGAACAGCAATTTGTCAGGGAATTATCACCAAACTTGACAATGGCAATACTTAAACAGAAACACATATTTATTGAACACCTTTAACTCGGTGCCAAAGTTCTTCAAGAATGAGCCAACTAATAAGTGAAGGATAACAAGTAATCAATGAATAATGAACGGAATGCAATCAAGCTGACAGCTATGGTGCTTTTGAGCCAGTTCTAGTTCATTCACATTACCTGTAGAACCTCCAGTCAACCACAGTGACTTTGGAGACCCAATGGCATCATCCACCAAGGTTTACTGACCAAGAAAACTGCCAGGTCAGTTTGAGTGCCCCTCCCTTGACACCGTCCAGGAAAGATGACTCACAGCGTCACTCATGCAGCTCCTGACTTGTGGATGAAGCCTATACAGTATGCAATTGTAATTTAAGCTGAGCTGATTTATTCAGCAAATATCCACAAAGTGGTAATTCTATGCCTAGAAATGGCGCCAGAACTTCTCTTCTGTGCACAGATTCGGGCAATTTCTTCCTCCAAAGATCAACAGCCTGATGACAGACACATCAAGAAGTGTGAGAGTCCATCCAATTGTACAATACATGTTCTCTGCATCTCTACACTGTCTCTCTCTTTTACACACACACACAGAGAGAGAGAGAGAGAGAGAGAGAGAGGTCTTCTTTGGAAGAAAAGCACAAAAGGACCATAACTCCACAAAGCAAATGTATATGTAAATATACTATTTCACTATCTTGTCTTTTTCCATGTGCATTTTTCTTTCTATTTAGAAGACTTAAAATTTAAATTCTAAGATCAAAATGAGATATGACAGAGACATGAAATAGTTCCTATGGATACCCAGAGGGCATGTTGCATAATTCTGGCCTTCTCTTAGGACCTCTGAATTGGAATGAGACCCTGCATACAGATAGATGATGAGATAAATTATGCTAGAGAAAAGAAAAAAAAAACTGTTTGATGCTTTGCCTTCCTTTTTTCTCCACGATGAAAGATGCTTCCCTCCTCTAAATGAGTCGTGAATGACTCCTGTCCTCCTGGGAAAGTCTGAAGTAGCCAGTGATGTGATTGCTTTTTCTGCTGTAAACACATCCAAGAAGTGAAACCCAAGAGAAAAACAAGAAAGGACCCTGTGAAATTCAAACAATTTTTGTTTCATTCCCAAATGACACCATCATTTCTAACACAAAATATGGACTCTCTATCCTTGTTGGAAATATGAAGTGAGGCCACTGAATCAACTAATTTGAGATAAGTACAAATTCTACCTGGGGAGTCCTTATCCATTCATGGGAATCCCCATAAATATTGATCCAATTCAATCATTCCATGGACGAACGTCCTAGGGTGACTTTCATTTTTCCTTTTGTCTTGGTAAGACACCATTCTGCCTGCATTTGTGTTCCTTTTTCTCTCCAGAACCTCTGTCTAACTATTTTGATAACTTAAAAAGCTAAGAAATGCTCTATGTTGAGAAGAAAACACAAGAGAACTTTTTGAAATTCATTGTACCCCAAAGGCTGACAGCAAGAATATACTTTCTGGTACGTAAGAAAGAAAAATGTATTTGGTATGACTGGCTGTTAATATGTCATCAAGATAAATCATAAGTCTTATTCTTGAGAATCTTAATAAAAGAAGTCACTTGAGATGTGGAAAGTACAAAAATAATCACCAAGAGGCCCTACCTTTGACTAGAACCTGGGGAAATTTTCCAAGTATTCATTCATAGAGACACTAAAAAAGACATTGCCTAAATTTATCATTGTCATAAATTCTTGCTGACTAAAAACTTTCCTTAGAGTAATTTACAATGCCAATCATAAAATACTTCATCAAAAGGAAACACTTAGATTTAACACAAAACCATAAACTCCCAAGGACTCAGGGACAATGGTTTCAGCCAGTCTCCAGAGAGAATGGCGCGATCATTGTCTCCCTCCCATCGGCCTCAAGACTGGGAATTGCTTTCATTGTAAAGCCCCTACCCTCTGAGCCAACACACATCTCTGTGGCAGTGGTTTCCTTCTGCAACCCCAGAAAGAGACGTGCTTTGAAACAGTGCTCTGGTTCTTTGTTGTCTGTAGGAGGGAGTGGAAGCAAGAAGGATGCTTTGCTGTGGGTGGACTAACTAGGTGATCAAAAGAAGTAGCCTGTTCTGGGCATAGTGGCTCAAGCCTATAATCCTAGCGACTTGGGAGGTGGAGATCAGGGGATCAAAATTCCAGGCCAGCCCAGGCAAGAAGTTGATGAGCCTCCATCTCAACCGATAGCTAGGCACCGTGGTACGGGATCTGTCGTCCCAAGTTTTGTACCTCCGTCATATGTATAATACCTGTTGCCTTTGCTCTTCTCCACAATTTTTGTGCAAATAGTTTATCTCCTATGTTAGGTGATGAGCTTGTGGAAGGCAAGAATTTTGCTATAATTCAAGTATGTATTATTGAATTAACATTGTATTATTGGATGGATGGATGGATGGATGGATGAAGAATTCATGGGCTGGTACACAAAACCGTGAAACACAGAGGTCTCTATGATCATAACTCCAGCTCCAAGTAAATAGTACTTGTCATACCCATAAGCTGTGGAAAATTCCTTCTAAACTGTGTTAGCCATAGCTAAAGGGGATAACCAAAACAAAAACAAAAACAAAAAAAACATGGCCAAGAATAAAGAGATAAATGGAACATGGTGAAATATCTAAAGACCCTAGAGGAATATGTCCTACAAAGCAAGACCTGAACTCGGGGGTGGACTGGGAGCTGGCCAAGTACAGACAGTGGACTACAAAGAAGAGGTGTTCAGACAGACAAAGCAGACTGCACATATGCTCAGAAATGTCGAGCATGGAGTGTTCGAGGGAGAAGCAAGTGGTTAGATATTAGAATTCAAGGAACTAAGTGATGAGAAATAAGGCTGGAGATGTAGAGATAATCATTAAATATTGACAGCTTCCCAGAAACGACTCCCTTGAACAATTCACACCTCTCGCCTGAGCCTGGGTTGTTCCTCTTCAAAGACGAGCTCTTTGGCGGATTCAGTGAGCTCAATGGCCAGGAGCGCCATAGCCAGTGACTGTTGGCAACAAGAAGTGAGAGAAACCAAAGTGAACCTAAAGCTCAAACCCCTCACTGGGGGCCTTGCAGCTGCTGTTGGCATTAAAAGGGCTGTAGGCTCTCACTACAACCTCGTAACTAGAGGTAGGCCAGCAAAAGAGTGCCAAGAGCAAGGAGAGGTTCTCAGAAGCTGCGACAGTCTAGCCAGAATACCAAATTGCAAACTGAGCTCACCTTTCTCAAAGGAACAAGGGAAAGAGAAATAATGGCAAAAATACAGCCAGCCCTGACCGAATGCCTGGACCAAATGCTGAGTACTGGAGAGTTCTCCTGGCCACAGCCGAATTGAAGAGGCATTAGTGTCCGGACTTGACAGAGGAGGGAAGGGAAAAAAAGTACAGAGATCAAGAAACTTGCCTGGGGGGCTGGGGATATGGCCTAGTGGCAAGAGTGCCTGCCTCATATACATGAGGCCCTGGGTTCGATTCCCCAGCACCACGTATACAGAAAATGGCCAGAAGTGGCGCTGTGGCTCAAATGGCAGAGTGCTAGCCTTGAGCAAAGAGAAGCCAGGGACAGTGCTCAGGCCCTGAGTCTAAGGCCCAGGACTGGCAAAGAAAAAAGAAAAAGAAAAGAAAAGAAAGAAACTTGCCTGGGGCCACACGGAGAGTGAGTGGCTGAGCTGAAGCTCCAAGCCCAGCAGAGGCTGACCTGGGTCTCCATGGGTGGCCCGTGGCTGTGCCCACCCCCTCTTAGCTGGCGGAGGTTTGACTCCAGAGCCTTTACAAGGTCATTGCGAGAACTGAAAACGCAGGGTCATTAGGAAAGGAGAAATTAAAAGGCTATCTCAAACCCTCATTACACGTAATCAAAGAAAGAATCAACTCCAAGTCTTAGCGAGCTACCCGGAGAGCCTTCAGACGCTATCAAGGGAGAGGGATGGAGCCCTAAATAAATCCTTGCAGCAACAACCATCACCATCCTGTTCGTTAATGATAATGAGAAATCAATGAATCCCCCCCCCCCCC
Source organism: Perognathus longimembris pacificus (assembly GCF_023159225.1). Lineage (NCBI taxonomy): Eukaryota > Metazoa > Chordata > Mammalia > Rodentia > Heteromyidae > Perognathus > Perognathus longimembris. The sequence continues at coordinate 3,758,868 of NC_063170.1, forward strand.
AGGCCAGCAGCACACTGCTCTATACCCCTGCAGCCCGGGGCCTCCGCGGCCAGCGGCCCTGGAGCTGGAGGGGGGGAGAGGCAGAGGACTGGGCTGCTTGGCTTCTTGGAAGAGGGAAATGTGGCTGTGTTTTCTCACGGGAGTGGAAAGTGTGGCGCGGGGCCACGGGCCCTAAGACTGCACGGAAAGAAGGAAGACAGGACGGAGCCATGACAGCCTCTGGGCAGCGAGGCCCACCGCGGGCTCTGCGGCAGCTCAGGGCAGAGCCAGAGCGGCGTCGCCCTGGTGGCAGGCTCTCCACGCGGTGACGGGCACCAGAGCGGCTGCCCAGGTCCGCCTGCCGGGCCAGATGTGTCGTTCCAGCTGTGGGGAGAGCTGCCAGCGGCGGCTTCCGCGGTCAGCCCTCTCCAGAAGGGCCTCACCCAAAGGCACCTGCCTCCCAAGGCCGCCCCGCCGATCCATGGCAGGGCGAGGCAGGGGGAGAAAGGCCGAGCCACCATGGCCCAAAGATGGGACATGGAAGCTCGGAAGCTCCCGCGTCCTGGCTTATCCTTCCTCTCTCAGCCTCTCTCTCTCTCTCTCTCTCTCTCTCTCTCTCTCTCTCTCTCTCTCTCTCTCTCTCTCTCTCTCTCTCTCTCTCTCAGCCTCCCCCCCCAACCCCCGGCAGGTGTGGATCTAAAATGCACTCCTTATAAACAGGCTGCTGACAACTCTGTCTCATTGACAGCTTCCCAGGGAAGCCAGCTTGAGACGGGCACGTGCCTGGGTCTGATCACGTCCCTGGTCCCCTCTTATTTCCCTATCTTAATTTTATACAAGCCTTACACATCCCTCTGTACCAGGCAACTAGACTTCTGGATCATGAGTGATAAAAGAAGTACAAAAGGGGAGAGATGGGGAAGACAAAGGAGGCTAAAAACCCTACATTGTGAAGGGGCGGAGGGAAAAGAAGGGTGAATGAGGAAATCACGCCTGTATGGACTGGGAGTTGGGGGTAGTTTACCAAGGTTGATGGATAAGAGTATCTGGGCCAAATAGAATGATATTGATGATAAAAGAGGTTGTGAGAGGAGTCACTCAAATTATGAATTGTATCCCCAACTGGCATTTTTCAAGAGACACCGGTAAATACTGGAATCACTTTTTTAATTACTCGTGAGTACTGAGCTGTGCATTTAATATTCGACTCCACACCAATTTTGAGGGCCTGACTTTTATCAGGTATATTAGTCAGGGTAACTAACACTTGCTGTTTTAATACACAGCCCCACAACCCCATGCTGTTTCTGACTCCCACTTGTGGATTGGGCAGCTCCCTTGGGCAACTCTCTTACCAGCAGCCCACTTTGTGATGCAGCTGCCTAAAACCTGTCCCTGAGATTGTCACCCCATCTCCTGGTCTCTCTGCTACCCAGATAACTCCCCACCCTCCACTTGCACCCCCTTCCACCAACCTTCCCCACCTTTCTCACACTCTCTGAGTTCTGTGAGCAAAGGGCAGATCAAAGACAAAGGGATAGTATCCCCTAACCTCCAGAGGGGAATCAAGGGACGGGGGAGCAGCTGGGCCTTTGTTTCCTCCATTTCCTCCCTATGGGGTCATCCAGCAAAGGCTGACTCACTGGACAAAAGAGCACAGCTTTTCTCTGGGTGGTTATCTCTCTACCTCCCTCAGTTCTTTCAGCAAGTATTCCACTTTACCCATTGCCAATTAGTCAAAGCCCCACTGTCCTCAGTAACTGCCCCCATTGCTCTTCCGTAATGTCCATTGCAGTGCTCGCTAAACTCTACCTAGTCTGAACGGCCCTTTGATGAAACTTGTTTGGATGGCAGGTATTCTGGGAATGACTGTGTAGCTGTATTCTCATTCTAGGCCGAGAGGCAGGAGAACTGGGATTTGGTACACTCAGCATTTTCCCTATCCCAACTTTTTCCCCACTCCCTCCCCAAACCGAGTTCTTAGCCTTTTCTATGTGTTTTACTCACCCTGTAATTCTGTTACACATCAAATCTGTTTTCTATTTTATGCATTTATTTTCATCCGTTGTATTTTTTTAAATTTCCCTTGGCACTTCTTTGATAGACGCATTACTTATAACTATGGTGTTTCTACATGTTTGGAGGTTTTCCTATAACCCGTTATTGAATTTATGCAGTCATTGGGTGCTGTTCTCATGATTTTTATACTTTTGCCTTTGCTGAGGTTGGTTTTCTGAGACAGGCTATGGTCTGTCTTGGTAAATGTTCCCTAGGTACCCGGATGAATGTGCACTTTGCTGGTATTGAGTGGAGTATTCTGTAAATGTCATTGGATCCTGTTGGTTAGTTACTGTGTTCAGCCTTGATGATTTTCTACTTATTCTACCAATAATTAAGGAGAAGGATATTAAAACCTCACACTATGGACTTGTCTGTTTGTGTTTTTAGTTCTATTTTGTGCATGCTTTGCAAGTCTGTTCTTAGGGACCGAGATGATGTAAATGACCCCTCCAGAACTCATGCTGGAATTTATCTGCCATTGTAACAATGTTGAGAGATGGGCCCTAAAGAGAAGAGTAGCCCCTCCCCCACCCCAGGTCTCTGCTCTCACACGCAGAGTAAGGCCATTATATTAGAAGTAGGTTAGTTACAGAAGCAGGGAGTTTAGCTTCCCTTTCCCTCTCTCTTGTGTGCTCTTCTTCCATGATATGACCCATCAAGAAAGCCTTCAAAGTGATACGGACTCTTGATGTTGAACTTCCAGTGCTCAGAAATGTGGTCAAATCACTCTTTTGTTTCTACTTTATTCAATCTGTGGTATTCTGTTATAATAGCCTAAAACAGGCCAAGTAAGGCAAATACATTTGGGATTACCATAGCTGCTAGGTTGGCTGACCCTATTATTATTTACAACTTTTCTCTTTCCCCCCCAAAAAAGAAATGTTTTGGTTTTGAAGTCTGATAACCACTTTTATTCTGCCTTCTTTTGGTCAATGATGTATTGTTTTCCATTCATTTACTTTCAATCTACCTATAATACATCTGAAATAAGTTCTTGCTAACAACAAACAGTTGCATTATGTTCTGTATCCAATGTTAGTCTCTGTACTTTAACTGATTTACTCTTTTTGTTTGTTGCCTGTTTTTTCAGTATCTTTTTTTCTGTTTCTTTAAACTAATTTTGATTCATCTGTAATCTTTTCTCATGTATTTCCTCGTATAGGCTCGCTGATGATCGCTTCAAGTATTACACTTTGGACACATTACTTTTCACAGTCTTCTGTTATAGACATTCATCAGTTCAAGTAGCATGAGCATCTTAAGTCTCTCCCTCATATAAACATTAAATATTTCTTCTTCATACGCTGAAAGCCACAGTAGGAGGTGATGTCCTTTTTCCTTCAACCATCAGATATAACTTAGAAAATGTTCAGCAAACCAAGGAAAGTCTATTGTTTTCTTATGTTTTTGTCTTTCCATTGGTCCTTTCTTCCTTTCTTGAGCTGCAAGATTCCTTCTTTTATTGTCTCTATTTGGTTTAGAGAATTTCCTTCCACCATTCTTTCAGAATGGATCTGCTGGTGACAAAAAGTCTCTCAGATTTCCTTAATCTTCATATGTCTTGATTTCTCCTTCATCCCTGAGGCACATTTCCACTGGATATAAATTTCTGGGCTGAATCAATCTCTTCTTTAGCCAGTGGAAAAAATATTGTGCTTCTTTCTGGGCTCCGTGGTTCCTGGTAAGCAATCTGCTCTCATCCAAATTGTTTTCTTCCTGGGGGTGAAATAAGGATTCTCTGACTCTTCCTATGAATGTCTCCCTGCCATTAGTTTTCAAAGTTTGTCTATGAAGTGTCCTGGCATGGGTATCCTTGGTATTGTACACTCATTTGGGGTTATTCAGTTGCTTAAACAAGAGGCTCACAGGTTTTACAAACTTCAGGGATGTTTTGGTTGTCTGAAATGTTTTCTCAGATCTATCTGCTAAAACATGGCTCTCTTTCTGCAACGGTGCATTCTTCTTTAGACTATTTCCACCCTATTGTTAAGATTAAGTAATTTTTGCTGTTCTGTCTTGAAGTTCACTGATTCTTTCCTCTTCTCTCCATTCTGTTGCTAAGACCATCCATTTAAAAAACTTCTAGTTATTGTGTATCTCAGTCGTGAAGTTTCCATTTGGTTCTTTTTTAACCTCTTCTTGTTTTTCTCTTGAGGGAATTCTGTCCCACCGTCGGGACTTTCTGTTTTGTCATTTGCTTGCAGCCTGTTCATGGCTGTTCGCTGAAGCATTTTCCCGGTGGCTGCTTTAAAATCTCTGTCAGACAATTCTGGCATTGGTGTCACCTGAGCATTGGTATCTGTCAATTTTCTTTGCTTACTCCAGTTGAGATTTTCATAGTTCTTCGTATGATGGATGATTTTTCAACTGGAAGACGTTTCTATTATTTTATTAGAATCGAGAACTTAGGTAATCTTTTATTTTAGCAGGTACCATGCCACTAAACACATCACACCCCCTCATTCCTTCCAAGTAGGGATACACATCCAAGCTCCTTACTCTACATTTATTTGGGGATGTGGTTTATTTGATGAAAGGTGGGACTTCAGGCTCCCTGCTGGCCTGCACTGATATCACCTAGCTGGCCAAGAAAGAATTTCTTATCTCATTACCTTATTACTACAACAATATACCCCGCATATTACGAACCATGCAGCAGAAAGCCACGGATGGTAGTGCATACTTACAATCCCAGCACTCAGAGTAGGAAGCAGGAGAATCACACGTTCCATGCTAGCCTGGCCTACAACACAAGATACCGTCCCCAAAAACAAACAAACAAAACAACAACCCATTTAAATTTTTTTTCTGAAATTCAAAAGGTTGTACTTATTCTTGACCAGTCCATTGTGCGCTCCCATGCAGTCTGTCCGGTCCGACCTGACGCATTTTACATTTCCCACTTTCTTTATCATATATGCACACTCATTATTTTGGCTGTGTTTGTCCCATTTCCTTTTTCATTGGTCTGCCGCTCCTCCCCTGGCCCCGTCCTTACAATCGAGTTCAAGCTTCCTGATGGTTGTTTTGTTAGATTGTGTATGGTGCCACCACAGGCCCAACGCCACGGGGCCAAGTGACCCTAAACAGAAGCCTCTGACATCTTCAGCCCAAATAAGCCTTTCCTCAATTCACCTCGGGCATTTTCCCACAGCAACAGAAAGCTGGCTAAACCACTGTTCAGTGACATCTATTCTGAAAAAGGCCAGTCCTTCTGGTATTAGCTGAACACGAGATGACACTGTGAGAAAGGCAAATTCGTAAGCTTGTGTGCTGTGTGCTTCTGGTTACAGACACTTTCTTTGGTCTGTATTGTTGGCTCATGGACAGAAAGCACACACCCATAGCACTCTGCCTCCTGTGTGAATGAAGGTTGTGTAACACGTGGGTTTTACACGCGGGGGCCGCCCACCACGGCCTGGGCAGGCCCAGGAACACCCACCGCACTTTACTGCTTGACTTAGGCCTGATTCAAACAACGACATAACCAACCAAGAGCACAAACCTCAGAAAGATGGGCACCAAAGACACCACCAGGAAGAGGGCATTGGCTCACAGTACAGCAAAAAGGGAGATCATGGTCTCGTTCAAAATTGGTGTCAGATGATCCAAATTCCCCGTCACTTAGCACAGGTCCCCCACACCTGTGTAAGGCTACAAGTATCGACTCGGGTGTTTACAAATGTAAGCAAGTGTGCAAATTCGCAAATACAGAACCTGTGACTCATTAGTCGGCTTTATGTTCCTAGGTTGCCGCTCCTCACGGTAGGGTCAAACGAGAGGCCTCTGGGAAGATCTCCGGGAGCACTTCCTTAAGCTAGCGGGGAGGTGGGCTGCGGAGGGTGGGGCCCGGCAGTCGTGCTGGCTGGAAGAGCCTCCCTCCCTCTGTAGAACACACCGGACCCACGGGAGAAAGCAAACCGATGCCATGCATGGGAATCCCTGGGTTTGCTTTTCGGGAACGCGCTCCAGTTTGCATGGAGGCTTCAATCGTGTCCCAAATAAGACTATTCCACGGGAAGTTTGGAACGCCGTCTCTCAGGGGGGTTATACGTGTGCTTTTTGCTTCTGGGCACTTCAAGATCCACTCCCTGGAGACCAAGGACTGTGAGAATAAGTGGGCAGTTTGCAAAAGAAGAGCAAAAGGAACCGTTAGATTGAAATACAGCGCGCATGATACGATGCTAGGCACAGAGCAGACACTGCTTTAATAAGTATTTGATGGAATTGAAAATATCCCAGGAAAGAAATAGCTCCAAAATCCTGCGACAGATAGATCTCTACTACAGACAGAGTGTCAAAACAGGAGCGGCATCGTAAACAACCAGGGAAGCGCACCACGGAGTGCTGCTAATATGAGTACCGATTTATGCCAGGCTTCCCCTCTCCCATTTCCCGCGTTCATCTCATCTGATGCGCTGCCTCTCCTTCCAGGCTCGTGCCTGTCTATTCTTTGCCAGCTGCACAAGGCAGATATCTTCCAGAGCCTAATGAATGCGTTCACCTGGATAGGCTCCTTGTGTTTTGCTTGATTTCTCATTAAATCTTTTGGTACCATAATCCCATATTTATTGTGTTGAAAAATGAAAGGAATCATCGTAATAAGTCTCAAAAAGACCCTTCCTGAATAAGATTCTTCCAGTAAACGAGCTCAATGAATGTCCACGCGGCACTCCATTCTGTATTCTTCTTGCATGTCTCAACTTATTTTTATCATATCATCTGGCGCAGCAAGAGGGCTAGTGCTACAGTGTGTGTTCTCTAAGTACTGAGTCGGCAGGTTTCCTATGGGACTGGGTAGCTACGGCGACAGCTCACATGAAATGATAACTGTACTGGTTGGGAGTGATAAGCAAAGGGCCCTGAGAACAGAAACCACGTACGTTTCTACAATGTGAACTGCCACGGGGTATCTATCAGGTGCGGGTTACACACAGCAGTGGACTTATTTACATTGGTGAATTTTTTACATTTTTTTAGTCTAATGATTTTCTACAAAAACATAGATTAATCATAAAATCTGTCAGGATATTTTCTAGTTGGTTTGTGATCATTTTTGTGAGTGTATTTTGTTATGTCTTGCTGTAGCCTTCTTTGTTTCCACTTCTGTATTCTTGAATGTAGCTGTATACGTTAAGTTGCAATGTTGAAAGCTTTACCTCTCCAGGAAAAGGGCAGGAAGAACTAAGTGTATGCATGATGCCTGGCTTGTAGGTAGGAGAGAAGAAAATGTGCAGGAAGAAGTTTTAAAGAGGAAATCCCAGGGTGGGGGGGGGCAATTTTCAGGTTGTAAGCTATTTTATTCCAACATGATATATGATTTTGAATAATAATGTATCTCCTCCTAAAATTGGCGATAGGTACAATGCTAATAAGTTCAGCTCTGTGTCGTATGTTCCTTTTAAAAAAGGAATATGGAGAATATACACAGAGTAGAAAGCTTTCATGACAGGTTTTATAAATAGACTTCTTGCAACGTGACTTTCTCTCTAGCTGTGATTTCACCACTTCAAATGGATGTGACTTGAATAAATTTTATATGGTAAAGAATCAATAGAAATGATTTTTTTTGTTATTGGTTGTGGGCGTTGAACTCCGGGCCTGGGCACTGTCCCTGAGCCTCTTTGTGCTCAAGGGTAGTGCTCTACCACTTGAGCCACAGTGCCACTTCTGGGTTTTGAGTGGTTAATTGGCGATAAGAATCTCCAGGGGACTTTTCTGCCTGGCTGGCTTTGAACCGTGATCCTCAGATCTCAGCTTCCTGAGTATTACTGCTAGGATTACAGACATGAACCATCAGTGCCTGGAAAATAGAAACGGTTTTTAAGGAACCAAATGAAAGCCCCTAACCAAGGAGTCCAGATTTGGCAAGGGGCTCCCTAATTTATCAGGGACCAGCTTCATTCTATTTTGATGTTTCATCAACCTGCAGTTTTACCTCATGCTCTAAAGGTGGCTGCTCAGAGTCTGGTCATTACGTGTACATCCCAAGCTGTGGGAGGGCAAAGGGTCTCCTCCAGCGCAGTGCTCTCTCACCGGTGGACTCCACACGGATTCCAGGACTGGTTTACGTCCAGGACTGGTTCTGAGAAACGAGATCCTTCATCCGCACACACTGTGGCTCTGAGAGAACTCAAAGCTCAGTTGCCAAGCAAGGAAGGAATGGTGACCGTTGAGAAGGAGCTAGACATTTCTGCTAGAAAGGAGAAAAATGAGACGGGAGCTCCCTGCCTTCACTGGGTCCAGTAAGAAGACATGCGCTGGATGAGAGAATGGCACCTGCTCACAAGCACGGCTGGAGTGGGTGGGAGGAGAAGGCACCAGCGGTGGGAGACTGCGCCGAGCTCTACCTCCAGAGAAGAAAGGCGGGAAGCACTGTCCTGGGACAGAAGGATAGATAGACAGGGACAGACTGGGGGACAGGCATGGCCCTGATTCCCCCCGGGTGAGCCAGTGCTCCTTCTACCTCCACCTGGGGCAGGGACGGGGTTCCTCTGCCCAGCCGCCTTCCCTGGGAGCATTCTCACTGGTGAGGGGATGCGGGGTCGCCGCACGGATTCACGCCACAGGCGGCTGTGCCCATTAGGGAAATGGAGATCACGGCAAGGGATGCCTGCCTGGTGCTTCCCAGAAGAGCCGCCCAGCAGAGGCCTTCTCCGCGGAGAAGCACACTGTGGGGGGGTGCTTGCTGCAGGCGGCAGAAACAATCATTTTCTCATCTTAAGTTCCACCTATCTAATGCTAGGTGGCCAGAGACACATCCTGAAGAAATTGGGTTGAATTTAGAGGCCCGGGCTCCCTGCGGCCCTCCGCGTCATCTAATGATACGTCTGAGGAAGGCCTTGAGAGGGAAACGAGACTGGCTCTACCAGAGGTGGCTGGCAGCTCCACTCTTTCGGGCTCCCGGCTGGGTTTCTGATGTTAAAGGGAGTCTCAGGCAGGTGCGTCCGTGGAGGGCCCGGCAGGGGTCCGTGGGGGGCCTGCTGGGAATGAGGTGTCGGTGGCCACGGGAGGTAAGGGACAGTGGGGACCAAGAGGCAGGGACGCTCATTATTTTCTCTGCAGCAATCGCCTGGCCCAAAGCAAGCCTGGACGGATGTCGCATTATTAAAGGAATGGCTCTGCGTGCTGATAGTCCCATAAGTAAACTGGAGAAGCAGCGGGGAAAGATGGAGGGGAGGCGATGGGAACCCCAGGTGTGAGAGGAAGTCCAGAAGACAGAAAAAATTAAAAAGCAGAGTGTGGGGGCCATCCCATCATGCCTGGTGGGCATTCCTACCCAGGAACCGCAGCCTTTTCCCTCGTTCAGGCCCCTTTTATCTATGGGCTCCATTTCTGCTGCTCAGAGTATTCCCTCTGGCGTCTCCCTTCCTCAGGGTTCTCCTTGATAAGTCTTCCATCAAGAGTCCTTCCAGGCAGGGAATGTGGCCTAGTGGTAGAGTGCCTGCCTAGCATGCACGAAGCCCTGGGATCGATTCCTCAGCACCACATACACAGAGAAAGCCGGAAGTGGCGCTGTGGCTCATGTGGTAGAGTGCTGGCCTTGAGCAAAAAGAAGCTCAGGGACAGTTCCCAGGCCCTGAGTTCAAGCCGAAAAAAGAGTCTTTCCATCTACCCTTGTTGGCTCCACTATCCTTCCTCCAGCTCTGCTCCAGGTCTAGAAAGGCAGCCGCATGATGGATACCACAGGGCCCGAGTTCTGATAATGATATCCCAGGTATCATCCAAGAACCAACCCCAGCATGCCAAAGGGCAAGCGGCTGAGGGAAGAGGCACTGGCACCTGTCACTCAGTCACTCAGTCAGCCAGGGTGTGTGGCGGTATTTACTGTGAACCCATGAACAAGATGGAGCTTCAGTTCTGGAGGATGAAGACAATCAGTATCCACATCCAAAATGTGGAAAACGCATACTAGGTAATGGATGTGACTTTAGGTTGGGGTTCTTCAACCTACGCTGTGCGTTAGAATCACTTGTGCTGCTTTTTTAAAAACTCAGATTCCCAAGTTGCTATCCAGACCAATGAAATGGGGCTCTGTGGCCGACTGGACCAGGTTGCTCTAATATACAGCCAGGGCTCTGAACTGAATTGGTCAGGGGAAATAAAGCAGTTGACTTGGACACGCTGATGGTGATAGACATTTCTGAAACAACATCTAACCATGCCCCAAATGCCAAGAGAAAGGACACATGCAAAGATCTGGTAGAAAACTCTTGCTGGAGGAGGGAAATGATAGTCCTTAAATTCTAATGCCGAGATTTCCTAAGAATTTCTATCATTGGCCACTGTATCTATTTTCCCCTAGCAAATAAAGAGTGTTATATAGCAAAGTACTAAGTTGTAAGCAACAGAAAATAGATTTTGAAGCATTAGGCAGACAAAATTTAGAGGATGAAATTGAGGCCCACAAGATGGATGGAGGACCAAACTGAAAAGTAAGAACCAAGACGGCCTCCGAGGACCCAAAGGCAGTATCTTTTGGTAAAACAGCCTAATGAAGATAGCTAGCATCGTGTTGCTATGGGATACTGCAGCAGCCTCACTGAAGAATCTCAACTGTCCCTTTTCCTGGTCCCACTCCATCCTGATTGGACAAGCCTGGGACTAGCGTCCTGTCTCCGCCTCTAGAGCATCTCCCCGCTGTGGTTTCTACACGGGGGTGCTATCTGTTACCAATGCTTCAAACTTTGGGGAATGAGTCACCAGACAACGATAACCATCCACCACAGGTCACATCAGAATGTCCTTCCCGGCCCTGAGAGACATAAGGATGTGTCTGCCTATTATCTTACAGTAAGAGTGTTTCTATATGGGGTTTATTTCCCTTCCTTTCTTTTTCTTTTACAATCTTCTTGCTCCACACCCATTGCATAATATTCCACTTTGCAAACTGCACATCCCAACTAAAGAGTTGTTGAATGAATACAATTGCTTTCATCTGTCATCTTGCAAATGTGTTCATGGAAAAATTAAAAAGAAAGTCTAGATTGCTTTGTGGCTCCCTTTATCTTCCCCCTTTCTCCCGTTCACCCCCCAAGTTTAAGCCAGTTGTTTTCCTAGGCATCATTCTATCTGCTTTCACTCAGAGTTGGAGTCAAGGCCACAAGTCAAAAGGACACTGCCACAAGACCCCAGCTCCTTGATGCAATTACACCACCCAGAAACCTATCCTCTGTGTGTATGATGCTTGAATAACTTGCCTTTTGAATGGCCCTGATTAAAGGATGAAAGAATTGCATTCTATAATTTGCAAATTCATAATGCTCTTAAGGAAATGAACCTTATAAAGCTAAAGCTCCATTAAAAATACACCCCCAAAGACCTACATGTTATGAGGCCAATTTTGATCGACAGTTTCTACTGCTGTTGGCATTTCAGTAATGACCCCAGAATTGCCACTGACCTGCCAGTGTGCTCTGCAAAGTGACAGTTCATTCTGTTCCATCATCTATTAAACCATGGTGGAGGTGAGCATTAGGAAGAAAGGGAGGGAAAGGAAACAGGGAGAAGGGAGAGAGGAAAGGAGGGAAGGAGAGATTGCAGGACAGAAGAAAATAAGGAAGGAAGGAAGGAAGGAAGGAAGGAAGGAAGGAAGGAAGGAAGGAAGGAAGGAAGGAAGGAAGGAAGGAGGGAGGGAAGGGAGGGAGGAAAGGAAGGAGGGAGGGAAGGGAGGGAGGGAGGGAGGGAAGGGAGGGAGGGAGGGAAGGAGGGAGGGAAGGCAGTCAGGAAGGAAGGAAAGAAGGAAGGAGAGAAAACAAGGAAGAGGAAGAGTGAGTAGGAACACAGGAAAGCAAGATGTGATACCCACCCTACTGACTCCCAAAGCTCCCTGTTTATTCCTCAGAACCTGTGAATATGGTGTGTGGCATAACAATGCAGAGTTGAGGTTTTATATGGAATTAAGGTTGCTAACCAACTGACCACACATGAGGGAGAGCACCGTCTATCATCCAGGTGAGGCAATGTAATCACAGAAGGCAGAAGCCTGTCAGCAGGAGAAGCAACTACGAGAGCAGAGTCTGAGGAAAACAGCAGTGCTGGTCTTGAAGATGGCTGCAAGTGTCACTGGGCAGCAGGGCACTATCGCATGGAAAGAGTACAAAAGAGACCAAGCCACATATTATGAACAAGACAGGCAAAGTTTACTGGGACTTTAGCTCAACCAGGCAATGCAAGTCAAGGACAGTTATCACTAACCGGGGGTGACCAGGCAGCTTCCTTAGCAAAAGGAACATCTGGCTTCTATAAATTTTCTGGGATGAGCTGAAGTTTGGTAGCTATCCATCCGTTAACGTCACAGTTTCAAAAGATGTTTTCCTTTTGGGTCTTGCAGTCGATGGGGTAGTGGATAGTCACCTCTGTGCAGAAAGTGCTGAGTTAGAACTGGCATCAATCTTCCATAAATATCCTGGACTTCTCATAGACTGAAGAACCTTCCAGGGCTTGAGGTGGCCACAAAGCATGAGGCGGGGGAAAAGAAACCAAAGGGGCAAGCAGCCAAGGTCACTCTGCATGATAGTCCTGGATAAAACATTTCAGAAATGATCAGCATGTCTACACTCAAAGCCAGTCGGGTCTGAACCAAAGGTGGACAGCAAGGAGAACAGGGACCACGTGAAGACCGACATGCCACCTTTAACCCCATTTCAGTTGTGCATTAGACATCGGTGAACTCTAACAAAGACGGGGTACTTTCAGTAAAAGCAGCTAAATGGCTCTTACAAACTTAAAAGTTGTGCAAAGTAATCTTGACAAATGTAATCCTAATCTACACCTCAGAGTTGTTTTCTCCAGCAAGCTAGGAAGAAGCAAATAATGATTTCTCGGGGGCATGTCCTCCAAACTTAGTGATCGTTTAACTAACAGCAAGACTGTGATCTTGTTCACATTGGCTGATATTCTGAGTTGATTCTGGGCCTTTTATGTGACAAGGATTTTCCTTGGTAACAATTACCCCCTGGTCTTTGTCATCTGTGTAGTCATCTCAAACTGTTCATTTCAGCTTGATTTAATCATAAGGCTAAATACTTCCTAGCCCCTAAATATTCTGGCTCTGTGGTCTAATCTGCTGGGGGTTTGTGAAATATTGACAGTAGGTCTTTTTGGTCTGGGGGGGTGGGGCTATGTTTTTTTGAGTAGGTAAGAGGTTAAAGGTGCAGAGCTTACTTGCCACGTGTGGTGGCTACCTGCTTCAGAAGGGACCAAGAGCCAAGAACATGAGGGGCTTTTAGAAGTAGGAAAAGGCAGGAAGCAGGTTCTCCTCGGGAGCCCACAAAACGAACTGGCTTTACTCACACTTCAGTCTTTGTCCAGTGAGCTCCATGTTGGATTTCTTGCCTACACAACGGTTAGTTAGTATATTTATGTTGTTTTAAGTCTCAGGGCTTGCAGGAATTTATTACAGCAGCCAAGGGAAACTCAGATAGAAGCTGCCAAGAGGAAGGCAAGCAGCCTTTCCCAGCCCATGAGCGGGCTGCCCGCAGCTAGGAGAACTCACAGGAGATACTTCACTGGGTTTTGTGAAGCCTTAGGGACAGTTGAAGCAGATGATCTCTTAAACAGCAGGAGATGCTCAGATATAGAAGATCACAGGCTGAAAACAAAAACGTCTTGTTTGCGAGTCAGGGACCCCCAGGGTGGAAGCCGTTCCCCTTCACCTCCCCACTTGGTGCTCGAGCATTTGCCATGAGTCAGACACTGGGTGCAATGCAAAGATGGGGGACCTGGAAACGCTGAGTGAAAAATTCAAGTTTCAATAGTTACGTAAGTCCCATCAGGCCTCAGGGAGGTATTTCGTACCCACCAGAGATGGCTCTAATTAAAGACAGACAACAATAAGTGTTGACAAAGATGGGGGAAAATTAAAACCCTCTTACATGGCAGATAGGGTTGTAAAATGGGCCGCCACTTTAGGGAACAGTTTCGTAGTCACCTCAGAAAGTTTCATGGAGTTGCCATATGACCCAGAAATCCCACTATCAGGAATCCACCTAAGCGGAATAAAGACACATCACACAAAATCAATTCACAACTGTTCACCATAGCATTGCTCATAATAGTTAAAAGGCATAGTCAACCTTAAAGTCCACCAACCAATGAGTCTTCAATCTTATTCATCCACAGACTAGAAAAGTATCAAGGCACAAAAAAGAAATATATACTAGCAGCGCTACAACATGGGTGAAGCTTGCAAGTGTTTATGCTAAGTGGAAGAAGCCACTCACCGAAGGTCACCCATTGCGTGACTCTATTTATATCAACCATCCAAGCAGGCAAATCTATAGAGACAAAAAGATGTGTTGTTCCCAACCTCTGAGGACAGTTGAGGGATGAGGACTGATAGTGAAGGAAAAAGGGATTCTGTTGTAGATGACGAAGTTGTTCAAAACTTAAGTGTAAAAATGGTTAGAGAATGGGTCAAAGAAAAGCTATTTAAATACTGAAGCTGGGTGGTATGCGAATTATAGGTGAAGAGTGCAGTGTTTAGCAGGAAAGGAAATCTAGGCAGGACCTGCACAAAACAGCAGAGTGGGAGGTCAAAGCTGAGAAGAGGCAAGCATGTGTGTGTGCGGGGTACCAGGAAGGTTGAACTTGAATCGCTCTTGTCACCAGGGGTTGCTGACGCCAAGAACCTCAGCAAGGCTTAACAGCCACGGGACACCGCTTGCAGTCTCCACACACTAATCTGGGAGCATTTAACAAACTCTAGTCTGGCTCAGAGACCCCAGCCAACTCCACGGCTTCCCTGGGACCCCAGGACTCTGCTCATTTTGAGCCTGCAGCAAGGTAAGAAAAGACTCTCCAAGCGGCACTGCCCACAGGTGCTTTGTCACGTGGTTGTCATTCACCTGGTCTGCGAGGAGCACCTCAGTCTGCCAGATGCGCAGCGAGCGGGACGGTACAGCCGCAGCCCAAGGAAAGGCAACCCACCGGCCCCTTTCTAGCTACTTTGTAAACTCCAGTGCCTCGGGAAGGCAAAAGGGGGAGTGGAAAAGAAGAGGAAAAGAGTGATGATAAGGGAGCAGCGCTCGTCTCCTTGTTATCCTTGTTGGGGGCCCCAAGGAGCTGGATTTCCTGGAGGAAATGCCAGGCCACGCCCACCTGCTCTGGGCTCTAGCAGTTAGGAGGACAGTTCAAGGTCACCTGAGGCTGCTGAGCATAACTAGGATAGCAGCTCGCTTCCAAGCTCCTGACAGCTGCGCGGTGCTGTCTCGGAGCTGTAACAGCTCGCATTTGTCTCCTGACGGCCAATGCCCTTTCGGACTTCACACCCCATGCAAAGCTATGTCATGCTGCATTGCTTCCAAATGTCATCAGCCACTCTGCTTCCCTCAAACCGTGTGTCTGTGTGTGCGCACGCGCACGCGCACACACACACACACACAAAGACCACTGTGTCACTGACATCACAGGGGGGCCGTCCACACAGCAGGCCACACGTGGCACTGTCTTTGGGAGTTTAACCAGCTTAAATGGAAGCAAATATTTGAAGTTTACCAAACATAAACCAAGTAAAGCCTAAGTCAATCAAAAGTGACTAAACATTGCTTTAGTCCAAATACATGTTTCTAAAAGGTCACAGCTGGTGTAATTATCCATGCTAGACTTAGCATGCATTCAGCTGTGTACTTAAGACTGCCAAGAACTGGAATACATTTAGAATCCTTAAATAAGAGTCACCTTGTTTTCAGGAAATGCTTGGTTAAGTCAGGCTGCGGGGGGAGAGAGGGAGTTATTGAGGATGCTTATTAGAGTTTAATGACACTTCGAGAAAATGTATAGGGAAACATCTTCGGAAAAGGAATGGAAATACATGTCAGGGCCAATTTCTCATGATGTGTGTGTTGAAGCCCTTTTTCTTCAAAGAAAATGAGTCCTGACAAGCACAACAACAACAACAAAAAAACAACAACAACAACGAAAGAACACTGACACAATGAGCAGCTCAGGAAGTGAGGCAAAACCAAATAGCTACATTCGGCTGTGACCGAGATTGTGGGAGGGAGGGCAGAGGGAGGGGCAGTCACCATTAGTGCCTCCCCACCCCCCTGCAGTTTCTCTCTGCATTTCAGCAGGCAAAACCTTCATCAGAAGCGCCCATCCCCATGAGCAAGAGCCCTGCTCGGTGTTGGTCATTAAACCGTGCTCCCCGGAACCCGAAGGGTGCCGCGAAGGCAAGAGGCTTGGGAAGCACTGCGGGAACGATGATCAAGGGGGGTCAGGGCCCCCAAGCGCTTCCTCCCCACCCGGCAGCCGCTCTCTGACGGCATGAGACCTTGGATTGCTACCTCTGTTTTCTTTTCAGGTCAGCATTGTCCTACTAAGAGGATATCTAACTTCAGACTTCAGCATTCCACCATGTCCACGGGCCGTGCCTACTCCCGTGTTTAGAGAGGCGTTTATACCTGGACATCCCTCCCGGAGAAGTAGAGGCCAGAGTGTGAGAATCATGAGAGGGCTGAAGAGGCCAGCAGGCTGGAGGCCATAGAGTCCAGCCAGCAGGAGGACAGCTGGCCCCTGCTCAAGTGAAAATGGAGGACAAGAAGGCCTCCTCTCTCACACAGTGGTGTGGAAGGAAATAAATTATGCCACGTGAACCCTTTACGCAAGCAATAATTATCGTCATGGATACGTGGCAGACTACAAACATTTATCAAACATGATGGTTGGGGTGAGTGGTGTTCATAATACTTGGCTTATGTTTGAAATGATAAAGGTAAAAAAGCACTTTCCCCAACCCAAAGCATGTCCTTGTGGTTGTCATTGATCCACAAATAAATGTTCCCTTATGAAACCTCCAGAGAAACATACAGAAAAGGAGAGGGTCCACATGGCTCCCTGATTCTCAAGGACAAGTATTATCAACATCACCCAGGCATTTCTTAAGACAAAAAAATTCTCAAGCCACCGCTAAGCCCACGGAATCAGTAGCTCTGGGGCTAGTACCCGGCAGCTGTGTTCGAACATGCCTGTCAGGAGATTCCGAGGCTTCACCCAAATAACTGTATGTCTTCAGATAACCCCGTGGAAGAGAAGGGGCTGTGGTGATGATGGCGCATTTTTACGGGTCCATTCTCCCCGACAGCCCTAGTCACGCCACAGGTAATCATATCCACACTGTAAAACTAGTTAGCCAGAATGTCCAGGAAAAGATACGCACTCGCTCTCAATTCCTGACTCCAGCCGGTATGGTAGCTCTAGCCTGACTACCATGACAAGGATGAAGGACCCCCATGAACGTCTCTCCATAAAGAAGGCATTCAGCCACTACTCCGACATATTTGCTCACGCCCAGTGATCTTAATCTGCCACATTCTCTCCGTGCCCCTGCACCCCTTACCCTGGCACCCTCACCCCCACTCCCACCCCCCAGGCCCTGAAGCCTTGGAAGAAGGGTAGGGCAGGAGGATTGATCTCACCCTTGGGCCCTCCCCTCCCCCCCCAGTATTCTCATACAGGAATTTCTAATCATGATTGTTGGAAATATGAGAGAACTATCAAAATGCCATAAAAGCATCTTTGTGGATCGTAAAAAATAGATAAAATAAAAATTATAGGGTTTGTTCTATCAGGGTGTATATATTCTGAACATTCATCATCATGATAAAGATTAAAACAAAGACAAACTGTAAGCATATTTGCCACGGAAAGATTATACAGCATTAGGAGTAGCAGGAAATAAGTTGAAATGATTTAGTCCCTTTACCAGTTAATACTGGAGAAATGACCAATAAATATTCATTGAATGAATCAATAAAATAGAGCTCTCGCAGTACATACCTGTGTTTTGCCACACATGATCTCACACACACACACACACACACACACTTGAACAAGGCTCTGCGAATCTACCTATGCTTGGGCATGAGATCATGTCCTTCCATTAGGGTAAAAATTTTTAGATATCCACAAGCTGCCACAAAAAAAAAAAAATAGAAAGAAGGCTATAAAAATACACAAAGAGAAAAGAACCAGTCTCAAGAACAAATGGGGGGGGGGGAAGGAATACCAAAATTAAGTGGTGTTGATTGAGCAATGATGAAACTCAACTTCCTGCTAATAAAATTAATGATAATGAATTTCAGACCTGGGATGCTTGTATCCACTGAAAGGACTTGAGGGGTGGGAATCTCAAATGTCAGCAAAGTTAACTATAAAGAAGACTTTAAGTGGATCAATCAGAGTTTAGAACTACTAGATAGAAGGATTAAGTGGCTAATAAAAGGGATGTTCTGCTGACCTCTAACACTGGAGAGAGGAGATAATGAGATAAGTAAAGCTGGTGAGGATAATAAGACTGTAATTATGGCCAAGTTCAAACTACTGAATGTACATTAGAGAGCCCTCCAGACAACTGGAGAGAAAATCCCAGCCGCCCCCCACCCCCCGCCCCGAAGCGAATGCTGCCTTCCAGCTCTGGAAGCTGCCCCTGCTTCTGACCAGTATAGAAATAAAACCATCGCCATGGACATTGCAAATGACTAGAGTGGTGCTTGCGGGCCACTGTGTTGAAAAGAGAAGGCTGGGAAAGCAAAGCACGGTAAGAGATGCTTGCTTACGCTCACAAGCCAGGCCATAGCTAACGTGACCTTGTGCTATGCGTAGGGTGGTCATGTAGCATCGGGCATTGTACCATGCATGAGAAACACACAGACAGACAGACAGACAGACAGACAGACAGACAGAGAAAGAGAGAGAGAAAGAGAGAGAGAGAGAGAGAGAGTCTCAACACGGGGTGACTTCCCCAGGCTGGAAGATAAAACGCATCAAATTTTCTAGTTTATTCATTCTGAATGAGGAATTCAAAGTCTGATAATAAAGCTCTAAATAAATAAATAAAAAGGTATTAGCAGAAGAGCATTTGGTTAGGGACAAGCACACAGTCTCCTTTTGCATCTGGAGCATTTGGGTTTTCTGCAGAATGCTTTATATAATTGTTCGCTTAATCTCTTGGGTGAAATAAACGTATGGCAGCTTTACTACACTATTGATTCAAATTATTACTGTAATGACAGAGCTATCCGGGGAGTTGTCACTGGGTTTTGCAAGACGTCCTGACGGCTGCTGTGTGCATTAAGAAGGAGCACTGTGCAATGAAAGCCCCACCCGCATGTCCTAAGCCAGAGTCACCGATGGCCCACCATGCCCTGCTTGTCAAAAAACAAAAGGGCCATTTTCATCAGGCTGCAGCCGAGGGGCAGATGCACCCAGCAGCGCGAACCTAAGGGGCGCAGCTTACCCGTTTCAGGATCTGCAGTCCTGAAGACACAAGTCGGACTGGAACAACAGTTCATAGGACAAGGCCCCCCCGTGGGAGATAAAATGTATTCCGAATCCTGAAAATAGTTTAAGAAGGGGCCTACGTACAGAAAAGGGGGCCGGCAAGAAATGATCAGCCACCAGGACGAACCCTGGGGTCTGCGGGAAACGGGGTACAAGAACACCAACGAAAATCTGCACTGTGCTCCCCCTCTGCCTTCTGACCCACCAAGGGCTAGATCCGAGTGGAAGCCATGGGGCGCTCTCCGAGCTCAGCTTCCCGGGACGTTGGCGAAGTGGAGGAGGGTGGAGATGGATTCGGAGGGAGGATGAAGGACAAGCTCAACAGCTCAGACGCTCTGTACGCACGAAGCAGAAGAAGGCTACGTCTGGAGACCAATGCACAACGAAGTCACCGTTACAGCACCTCCCAGGGACCGTGGTGCCAACTTGAAGGGCAGGGAAGACTCCTGAGAGAGAAAGCAGCCAGAGACCCAGGGCTGATAGTCATACAGACCTAGGATCCAGCCTGGCCCTGTCTTTTACCAGCTTTGCTACTTGGGGCAAGTGATCAGAGCCCCACCCCCACCCCCCCCACCCCCGCCAAGGCTCAGTTGACACTTCTGGAAAAAGTAGCATCATAGAGGATTATTCTGCTTACAAAGAACCTAATCCAGCTCCTGGCTTGAGGTAAACACCCTGGATTAGAAGTTGTTTATCTAAATGAGGGAATCACAGTTCGACTAACTGCACCAAAGATGCTTGTGCAAAACAACAGAGAGATTGTTACAAGACTGAGGGATGCCTGGTAGAACTCAAGGGAAGGGCACAAGCCATATTCAGGAAAAAGAGACCACAGGCAGGGCCCTGAATGGATTCCACGCTCCGCTGCTTGGTGCTCTGTCTTTTCTGTACATCAGCCAACTATTGATTTACTCAGCACAGAATGGACTGTAACCACCTGACGTGGTTTCTGATCACGGCAGTGTCATGGCTCCAGTCGCCCCGTGCCCGGCTCTGCACTCTCCTGGGAGACTCAATTGCTCCCATCCAGGCCCAGTTCACCCCATCCTTGTCACTCTTGTGTGCTGCCTGCCTTGCCTCCAGCCTCCCTTCTCTCTAGCTGCTCCCTGCCCGGGGAGGACTGCATCCGTGAGCCGCCCTGACTTCAGCTCCACCTTGAGGGTGGCCCCTGGGCTGCTTGCTCAGCAGAACACCCAGGAGAGGAAGTGGATTCGATGGGAGCCCCCCTCCTACAGTGTCAGGGCGGAAAGGATGCCATCCTCCCCCCCCCCAGGCCTGGAGTACCACTCCAGGGGGTCCTCTCAGCGGACCCCCAGGTTGCAGTGACTGCTCATCCTTCAGGGCCTAAAGCAGCTGAACAGCCTCATTGTTGCTGGCGGGATAGGAGCAGAGCCCCGCCTCCGACACCTAGCCAGCCCTGTGTGCCCACGCACTTGCTTACACACTTACAAACCGCTGTCTGTCAGACATTTCTAGGACGGATTTAAATATCTTGCTGTGACTGGAACCAACCTACATGACAAAAGGAAGAAGTAAAGGCTCTTAAATAAAGCCGGGTCCTGGTACCCCCGTGGGGGAAGAGAGGTGCTCCGAGGACGGGCGTTCTCCAAGTGTCTTCTGCGCTGGGAGCGTCGTGGCCGTTACCACAAGCATCTGGAATGGTGTGGATGCCGACTCTTTGCACACAGCGAGGGTATTCTCGAGGCGTGCCCCTTCGTCGTAAGGGGTGTCCGGTGACGACTGGTAAGGGAGTGCACACGGCTCCTTTCTGCGCGGCAGGGCGTCCGGGGTCATCGCCGACGGTGTCCTTGGAGTCGCCCGAAGCTCTAATCCTGGCCTCAGCTGCTCTATCCAGCCGTTCACACCCACTCTTCCCCCCTTGAGCCCTTCTGTCGGTGATTAAATGAGCTCACTCACACACTCCCGCCATTACGAAGGGGTTGTTCCTACTGAACTGTTTACGGTGCGCCAGGAATGCTTGCGGCACTTGCTTCAAAATGCAAGCCTGGCTCCCTATTCTTTCGTTCTGCCCTGAGATAAGGAACAGGCCTGCCACAAAGACATGACGTGACCTCCCGGTACGGGGCTCAACACGCACACTCTGGATGACAAGACACCTCTTTCTACATAGCAGAGGTCATTTCTCTAAAATTAAAAGCAAACATCAAATGGAATAATTTTTCCTGACCAAGAGGAGGTTTATTGGATGAAAATGAAACGCGGAGAATATAAAGATTAGTTTGCCAAGCCAGTAATTTCCTTTTTTTTTTTTTTCTGGCTTGCTTAAATATTTGTGATTCCAGCATGGAGTCCATCTCTCCAAGAGCACTGTTTCCATCCACTTGATCCTACAACAGAGGCTCTGAGTGGCCTGTTGCCATGGGAACAACAGAGAGGTCCCCAAGCACCCTACACAGTAAACTTTTGTTAACTTTAGGGAGTTCGAGTGAAAAAAATCTAATTCTGCCACACAGTATCTGTGTTGGACATACACACACACACACACACACACAACCCTGGACACATCAGTGTATGTCTCTGAGTCTCATTTTCCTCATCGGATAGTTGGGAAGGGTGCTCATTGCTATCTGACATGCCCTCAACACGGCAGGCTTCTTCCAGCAAGACGAGAGGGCGCTGGAGCCCTATTGTCTGCAGCACCTGCCACGCCACGGCTCACAGGGACCCACCCACGCTCCGTGACCCAGTTTACCCTGTGACTCAAGCTCTCGCCGATGGTTTTCCTCCACGAGAGCTCGCTGACTCTAGAGAGGCTCAAGCCTGGATTATTGGCCTCGCTAGCATTGCTTCTAACCACGAAGAGTGTTTCCCTAGCCAAGATGGCAGCTGTCAAGTTCACCTCATTCCCAGCTGCATAACTCTAAACCTCCAAATCACAATTGAATAGAAAAGCAAAATCTGCTTATCAAACACGAGCTTGTAACTTTCAATTAAGCACCACTGGCAAATATCGCAGAATGGCGAAGCAGCTGTCTTTGAAGACAGACTGGTTTGGAAACAAGCTCGGTCAGGCAGCTCGTTTGCTCCGGCTCCTCGACCTCTCCACCTTTCAGGTTCTTCCTGTGAAACGAGGGCAAGATGGAGGAGTGGCCGGAGTCACTTCTTCACAGACAATGCGCATCATGAAATTGGAAAGACTTGGAAAATGTGAGTCGTTGTTGCTGTCATTCTTTTCTTTGGGCGCAGTTGTACTGTGTGCTGTTACAAATGAAAACATCTCCAGAGGATGGGACCCATTCTTCAGCTAAAGGACTATGAAGCGTGGCCTTCCCCGCGGGCAGGAACTAGAGGTCATAAAGCTGATAGCGTGGAGCTGGGGGGTGGTCAGGAAAAGAGTGAAAGGAAGCAGATCCATTCAAGAGAGAGTTCTGAAAGAGGGTCCACGGGACTCCATGACCCCTTATGTACAGGAGAAAGAAAAGGAGACCTAAAGGCTCGAGTCTCCATTCTTACGTGGGTGGCAATCGCTACATTCCAAGGGAGAACACAGAGAAGGATTCGTGAAAAAGGACAATGAATTCAAAGACACTCCACAAACTTTGAAATACTCTAGAAATGTGTAGTCATTTCGAATGCAGGGTAAATAGACACAAGGAAAGATGCCAAAATCATTAGTCATGAGGAAAATGGAAGTCCAAGAACATATTTAAATGGCCACATTTAGGAGAAGTGGCAATACTGAGTATTGGTAAAGAGGAACTGGAACGCTCACTCACCACAGGTACACCACTTAGGGAAAAATGTTTGGAAACATTTATTAAATCTAAATTAGGTGAGCGATTTCATTCCTAGTTACACACACAGCTGGAACGAATGCTCCGTCCACAAAAACATGCATGAAGATACTCACGGGGACAGTCACAGAGACTGGTAACAAGTCACATGTCCTACCTGTGGAATGAATAAGCTACAGTGTGCTCGCACTGCTGTCTATGATTATAGCCGACGGTTGCACAGTGGCGTGAAGCAGTGTGAGGTTGGCATCCAAACAGCCCTGGAAGAAGCCTGCCATGAAGAAGAGGAAGGTGAAGGCTAAGCAGCTGCCCCCCTAGGTTCCAGCCTCTCAGCTTGAGCCCCCTGTAGGGCTGGGTGCATGGGCTCAGAAGCACCTCGCGCTCTCTGCATCCTTCCCTTACCACCAATATTACAGACAAAGTGTTGACTAACTATACAAACAAAGAAGTTCTGAATGATGATAGCTTTATGAAGTGTGAAAACAGGCAAAACTAATCCGCAAAGCACTCAAAAGTCATTGAGTTGTATGCTAAAAATTTACGCGTTTATTTTGTGAAGGTTATGCCTCAATAAAAAGTAAATTAAATAAAGGAGCACGGGAATAAAATCATTGAGGAGCTCTTGGAAAAAACACACATGGGGAAAGCTGGCGGTTCTGGGATGCGCTGGGATTATAAACTGAACTGAGAGGGATTCGAAATAAGCCGTTGCTTGTAAAAATGACTATCCGATGCTGGTTGAGGACCTTCTCTGAATTAATAGTAGCTTTGGTGTTTGTCCTTCATGTCCTAGTGGAACCTGTGGGAAGAGTCCAGAAAGAGCAGACGGGTAGGCAAAGGAGAAAATCGTGTGCCACGAACTGTGTGTATACCGGGGACGACCACTAGAGGGCACCATATGGAGCCTCTGCCAGGACAGCGGTGAGTCCCAGGGGCTCTCCCAGAGGATGCTCTTAACACCCAGCTCCGTGGTGACCTGTGAACTTAGAGGAGCTACAGGCGTCCTGTCCACCTGAGGTGGGACTGTCTACCTGAGGTGGACACCTCTTCTTCCAATACCTTCATTTGAACTGCTTCTTTTCCTAGGCTTCGCCTTTCTCAGGGGCAAGGCAACCACCAACACCAACCAACAACCACCAGTTCTGGCTTTTACTAGTTCTATAAACTCCAAGGTGCCATAAAGAAAGTAGCTTGTGTCCTTCTCCTTGCTAAATGCTTAATCACTAAATGTTTATTGCGTGCTGGCCCTGTGCACGAGGAGAGGATAGAACAACAAACAAGACGGGAACAATCCCTGTCAATACAAAAGTTAGCTGCGAGTGAGGGAAACTGGATGCGTTCAAACTATCGTCATTGATGGGGGGGGGGGAGATATAATGTGAAAGGTGACAGGTGTAGACAGGGTAGCAACGGGCTGCCTTGCTTTGGAGGAACTAATGTTCACATCGAGGCCTGAATGATGGGAGGGAAGTCATCATGGAAACCGCTATGCTTGAGTGTGACAGGAAGAAGGCTAAATGCTGGGTTGAGTCGGAAGCAGGCTAGCTCCCTGCACCCCACCAGGGGGCCCCCACCGGTGCTCCATACCCTTCGCTTACTCTCGAGGGGCGGTACCATCCATCTCCCCTCAGCGAAGAGATGGAATTGCAATATTTCACCGCAGACACCAGAAATGGAGGATTAAACGACCCAGGAGTGAGAACTCCAACTGGGAGCGGGGAAAACTACTGGATTTAGAACGCATCGGCTCGAAAAGCAGCAGACACAACAGGAGCGAGACCCAATGGGAAATAAACAATGAAGTAGCAATTATATGTGGGGTTCCCCAGTAGAATCGCATGCACCAGAGCGGGAAGGAATCGGCTCCTTCCCCAAGTCAAGCGAGTACACTGGGCTTCTACCACGGCTCAGGAATTGTCACGTGGGATTGCTATTGTTAGAGCTTTCCCTCCACGAACTGCCTGGGAGAAGACTGTGCCCAACTGCAGCACCTAGGCGATTAGCTTCTGCTTTGCACACACACTGCAGATTGCGGTAAAATGTGTGTGTGTGTGTGTGTGCGTGTGTGTACACAAGTGTGAGTTTATCCATCACCTCAATCCAATAGGCATTTTGGTGCAAGTATGCCTCCAGATTCTGAGGGTATGGCAGGAAGCAGAGCAGACAATTTGTTTTTCATGTATTTATTGTCAAAGTGGTATACAGAGGGTTACAGTCTCATAGGTAAGGCAGTGAGTATATTTCTTATCTAACTTGTTACCTCCTCCCTCGTTTTTCTCCCACCTCCCTCCTCCGCAGTTCCCTCCCCCCTCCAGTTGTACAGTTGGCTTTATAGCATATTGTCTTGTAAGTATTGCTGTTGCTTTGGTTTGCCTTTAGCACAAGCAGCTTATTAATGAGGAACAAGAGACAATGAGGTCAAGAGACAAGCGAGGAAACAAATGGGGGTGGAGGGTGAAGGTGAGTCAGGTGACAGTCGCCGAAGACAGCAGAGTGACAGGCCCCCTTGTTAGGCCCCTGTCAGCCGTGTTAGGACATGAGCTTGAATCTTAGGGAGCTAAACAGCTATCTCTGAACAAAGGTGGACGCAACGCAACGTGTTTTTAACCAACTGGTTTTAGAGCTGGGAGCTGACGTGTCAGCCCTGTCCAGTTATAAGCACCCTAACCAGAAGCAAGAATGAGTGGCTCTCTCTGTAGCCACCTGGAGGAAAAGGAGCCTGAGCAGTGCAGTAGTGAGAGCTTCGTGTTTCACCGGCATTGTGGGGTGACATCATCTGAATCCTTGCAGACAGTTTGTTTTCGCCTCCTGTCGGCGAGGCTGGTGGTCTATACTGAGCTACGCCTTGAGCCTGTTTTCACTGTTTCATTTTTGAGAAAGGTCTTGCTTCCTGCCTGGAACACGCCTGAATCACCATCGCCCTATTTTTTCAGCTTCCCACTGCATGTGGATGACGAGCGCATGCCGCGGTACCGAGCTGATTCCACGGAGGCCATCTCACGGAGTTCTCTGCGTGGGGTTGACCTGGAACTACGATCCCCCGGTTCTCAGCTTCCCCAAAAGGTAGATTCACAGGCACAAACCAACTGGCACCCAGCTTAGTGCTGGGTTACTTTTTAATGGCATATTGATTGTACAAATGGATTTTGTATGTATATATATGCAATATACTTTGATCATATTCACCATTATAGTACTCTTTCTTGTCCCCTCTTTATTCTATTTCCATACATACATATAATGTGTTTTGATCCAGTCCCTGCTTACCTTTGCTCAAGATGAAGAGTTGCTAGCTAGATAGTGAGCAACGTCCAACCTGAGCCCCACTCTAAAGGCGCCCACAGGCTGGAGCTCCCTGTAGGCATCGAGGTGCATTCAGAGACTGAGGCAGACCAAGCATGGAAGTAGGAGCAAAGGGGACTCTCTAAGACGCCTTCTCACAGTCTGGCCCAGAGTGATGCCATGTCATCAGTTCATAGATGTGCACAGGAATTCCCGTCACGGCCCTCCACTCTCAACAAGCAGTTAGCCCTTCCTCTTTATCTTCCTGTCCCTTGAGTCCCTGTCCTTTCCCACGGATAGCAACAAACCTGGATTCTCACATCTCTGGTGCCTGTAGTTGATTTTGTCTCGTGGTTTTGCTTTGCTAACTGTCTCTGGTGGGCAGAGAGAGAGAAAGAGAATTCTCCATTTCTTTCTCTCTCTGGCCTTCCTTAGCAGCAGGAAGGTTTGTGCCCCAGGGCATGAGTTTTACCTAGGTCCTCCTACCTGTTCTTTCCACATGCTGAGATCACGGAGGAACGCAACACCTTGCCTGGCTTTTTTGTGGAAATGGGACATCACTAGCTTTTTGCCTCATCTGGCATTGAACCATGATCCTCCTATTCTCTGCTAAAATCACTAGGCAGGAGTCATTGTGCCCCGCCCAACATACTACCTTTTCTAATAGACACTCTAGGCTGGAAATATATCACAGTAGAAGGGGTTCACAATATGTGTTCCTATATCCACATTATCATCTAACTCCTGGGGAATGGACATACTCTAATATTACAGTTTATCCAACAAGAATCCTAATTTTCTTATGTCACCTCACTATTTTTAATGTTAGCTGACATCACAGACCAAAGGTTGGGAATGGACATTTTGGATGCAGACAATATAGGTCTGTCTACATTCTGACCTTTCCATTTACTATTTAAGCCTCTTAAACTACAATCCTCTTGGTCTGTCAAAGGTTGATAACAGAAGCACCTGTTTCAATGCACTACGGTGATCACATTATCAGTGCAATGCTCTTCCCATCAGGATCGCAGACATAACTCCTTCCCTTTGGTATTACACCAATTACTCGTACAATGTGTCTCCGTTAATTGCTGCATTTTTATTTAGCTCCTTTAGAAATGAGTCTAGCCTCAACGAAGGAAACTCACTGAACCCCTTTGGTTTTAAAAGTGCTATGGCTAAGCGCTTCCACAGAGGGGACAATCACACTAACTTTTCACCGTCATACCATCCCTCCTTCCTTCTCTCCCTTTGTTGCTGTCAGCACTGCCTCCAAAGCGCCCCTACTCCACCCGCCAGGTGCGTGGTTTGCAGGCAGCGGAGGCAGTGTCTTCTTGGTAGCTATGTCACTGTGTGCGTTCCCCAGCTTACCAATCGCCACGATGTTTGTGATCACACAGAAAAAAAAATAGAATTACTCCTCCCTCGCATCCAACTCTACTTGTCACTCCACGTTCCAGTTTAGTTCGGCAGAAATTATTTCAGCCCTGCATTCGTGGGGCACGGCCTTTGTGTACAAGTGCCACCCTGGGCAGAGGGGAGGGACGGTTTGGAAGTTGGCAGTCCCTGCCTGAATGACAGAACAGGGAACCGCAAGCAGCACTCTGACTGAAGGTCCAACTTGGTGGACTTAGGCCCACAAGAGACAATCGTCTGACAGATGTTGCCACTTGTTATCAGGCAAGTTAGGCTGTGAGGTCGTTTCGGGGTATTTTATAGCCCAGATGCAGGCTTACCAGAGGAAACAGGGCAGGAATTTTCTAGAGACAGGTAAATCGACGCTGCGCTTCTACCCATACACTATTTATCTGAGCACCACACCGAACCTCTCCACCTCAGTCCTAGTAAGGAACTATTTTTACAGTTACCCCTCCAAGTTTAGGAGAATGTATTTCTTGTAGACATCTATGGATTCACTGCTCTATATAATCCTAGCTACTCAGGAGGCTAACAGCCAAGGATCACAGTTTGAAGCCATGCCAGACAGACAAATCTGTGAGATTATTCTCCCCAACTGACCAGCCCATGAGTGGCTCAAGTGATAGAACACTAGCTGTGAGTGAAAAATCTGAGCAAGAGCATAAGACCCTGTGCTCAAGCCCCCAACATCAGCTCAGGAGCAAAGAAGCCTGATGATAAGACAATTACACATTAGATGTTTCGCACAAAGGACACTTTTAGAAAAATACACCACAGGTGACCAGTGCAGGAGTTGGCCTACTGCCAAGAAACAGCCAGGGCCTATGTCTCACCAAGGAAAAGATCACTCCCTTGATCAATTTATTAACATCTGGGAGCTGGCTCTGAAGTCTTAGAGACCAAAAGATGACTTTCCTAGCACAGAAAGATTAGTTCCTCTTCTCAGATGTGGGATCCTATTACCAAACCTCAGGAGACTTGTTATAAAAAAAATGCAATGTCAATTTATTAATACAAAATGATAAGTGGCATAGGAACTTTTAAAAGTTCTCCCAATTAGTCCACTCTTATCCTAGAACCCAACTTCGAAAGGAGGTACAATCTGTTTCTCTGAAAGTGGAGCACTGGATTCATAGAAACGTCACACAAGAGACTACAGCTGATGTGCTCTGAGGTGGCTTTGCTAGTGGACCAAAGTCAACTGACTCTCTCCCTTCAACTATCTTTATGGGGGGTGAGGGGTACCCTGGCCAATAGACAACCCAGGCCAAAGGTTCCTAAGATCCCATCTCAACCAATAAAGAGCCGGCTACACTAGTATGCACCTGTCATTCCCATTTCACAGGAGAAATGTGGTCCAGACCAGCCTTAGCAAAAAAGCAAGAGTCCAAGAGGAAAATAACTAAAGCCAAAAGGCTAGAGGCAAGGCTCAAATATTAAAACGCCTGCCTGGCAAGAATAAGACCCCCAAGTTCAAACCCCAGTACTGGACAAAAAAAAAGGAGAAAAATAATAGAAATCCTCCGAGGAAGCCTCAACACCCTGTGAGTTCATGTATATTGCAAGTGAAAAGAAATATTAAGATGATATATTTGGCAATCACAAACAGATATGCTGAAATCCATTGCACTGATAACCAATACATTTCAATGTGCTTCATAAAATGTTGATGTGGTTATACGTAACATACTCTCACTTCAAAATTTATCGCTAAATTATTTAACATTTTAAAGCTGTGTGCCTAGGTCACAATTCTTACCAAATGCAGAAAAAATATGCAGCCGTCCAATGATTCTATTTTGTAATGTTTTCTCTCTGGGTCTGTGTGGAACGGAGTACGGAGGGCGGTTATCTTCCACGCTTCATTATAACCACAGGGCTCAGCCACTGGGGAACCCGCCCTCTGCATGCCTCTCTTTTCCTCCAGCCCCTTCACTGTGCACTGGAACCCAGCACGCTTTGATTGACGTTACAACTCCACACCACTATGTAGGAGCTACGTAGGGAACTCGTGTAGAAATGGAGTTCAGTAGTCAATAGCTCAAACTCAAGAGACCAGAGTCTGATGATAAACATCAGCTCTGCTACCTATTCTCTAGAAGCTCAGCCAAGTCCTGATTTTGTTCTCCAGCTTGCTCAATTGAAAAAAAATGAGATTATAGAAACAGTAACTTTTTCAAATGGCAATGAAAGTAAATGAAAAAAGTTTGCAAAGTATAGTATAGTGCTTGACTTTTCCCCCTCTTCTACTGCTACCCTAGGCTATCTGAAGTTACACAAGTTTCTCTCACTATGCACACCATCTGAAAGAAAAAAAAAACACCTTCTAAAAGCAAGTAAATCTTTAGGTTAAACATTGCAATTCAAACATCACCTATGTTAGGTAGCATTCAATCGCATATAACAGAATTTTAATTCACAAGAGGTTATTTACTAGCTCGAATAAATGACTAATAATAATAGAAAGATGAAAATCTGGGATCCAAGGACTCAATGACACCATAAGGGTACTATTTCTATCAGTCAGTCTGTCTCTATGTATGCATGTATGTATGTATGCGAGTATGTATGTGTGTGTGTGTATTTCTGTGTTTGTCAGTCCAATTTCCTATAGGGTTTTTTTTTATATTATGTCAAAGATGACCATCATCACGTCTAGGCTTAGCAAATAACCAAAAGTGGAGGAAAGAGAGTGGCTCTTTTCCAATAGTCTTAGCAGTGTTCCCGAGAATGCGCTTCATCAGAACATAGTCGCATTCCCACACTTGACCATTCTGGTGTCAGAGGAGTGTGGTATGATCCTCGTGGCTGACACCATCAATTGGTACTTGTCACATGCAGAAAGACCACAGCAGAAGTGCCTTCTCTAAAAGAGGCCCAAAGCAATCCACTGCCTCCACCAAGTGACATTTCCGAAGGAGCAGTCACATTTTCTTGGCCATTCTTACAATAATAAAAAAAAAAAAAAACCTCCCAAGGAGCCGAGTGGAATCATGGAACATAGAATGGTAGAGCTGAGAAGTCACTGTCACCCTACAAATGAGAAAACCAAGCCTCGGAAATGAGGAGAGTCTCACCTGGACTATCAAGGTGATTAGTGATGGGGGCAAGAGAAAACTAAAGAATGCAGGTACCTGTTCTGAGTACTGTTTTCTCAGTTTAATTTGTATGTGGCTGATGTTTTCCTGCGTCATCTTGGTTAGGAGAGCCTCTCTCTCGATATGAACAGGAGCTAGAGATGACATTCAGCAGCCGCACACCATTGAACAAGACTTATATGGCCACCACACTGGATTCCTCCACGTCCAGGGCCAAGGACTCAGAGTACCCATCAGGGGCTGTGACAAGGAGCGAGGAGACTCACCGAGTGAGTTGGTTTTTGTTTTTTGTTTCCTAAGGCAGGAGAATGCTGATCTGCCTTTATAACCATGGCAGGGAGAGAAGGATTTGCGCTTTTCATTCTCTGTCCTGTGTGGTCCGTGGCATGTGAGGGTCCCTGAAACAGAAAGGAATTCAGTTCCTACAGAGCTATGATCAGCCTGGGATGGACTTCAGGACAACTCAGGACGCATGGAGGTGGTGAATTCAATTAAATACACTCAACAGAGAAGGAAAACTTAGGCAGCTTTTCACTAGGAGGGATGAGGTGTACATCTGCCGGAAACACTGTCTTCTGGTACTCAGTCCACGACAGCACAACTGGAGCAGATGCTGGCGGGAGAACTGGCTGGGCTGGACTTCTTAGGAAATACAGTGGGGAGTCCCCCAGGGGTGTGGGGTGGGGGGGGTCCTGGCCACACACAGTCCTCACTCCGAGTGCTCACCCCGGTTGTTCCATGTGACGCATCTCACGGTGGAGAAGGAGGGAACGTTGACAGCAGTACAATTATCTGCTAATAACAATTGCCAGTACTTGCGCAGCACTGTTCCAAGCAGCTTTAGCTCTATTAACTCAGTTAATGTTCAAAATGCCCGCCAAGAAGTCAGAAGGCAGATGTTTGCAAAATCCTCAGTTTATAGATGAAGGAAATACGACTTGTGTAAGGTCACCCTGCTAATAAATAAGTGGCAGATGCGAGGCTTCCGATGTGTGGTCTGCACCACTTCAGTATGGGACTCCTTTACCAACCTCAGAAAAGCAGCTATAGCATTGGGTAGTGTTGCCTTTGTGTCTTTTTTGTGGTCTCAAACCAAAGGCACACTTGCCATTCAGGGAAGACAAGAGTGTTTCTAGAGAAACATTCCCAAAGCCTTGCCTCGAGAAGTAAAAGCTTCTTGGGTTTGTACAAGCAATTCGGTCTGTGGGGATGGTATGGATGAATATTGGTGTCTCTCCAAAATTCCTAGGTTGAAACCCTAACACCCAGTGCAATGGCGTTAGGAGGGTCTGTGGGAGGTAAGGAACCAAAGGGTGGAGATTTCATGAGTGACATTAATGCCCTTATAAGAAGATCTGTCTCCTATAATCCTAACTACTCGGAGGCTGAGACTTGAGGATTGAGGTTCGAAGCCAACCCAGGCATGGAAGTCTGAGAGACTATCATGTCCATTTAACCGCTGAAAAAGCCAGAAGTAGAGCTGTGGCTCAACTGGCAGAGCACCAGCCTAGAACAAAGAAGCTTAGGGACAGTGCCCAGGCCCTGAGTTCAAAGCCCAGGACCGCCCCTCCATCCCCCACCCCCCCCACACACAATAATTCAGATATGACAGTCTTCCTCTCTCTTCTTCCACCAGGAGCTGGTACACAAAGACAGAAGGTTACAAATCGGAAAGCAGACCCCACAGACCTGTCAGCACCTTGATCTTAGACTTCCCTGCCTGCTTGCTTAAATTTCCACATCAACAGCAGTCTGTTGTAGCAACCTAACTGACAAAGAGGAGGTCATTCATTCCGGGCTGTGCAGTGGGGTTTGTCAGCCGCAGGATGGTAATTGGAACAGTTAAGGCTTTAGCCCTGAGAACTATAGGTGTTTTGAGTTTGGCCTAGAAGCCTCTGGACTTAATATTCAAGTGAGCATCAGGACTGGGGCAATACACATGTGTTGGGTAGAGAACTTGATTCTGCAAAGGGTCATTTGGATAATTACACCATTCACTGGCCATACAAAATTACCAGTCCAGGCAGATGGCTATGGGAAGATGACAGGCGTAGGAGAAGTAGACATTTCTGTCTCATCATGTACCAATATTTTTCAAGAGCCTTTTGGGGTCCACAGGCCAAACATACCCCTCTTTCCTGTGAAAGTGGTGACCTGTGTAGGTCAGAGACAAAGTCGAGGCCCCTAAAAAAGGCTGTGCTTCCAGGACGTCAGGAGCACACCCCGCCTTGTAGGGTCGAGTGGGCAGTAGAAGAAACTCCACAAAGGAAACAGATTGAATTTTCCGTTACCTCAGATTAAACTTGATTTAGATAACCGAAAGAGAATGTGGCATTTCCAGCCCATGGTGCTGTGGAATAAAATGCATACACCACTACATAGATAAGGAGTGAATTCCCCCGGAATGGGAGTAGAGTTGACCTTGGTAAGAAAGCCATCCTGAAGGTCTTGGGGAAGTGAAAGAGGTGTTCAAACAAATTAGGCTTACACACAGATAACACTCCTGAACGCGGCAAGATAAGGGAACAAAGGCATATCCTTGCCCGACCAGAGATAGGAGAACAAAGAAAAGACCACCCACCGTGGGTGGCCTCCAGAGGATGGAATGGGGGGGCGTGGGGGGAGACAGCCTGCAAATGATGGGAGGGCAAGGGAAACCCGGAGGCGAAAGCTAGTCTAATCAGAGTTCTTCCTGTCAAGCTGCTGGCTCGGTGTGCCCCACCCCCGCCCCGGTCCATCTCCAATACTGGTCGACTGGTAGAAAGACTGAGGAGCTTGTTTACTTGAGCCCACGCTGCCAACGGGTGGCCTAGTCACTCTGCAGTGGGCTGCCCCTCTATGCGTGTCAGAGGTGTCATTATGTGTGTATGTACCTTGCATGCCAGTATTCTGGAAAGCAAGGATGGGTAGAGAGACCCGACCAGGCCGAACAGAACCTACACAAAGAAAGAGCAGCCTAAAAGGAACTGGGTGATCAGTACCCTCTGTCATTGGCTTTTCCCAGCAGCCAGAAGGAAAACAACCACTTCCTTAGAGTAGTAAAAGGGGTCTTATATCAGTTGTAGGGATTAAATAAAACTGGGATTAAATGCTGTTCTGGTCCCACTTGGAAAGCAAAGACCTACATGGATTAAACTGGCTCCCACTAATTTAACCATGTTCCCCCAAACTCAAGAATATTGGGCTAGGGATGTAGGTGTGGATCAAGTGGTAGAGTGCTTTCCTACCAAGTGCAGGGCCCGACTTCCTGAATTCAATCCCCAGTACTGCTGAAAGAAAAAATAAGAAAAAGAGAATATTTATGTGAAAACAAAAATCTACTGACCTACAATTCTTTTAAAGTCATCTTTAGATATCTTGGGGTTTTTTTAAAGAGGCTTTTATATAGATATAAAACCTAAAAGAGTTTACTATCAACAGACCTGCAATATAAGAACTATTAAAGAAGGCCCTTAAGGCAGAAGAAAAATTATTCCAAATACAAACCTGGCTTGGAAGAAATAAAGAAAGCACATTAGAAATGGTAACTGTCTGAGGAGATGCAGTGAATTTTTGCTTATTATTCAATTTTCTTATTTAAAATGCTACAAAAGATGCCAACTGCATGTGTATATATGTAAAAATATAAACTTAAGTAACATAAGCCCTAAAGTACAACAAGAAATTATTTGATAAACCAACAAAGAAAAAAACTGGAATCATTGAAAGAAAATACCCAATCAATAAGAAGGCAGAACAAAAGAAAAGGTGAGTTTAATGGGTGCGAGAATACAAAATAAATATGGGAACATAGATTATCAACACTCATCATTTCATGATAGAGGTCAATTGAGAGAGCAAAACAATTCTAAGTCATCATACACCTAAACACAAAGCTAAAGCCTCAAAAGACATAAATCCCAAAGCGACAGAATTGTAAGTAAATTAAGAGAAAGATGGCGCGCAGTACGGGACCTAGGCTGGGAGGAGCAGGCAGCCCTGTCGGCCCAGCCTGAGCTACCATGTCCCCCTGGTCCACACTGGCTATGACCTAGCCAGCCGCATGGGGTGTCTGGGGAGATGAAATAAGATGGTGGGGGGGAATGTACCTTGTATACAGAAAACACATGGCCGCTTTTATCAAAAGGAAACAACAACAACGACAAACCAGCAGCTGTCTGGGCAAAGGAGCCTGCTGGGCTCAGGTGTTTGACTGGTGGAGACCCAAAGCTAAGTACCCACCCCCTCAGTGACGGGTACTCCAGTGGGATCCTAGGTCCCAGACCCTCAGTAAACCCAGAGATGATGGATGGAACAGGTTCTGTTTTCAGGATGAAATCGTCACAGGCAAAACAGGATGAGCGCTTCTTCTTTTTTCATATTCTAGGTAAACGTGTTATTCTTCCTAAGTGAGTTGTTAATGGAACGATGATTCCACTGCTCCACACGCCACACCATGCGCTTGGCAGAACTGCGGCCGATGTTTAGGAACGAGAGACTCTCTCTGGCACTGAAGGTCATGCTGCTCTTGGAGAGAGGCGCTTCTCGAGTACAAAGGTGTTATAGGGAGAGCCAGTGATCTGATCACAACGAGGGAGAAGCAAATGGAAAACCACAGATAGCGGCAGACACAAGGCCGCGGCAACCTTCCGAGGCTAGCTCCTTCCGAGGCTAGCTCCTTCCGAGGCTAGCTCCTTTAGGTATCGGCTTGTCTGCCTGCCTAGTCGTGTGGCTGTCAAAGCAGTTTTTCAAGAGGCTTAAAATGTAATTCTCATATAAGGAAGCCATGAGGATAGCTCCAAGTTTTGCTTGAACTTGTCAATGAGCCTACGCGATAAGAAGCTAGACCAAGACTACTAAGATAGACTCTAAACTGGCTCACACCCTACAAGGCAAAAGGTGCAGAGATTTTTATGGTCCTTTTAAGTCCTTTGCATCTCTAAACAGACGAAAACAATTTGTACTTTGTCGAACAAAAGTCAATACTAAGTCGAATAAAGTTACTCTCCCTAAAGCAAGGGACAGCAAACGATAATCCAAGGGGAAAATCTGGTTGGCCTCCAGTTTTTGTAAATGGAGCTTACTGAAATCGTGCATTGATCTTGTTCATGTGTTGTCTGCAGTGCTTTCACACACAACAGCAGAGGTGAGCAGGGCTCTTAAGACTGTTTGGTCTACAAAGTGCAAAGTGTTTATCTGCCCTTTTACAGAAGAAGTTTGCTGACCTCTGATCTAAAACCGCAACCCTGGCCTGCTCTTGTTACTATGTTAGCAGGACATTGAAAGGACAGGCTTTATTCCAAGTCTCTCTCTCTCTCTCTCTCTCTCTCTCTCTCTCTCTTGCACACACACACACACACACACACACACACACATACCCTTCTCCATGTGACTGCAGACAATGAGATCATGACTTTCTTTTGGAGAGGGTCAGGTACACTGTTACCTTCAACAACACAAAAATAACAGGAAGGAAAGACCCTTAAGCAAAAAGAGTGGCGCTGTCCCAGAAATCCCTCTGGCCTGCATCCGGCCTCTGACCCTGCGGCTGACTGGAGTGGCAGCTGGTCCCCGTGGGGCCTTGGGGCTTCCTAGGGGCTCCTTGCAGGAATCCAAGGAGGGAACTGCAAACATGACCGTCATGGAATTCTTTAACTCTACGACGGATTCAGAATACGAGGACACCGTTGGACGTGGGAGGTGGAGCCCGGGCGGACAATGCAAGTCACTGATGGCGTGTCCTTGAGGCTATCCCTTGTCCCGCCCCTCTCGACATTCCTTTTCTCAGCTTACTGGCCGCCGTGAATGGCCGCATTCTGCCCTGCCCTTCTTCCCCTCTGTGACTTCTTGGAAACCATGAGCCAAACTAGATCCTTCCCTACATTTTTCCCAGCTGCGTGGGTCCTGGCAATGGAGAAAGCAACTAAGATGAGGTTCTTGTACTTAGATAAACAAAGGAGCTAAATGCATGTACAATTAGGTTTAGATAATTTATATTTTTAAATGCTGGCTGATTTATTCATGCGGCTGCGTTAATGCATTTAAAAGAAGCCTTGACAAGGCAATTGGGAACCTGCCCTAAGGAACTTTTCCACAGTGGAAATTTGTGATGGGCCTTTTTTTTTTAGCCTGACATTAGTTTTTCAATGAAATAATTGCAAATTTCAAGAACTATGAGATAGGAGGAGAAAGATGGCGCCGAGACAATAGGGAGGCACCCCGACTCGCACCAACTGAATAGCGAGCTGGGAACTCCAACACCCAACACTCCACCAAGAACCCAGCAAAACCAGCATCCAGAAGCAGTGGAGAAACGCAGGAAAACAAAAAGGAGCAAAAAAGAAGAACCGAAAACCTACACGGAGCCGGAGATTCACCGGGGCACCCTCCCCCCACCAGCCGGCCCTGGCCCAAACAGGGTCAGGCTGGGAAAGGGAAACCCGGCGATCGGCAGACAGGTTGCCAGGAGCGCAGAATCCATATAGCGGGAGACCCCACGGACACAAAGCAGGGTGCGGACCAAGACACACCCAGCAGCGACGAGAAGTTCGGGTCCACACCGGATTCGGACAAGGGAACCCAGCGCGGCAGAAAGAGGGAACGGGGGAGCCACCACGACACTTCGCCAACCCCTGAAGGGCCAACGGCGGTGCGGGACACGCACACAAAGCAGCAAAAGTGAGTCCCCCATAATCCCTTCCCCCAACGGGAGACCCAAGCCCGACAAAGACGATATATCTCCCTCCCTCCCCCTCCCCACTCCCGTGGGAACAAAGATTCCCCAAATCAGGCGGGAAGCTCCCAGCAGGCACTGGGAAGCCAGTCTAGCAGGGGAAGGGCGGAACAGCCCCAAGCCCCCAAAGGTTCCTGAACTGGCAGAACCGGCCCCGTCCCCTTCCCAACAGGGGCCAGGGACGGCCGGCAGGGCAAGCCCCACCCGAGGCGCCTAGACCTTGCGGACTCTTACAACTAAAATCACAGGCGCTGGTGGGCAATACCAGCCCAGCAGGGTCACCTGAGCCTGATCTCGTTCCCCCTCCTCGAAGCGGAGGCGAGGTCTGAGGGTGCCAAGCCACACCCGGACAGTCGATCCCACTGGGCCCCACACATACTGCTTCCCCCCCCCAACGGACTCGCGGGAGGGCGCAAGCACAACCCAACAACCCAGGGCTCGCTCTGGGAGGCAGACCCCACTTAAGTGCCTGTTGTAGGGGACTCACAGTGCACAGGAGGGCGGGGCCCCGGCGAAAGCGCCCGCTCTGATAGGCGTGCCCTGCACTGGTGGGCGGGGCCACAGCGACAGCACCTGCTGACGCAGACACGCCTACACAGAAGGGAGGGAAGAACTACACAGACTTCCAGATGCGCAAATCACAAAGAAACATAACTCAGTTCATCAAAGGACAAGCCAACTCGCCAGCTCCAAAAAGCAGCACGACTGGAGAGGAGATGGAGAATAAAAAAGCAAATGAGGACATGTTAACAGGAATGATCGAAACCGTCAGAAATGAAATCAGAAAACAATTCCAGGAGTTTAGAGCGGAAATCTGGAAGGACACCCAGGAAGCCAAGAAAGAAATGGAAGCAAAACTGGATACAATGCAAGCCTCGTTTAAAGAAATGGAAGCAAAAATGGATATAATGCAAGCCGCCTTTAAAGAAAATCTCCACACCCTGAGAATTGAAATGCATGAAAAAATAGATTTAAAATACAACTCTTTAAAGGAAGAAATTTCCACGATCAGAGCTGATATGACAACCATGAATAGCTCTCTGACATCCATAAACTCCGCAATTGAAACCATAACACAAAGAGTGGACCATATGGAATCCAGAATCTCTCGCCTGGACGATGAAGCAGCTGACAACAACCAGAAAATGACCACACTCCAAGAAAAGGTGAAGCTTCAGGGAAGATTACTCCAGGAACTAATGGACAAAGACAAGAGATATAATCTGCGTATAATTGGAATAGAAGAAGGAGCCGAATATCAGAGCAGAGGGCTTAATCATGTTCTCAATAAAGTTATTGCAGAAAACTTCCCCAATCTCACAGGGGACCCCATCCAGGTAACCGAAGCCTATAGGACACCTGGCAGGCCAGACCCCAGGAAAACCACCCCAAGGCACATAATATTCAAGACTACAGACCTCAAGATTAAAGAGCAAATTCTGAATTCAGCCAAAGCGAAGAAGGAAACTTTTTTCAATGGGAAGAGGATTCGAATAACATCCGACTTATCCACACAAACTTACCAAGCTCGAAGTGAGTGGAAGAACACCATCCAAGTACTTCAGAATAACAATTTACAACCTCGGATCAAATATCCAGCGAAACTGGAGTTCACATTCGAAGGGAGAACCAGATCTTTCCACACCAAAGAGGAGCTAAAGGAGTATGTGAATAAAAAACCAGCCCTACAGCGAATATTAAGAGGGGAAGCCCACCCAACAGAGATCGTAAAAGACACACAGACAGATTCAGAAAGAAACTTCAATAGCCAAAGTCCAGCAGAAACACAAGCTCACTAAAGACAAGAAGAAAAAAAAAAAAACAACAGGAAAAAACAGCCCAACAAGAAAATGGAAGGAGAAAAAACACCCTTATCCTTGATCTCTTTAAATATAAATGGCTTAAACTCCCCGATCAAGAGGAGCAGACTGGCAGAATGGATCCGCAAGCAAAAAGTTGACATCTGTTGTCTACAAGAGACCCACCTTACAGCAAGGGACAAAAACAGGCTTCGAATGAAAGGATGGAGCAAGATCTACCAAGCAAATGCACCCACCAAAACGGCAGGTGTAGCCATCCTGATCTCAGACAAGCTGGATTTCTCTTTAAAGTCCACTCAAAAAGACAAAGAAGGACACTACATATTGATACAAGGAAAAATCCAGAATCAAGACATCACGGTGATAAATGTATACTCACCGAACAAAAGAGG
This sequence comes from Perognathus longimembris pacificus, assembly GCF_023159225.1. Lineage (NCBI taxonomy): Eukaryota > Metazoa > Chordata > Mammalia > Rodentia > Heteromyidae > Perognathus > Perognathus longimembris. Next base: position 3,798,672 of record NC_063170.1, read on the forward strand.
CCCGACATATGTCAAGCAAATTCTCACAGAATTACAGAGCAAGATAGATGCAAACACAATCATAGTGGGTGACTTTAATACTCCTCTCTCTCCAAGAGACAGATCCAACACCCAGAGGATTAGTAAGGGAGCTGAGGACCTAAATAACACCATTGCCCAAATGGATCTAACAGACCTATATAGAACCTTCCACCCTACAGAGACCCAATACACCTTCTTTTCAGCAGCCCATGGATCATATTCCAAAATAGACCACGTCATAGCCCACACAAAGAACCTCAGCAAATACAAAAGAATTGACATCATCCCATGTATTATATCTGATCACAGTGGATTAAAGGTAACCCTCAACAACAAAGGATACCACAGAGCCTATACACACTCTTGGAGGCTAAACCCCACGCTGCTATCCAACACTTGGGCCACAGATCAAATTAAAGATGAAATCAACGAATTCATAAGCCACAATGACAAAGAAAACACATCACAAAGAAACCTATGGGACACAGCTAAGGCAGTACTGAGGGGCAAGATCATTGCACTCAGTACCCACATTAAAAGAATGGAAGCAGAGCAGGTGAATACCCTCACGATGAAACTAAAACAACTGGAGAAACAAGAAATGACAGAATCTAAAACGACTAGGAGGGGAGAGATTACAAAGATTAAAGAAGAGATAAATCTGATTGAAAATAGAAAGACCATTCAACAAATAAATAAGACTAAAAGCTGGTTCTTTGAGAAAATAAACAAAATTGACAGACCCCTTGCAAGACTCACAAAAAAAAGAAGAGAAGAGACTCATATACGTAAAATCAGGGACTCCACAGGAAAAATTACAACAAATACACACGATATTCAAACAATCATAAGGAGCTATTTCCAAAACCTCTACTCAACAAAAAACAATAATTTTACAGAAATGGATCAATTCTTAGAGAAGTACAAACTACCCAAACTGAACCAAGAAGAAATAAATCAACTAAATAAACCAATAACTTACGGTGAGATACAGGAGGTAATCAAGAACCTCCCTACTAAGAAAAGCCCAGGCCCAGATGGATTCACCAATGAATTCTACAAAACCTTTAGTGAGGAGCTAATTCCAATACTCCTCAAACTCTTCCGCGAAATAGAAACGGAGGGAAAAATCCCGAACTCATTCTACGAAGCTAATATCATACTCATCCCCAAACCAGGCAAAGATCCAACAAAAAAAGAGAACTACAGACCAATATCACTAATGAACACAGATGCAAAGCTCCTCAATAAAATATTAGCTAACAGGATCCAGAAAGTGATCAAGAATATCATACATCATGACCAAGTAGGCTTCATCCCTCAGTCACAAGGATGGTTCAACATCCGTAAATCAATCAATGTAATTCACCACATAAACAGAACTAAAATCAAGAATCACATTGTTATCTCAGTCGATGCCCAAAAAGCCTTTGACAAAATACAACATCCATACCTATTAAAAGCTTTGGAGAGAACAGGAATAGATGGAACATTCCTCAAAACAATAAAAGCCATATACAACAGACCAACTGCTAATATCATATTAAATGGAGAGAAACTTAAATCATTCCCCCTAAACACAGGAACAAGACAAGGATGCCCACTCTCCCCACTTCTGTTCAACATAGTACTGGAATCCCTAGCCATAGCAATAAGGCAAGAGGAGGACATCAAAGGGATCCACATCGGCAAGGAAGAAATCAAGTTATCCCTATTCGCAGACGACATGATCTTATATCTCAAGGACCCAAAAAACTCAGTACCCAAACTCCTACATCTAATAAACCAATTTGGCAAAGTAGCAGGATACAAAATCAATCCACAAAAGTCAGCAGCTTTTCTGTACACCAGCAATAGACAAACAGAAAAGGAAATTATGGAAACGATTCCATTTACAGTAGCCAAAAAAAGAATAAAGTACCTAGGGATCAACTTAACCAAGGACGTGACGGACCTATTCAATGAAAACTACAAAAATCTAATAAGGGAAATCAAAGAAGACACAAGGAGATGGAAAGACCTCCCATGCTCATGGGTAGGCAGAATCAATATAGTGAAAATGGCCATACTGCCCAAATTGTTATACAAATTCAATGCAATACCTATCAAAATCCCAGCCACATTCTTCACTGAAATAGAGAAACCAATCCATAAGTTCATATGGAACAGCAAAAAACCTAGAATAGCCAAAGCAATTCTAGGCAAAAAACATAGTGCAGGAGGTATCACCATACCAGACTTCAAGCTCTACTACAAGGCCATCATAACAAAAACAGCATGGTATTGGTATAAAAACAGATCGGAAGACCAGTGGATTAGAATTGAAGACCCAGAAATAAAACCGCACTCTTACAGCCAACTGATATTCGACAAAGGAGCTAAAGACATACAATGGAATAAACATAGCCTCTTCAACTACTGGTGCTGGGAGAACTGGGCAGCCATATGCAGAAAACTCAAAGTAGACCCAAGCCTATCACCATGCACCAAGATCAACTCAAAATGGATCAAGGACCTCAACATCAGACCTGAATCCTTGAAACTACTGAAGGACAGAGTAGGAAAGACACTAGAACTTATAGGCACAGGAAGGAACTTCCTGAATAGAGTCCCAGGCGCACAACAAATAGGGGAAAGACTCAACAAATGGGACTACTACAAATTAAAAAGTTTCTGCACAGCTAAGGTCATAGCCACCAAAATAGAAAGACAGCCAACGATATGGGAAAGGATATTTACCAGCACAGCAACAGACAAAGGCCTGATATCTGTCATCTACAGAGAACTCAAAAAACTAAGCCCCTCCAAGCCCAATAAACCTATTAGGAAATGGGCAAAAGAGCTAAAGAGAGACTTCACAAGAGAAGATATAAAAATGGCAAAGAAACACATGAGGAAATGCTCAACATCCCTGCTAGTAAAGGAAATGCAAATAAAAACAACCCTGAGATACCACCTCACCCCAGTTAGAATGGCCTATACTCTGAACTCAGGAAACAACAAATGCTGGAGGGGCTGTGGGGAAAGAGGAACCCTTCTCCATTGTTGGTGGGAGTGCAAATTAGTACAGCCACTTTGGAGAACAGTATGGAGGTTTCTCAAAAAGCTCAATATAGACCTACCCTATGACCCAGCCATACCACTCCTAGGCATCTATCCTAAACAGCAAAACCCAAGATATCAAAAGGACATTTGTACTTCCATGTTTATCGCAGCACAATTCACAATAGCCAAAATTTGGAAACAACCCAGATGCCCCTCCACAGATGAATGGATCCAAAAAATATGGTACTTATACACAATGGAATACTACATAGCGATTAGGAATGGTGAAATATTGTTATTTGCAGGGAAATGGTCAGAACTCGAACAAATAATGTTGAGTGAGACAAGCCTAGAACACAGAAAACAAAGGGGCATGATCTCCCTGATATATGACTGTTAACAAAGGGAGATGGAGAGACAGTAGAGACCAAGTCTGTGAACACTGTATATGTGCTTGATACATTGTATACTGCATATGGGTCTACCTGACCTAGACAAGGGATGGGAAAACAGGTTGTAAGATATCACAAGAAATGTACACAATGCCCTACTATGTAACTGCACCCTCTTTGCACAGCACCTTGTAAAAAAAAAAAAATTTATGTTCAATTGATAATAAAAAAAAAATAAAAATTAAAAAAAAAAAAAAAAAAAAAAAGAAAAAAAAAAAAAAGAACTATGAGATATCCTAAGTTATTTGTATTAGGAAATGAACAGGAAAATGTAATTATTTTTCCTCTCAAATAGTATTTGAGGCCTAAAAAGAAGCTATGAGCTATGTCATATTTCTTGTATCTTTCTGACAGTTTGTAATTACTTTTAATGCTGCTGTTCTCTAAATTATTAATGTTAATGTGTCATGACAGAGGCTGAAGAGAACCAGAGATTATGTGCCTTTTTACTAGCAAGGCTGGTCTTAAATAAATGTCTTAATCATGAGAAAATAGAGGAGTAGTTATTTTAGAGGAAATAGACTTGTACCTTCTTCTGATCCCTCCAATCTGTCAAAAATAAAAGAAATGCATGTTGATGGTGGTTAAGGCAGGATGATAGTCTAGGTAACTATTTCTGCTGGTGACATCCAGGGATCACAGACTCACAGACTTGTAAGATGTCTTACAAGGTCACCTCCTGCAACTTTCCAGTGAGCCCCTGAAGCATTTGTACTGATCGTGACTGAGGGCTGCCTGTTTTCTCCTTGATTCCCTTCAGAATGACAAGGAGTGAGCAAGGAGCTCACTCCCTCTACAAAACATGGTGCTTTAAAAAGAATTTTAATTGTCATCGTAAAGGTGGTACGCAGAGGGGTTACAGTTACATAAACCAGGTAAGGAGCATACTTGTTCCTCACCGTCACTCAGTTTTTCCCACCCGTGAGCTGTACAGTTCATTTTCCCCATAGTGACCAGGGAGTAGCATTGCTGCGTTTTGTCACTCTTTGCCCCTCCATTTCTGTTGCCTCCCCTTACACTCCCAAAGACATATGAACGAACAAACAGAACAAAAAGAAAACAAACACAGGGCTGGGGATATAGCCTAGTGGCAAGAGTGCCTGCCTCGGATACACGAGGCCCTAGGTTCGATTCCCCAGCACCACATATACAGAAAACGGCCAGAAGCGGCGCTGTGGCTCAAGTGGCGGAGTGCTAGCCTTGAGCGGGAAGAAGCCAGGGACAGTGCTCAGGCCCTGAGTCCAAGGCCCAGGACTGGCCAAAAAAAAAAAAAAAGAAAAAAAAAGAAAACAAACACAGCAAAAAATAGACAAACCTCGTGCTTCCGTCTCCTGCAGTTCATGTCGATTGATAGCATTTTGTATGATCAGATGCGCATAGGCATTGTACCTTTCGCTTTCTCTCCTAAGAGCGTCTTCTTTGTCTCACTGTGTGGGAAAGCCTGGAGACCCATGGAAGGTGCTCCGTCCTGGTATTTTAGATCTAACTTCTGCATGTGAGAGAAAATAGATGCCATTTGTCTCTCTGAGCTTGGCTTACCTCACTTGACATGATTTGTTCTAGGTCGTCCATTTCCCTGCAAATGACATAATATTATTCTTTCTAATGGCTGTGTAAAATTCCACTCTGCTTTAATTGGAGTCAACATCGTGCTTCCTATAAACTCTACCTACTAGTCTTTGTTCTTTCTTTTTGCAGCATATAGGCTTGGCAACCCTTGAAATACTTGGCTATAACTATGGTATTCTCTCTTGACCATATTATTTCCAGACTACACACATTAATTTCCTTTAGTAAAGTTCCAAGAGAACAGGTATTCTCCATTTTACTTACCCCGTTGCCCTCAGCATACCATACGTGCTCAATAAAAAACAATGGGATGGATAAATGTGAGATTCTATTCATTGAGTGCTGAGATTACAGGCATGCACTATTAGCTCTGGCTGATATTACCAGTCATATTCTACAGACGTTTTTGTGTGTCCCATAAAAAATTAAGAATATTTCATTGATAATAAAAAGCACAGGCAAGAAATAGGAAGTATTGCCTGAAGACTCTAGATCTTTTGTATAGTGAGACTGATTAGTGAGAATAGACTAATAATAAGGTGTCAATCAACTGAACTCAGAGACATACTGAGGAATAGGACAATGTTATATTGTCTAATAAATATTAACCCTTTGGGAAGACCAGCTATTGTCCAAGATAAATTCATATTTATACAGTCATTGCAATAAAGCTTATCTATTCATGACTACATTTCTTAGATAAACAGGCAGAATTTTAATGGTCTAAATTCAGTTTCAAATCCCAGTTAGAAGTGTATCTTTTATCTCTCTTTTGAAATTCATTGTCGACATTAAATAATACCATATCCAAGCCAGACACTGGTGGCTCAGGCCTGTAATCCTACTACTTGGGAGGCTGAGACTGGGAGGGTCATGTTTTGAGGCTAGACCTGACAGAAAAGTTCATGAGACCCCCTTCTGAACTGAGAGCTAGGTGCCGTGGTATATGCCTATGATCCTAGCTATGGACGTGTCCCATGCACAGCTCTATAGGAAGTGAGACACTATCTCAAAAACAACTAGAACACAAAAGGTCTTGAGAAATGGTTCACTAGTAAGAACACCTCCTTGCAAGCATGAGTTCATGACCCAGTACACTGAGTTCAAACCCCTGTGCCACTAATAAATAAAAAGAAAGAAAGAAAAGAAGTCGATATCTCACTTTCATTTCCAGCTAAGATCAAATATCAAGCCTTTAAAAGACAATCTTCTGTTTGAGAGTCACTGGTTCCACACAATCAGTAAAACAAGATACTGGCATAAGAAGGTATATCAAGGAACGCAGACTGAGCTGGACTTCTGGCAATAATTGCAGCTATGGGCTTTTGTTAAGCACGAGAATAACCAGGTCTACACCATTTCCTTGAGCACTGCCTTCATTGTGCAGAGGAGGACACTGGAGTTCAGAGGCTCACGTGCTACAATTCAACAGTCACGAAGGAGCAAAGCTATGATTCGTACATCCACTTTAAAAACAAAGTCTCTCAATCCGGGGACTTTACTATTCTCTTCACATATGTCTTCTTTACACTCACGACCTTAAGTTGACAAGTAGCACATAGAGACAAGGAGTGACGCGAGCCGACATCAATTCGTAGCAAGAACAACTGGGTTCCCCATCGGGCCATCCAACACTGAGGGTCAAGAAAATGGTCTCCATTCATCTCAGCTTGTTTCTCAGGGTCCACTGTCTCTTGGAAGCCACCAGAGGTTTGAGCAGGGGACTGTGGGGTGGCAGGAGGTTCCAAGGGAAGAGAGGAGCTTGGGTTCTTGGCACTCCATTGGCCTAGCGCCTTCGGCTCTGCCCTCCACATCTGAGCCTCACACGAGGAGGCAGAGAAGAGCTGAGCCCTGCTGCCTCTCCCTTCCCAGAGTCCGGCCTCAGCAGGAGCCTCTGTGCTCAGAGGCAGGAGAGACGTGGAGAGCACCAGGCTCTCTGGGTCCAGAGAAGAGTCATCCGGGCAGGGCCTTAGCCGCACAGGCACCGTCTCCTCGCCCCACCCAGAGCACAGATTAAAATCAAACGGAAACAGAAAGCTGCGAAAGCTATATCCCCGCTAAAGCCGTAGAGAACACTGCTGAGTTGTGCAAGGAGAAGACACTTTTTCTTGCAGGACACATTTGCATCTGAAAGAATTCCCATATCCTGAATATGCAGTGTGTGTACAGATCTGCTCAGGAGCAAACAGGAACAGAAATATCCCGTGCAGGGGAAGCAGAGCTGAGGAGGTGTCCGTGTTCAAGAGGGCTGGTTCCTGTATATAACCATTCCCTGGGGACCTTGGGTTTGCTGTTAGTTTTTACACCAGGTTCGCTAGACCCCTGAAGCTAATGATGGGTCTTCTGATGTGTTTTACCATCCATTTCTCCTTCCTATCACATTTATCACTTGCCAGCAGTAGTACCAGTCGACCTAGTCTCCCTCGGTAGATTACAGCTTTGGGAGAGCTGAGACCTCATCTATCTTCTCCTACTTTCTATCACTAATGTGCCACACAATGCCCAGAAAAAGGTAGTCATTTAATAACTATTTCTGAGAATAAATAAACAGAAATGGAGTATAGAACAGTTGCTTATTAAAACTGAAGAAGCTTCTAGACTCTTGTATTGACTTCAGTTGTCAAAAGTCACAAGACCAGGGCATATTGCAGTAAATGGTGGACAACTAAGTCAAAAACATAGAACCACAAAGAAATTAAATAATAAAAATAACAGACCATATTATACTGACACCACCACATTCACTCCTGAGTAAGAACTCTACTCAAACCCTAACTGTGAAAGCATTCCTACCTATATAACAACTATGATGATATTCATGTAACATATTACTGTTACCTGTCGATCTATTTATAGACTTATTACCTATCTACTTATTATCTAGTCAGCAATACATCCATTCATTCACTTATTATTTTTCTATTTTCTGCCCTCTAATTTTCCATATATCATTCCATCTATCCATTCATTAATCTGTGCAAACAAAATTTGAAAGATCCTCTCCAAAATTCCCATCCTCTTATTACTCAAATACGAATCTAGGTACTACCCAAAAAGTAGTTTGAAGATCGAATCAATGTTATATTTCAGTTGCCCTTGAAAATAAGGAGGTTAGAATGGGTTATCTGTGTGGGCCCAAATGTAATCACAAGAGCCCAAAACACCAGCAGAAGGAGAGCTGCAGTAGGAGGAAGTCAAAGGTGCCAAGGGCAAGCTTAGCAGAACTCAGACTGGAGGAGCACAGAGCATACATTTCACCAGCAAAGAAACAAGGAAATAAATCTGCAAAAAGCTAACCGAGTTTAGAATGGGACTCATCTCTGTAGGAATTAGGAAGAGACACAGCCTGGCCAACACTTGGATCTTGACCTTATGAAGCACAAAGTAGCTGACTGCCCTTCTGACCCCTAAAACGACGAAATCAAAGTGCATGTTACTTTTGCCAAGCCTACCATTTCAGCGCTCAGGAGGCTGAGTTGGGAGTATCACTTGAGCCCACAAGTTCAAGATCTGCCTGGCCAACAAAACTAGACCCTGTTCCATAACAAAGATGATGACAACAAAACCTTTGAGCTGCTCTAAACCACTATGTTTATAGCAAATTATAACAGTGATGGAAAATTAACTTATTAATTATTAAAATCAGCTTATTAACTATGTGCCTAAAATTATTCATATAGTATCTGTCTAAGTAAAATTTGTCTGTCTGTGTACGCGTCTATGATCTATGTGACCTCGTATCCGTGCTGGGCAGCCACCAAAATGCCTGGATAACCAAGGCCAGTTGTGGAAACTTTCTTTAACTTGCATTTGCCAATTACTCCATTACTCCTCCCTCTTGACCTTTCCATTAGCCTTCTGGGATCTGGGTTCTGATTCCGCCCTTGAATGTACAACTGCTGTCGACTACCACTACACCCTCCGAAACCATCCCAGGCCCATTCACCCCGGTCCTAACCAGCACCTTACGGCCACAGCTGTCTTGGAAGAACCCCAGAAAAATCATCAAGACAAAATTCACTCACCTGTATCAAAGGGATCATTTTTTTTTAACAAATAGATTTTTTTTCTATTTATAAAGACCTGATTTCAAATAACTCCTTAACCTACTACTAAGAGATGCCCATGCTGGTATCAGTGGCTCACTCCTACAATCGTAACTACTCAGGATGCTGTGAGCTGAAGACCACGGTTCAAAACCAGCCGAGGCAGGAAAGAACATGAGACACTTATCTCCAATTAACTACCAAAAGGCCGGAAGTGGAGCTATGGCTCAAGTGGCAGAGTGCTAGCCTTGAGCAAAAACTTCAAGGACAATACTAAGGCCCTGAGTTCAAGCCCTAAGACAGGCAAAATAGACAGACAGACAGACAGACAGACAGACAGATAGTTCCCCAACAGGAAACTGTCACTTACACCTGCGTTCTGGAACTAAGAAGCACTACCCTTTAGTGAACAGTGCCACCAGAGGGCTGACGGTCTGCTGGGATATGTCACCTCTCACAGCAGCACTTGGGCAAGATTGCTTTATAAAAGAAACAGAGCCAAAATGACCATATAAATCCAACTTCATAAAAGTAGTCAATCCGAACTCTTGAAGCCCTTGGATATACAGGCCTTCCAGCATAGTCTGTACATATGATATGATCATTTTATATGTTTTATTTAAACACACATGTGTGTATTAAGATATCATAGATTCTGAGTCTTCATTGCATGCCAGACACCAGGCACATATGCTGTTACCTATATTTTCTACTATAATACTTAAAACTCTAGAGAGTATTTCCTGGAAATGTGCCCATGGTCATGTAGCTAGAATGGAGCGAAGTTGGGATAGAAACCCAAGAGTCACTTACACCTAAGGCTTGTCCTCCCAACTACAACTCTGTGGTTTGCTGGTATTATGGTGCACATCACTGGGGTAGGAGGGAAGGTGTATACCGGCTCTTTGGATGGCTCACACCACAGCCACGGGCCTGATTAATGAACTGAGGAAGACAGACAACGTGTTCCCTTAGGCCCCATGTGGCCCTGGTGATCTACAGTTTCCTAGAAAGCGCCTCCCTTGGCTCTCTAGCCAGCGTATAGGGAACAGATACCTGGTTAGCATGTATTCTTTCTGCCCTTCCTCTTTTCTGCACTCACCTTTTGATGCCATGCACATTACTGTCCTTCCCTTTTAAAAAAGATCACTAATGCCCCGTGCAGTTGCCTTTGACAGTGCTTTTCTTTTATAATGAAGGGAGCAGCTTTCAAGATGATTTTTCTGCACTGGGGTGCTCTGGTGAACACCCAGTCAAAATCCTAGTTCTAAAATGGAGGGGGGGGCGGTTAAATAAGGACAAATGACAGTAGCAGAAAGAATCCAGCCTCATGAGAAACATGCTTATTGTCCAGTTCTTTATCAAAGAAGAATCGACCAAAAGTACTAGACTAGACTGATAATGCTTGTATCCAACAACACCTTTCAGGAAACATCCACCCCAACACCCCAACACCCTGGGAATCAGAACTGCAGAGTATCAGGACAGGGTGTAAATTCTATATAATTTACCAACTCTAGTCACTCACGAGTGGGGACCTGGAGAGCTGAGATGAAAGACAAGTGCCAGCTCAGAAGGAAAGTATATTGATTGATTAGTAATGTCTGCCAGAGCAAGGGCCAGAATAAAAAACCACCAGGCTCACTGACAGTTCACAGACCCTTACAAAATCAGTATCAGAATGGGTTTTGCAATTCAATCAGCATGGGTTAAAAAGCTATTGGACAAAGTTCAATAATATCCACTACTACCACCTGTTTATTATTGGACAAAGTTCTTCAGTTTTCTTCGTATCAGGTAAAATGAAATAGTTCTGCGATCACCATAAAGTTTTCCAGGCAAAAATCAGTTGAAATAACACACTAAAGATAGCCAGGCAGAAATGCCTGCCTTCTATTCCTCAGAAATCCCACACACTAGTATTCATTAGCCCAAATCTCACCTTTACACCTAGGTTAGTGGATCCGCATTGTTAGCTCGCAGTATCTAAAACACTTTTGGAATTAGTTGCCAGCTTATTTCATATATTTTTTTTAAAAAAACCTTATATTTTCTTTTAGAAGCTTACTTAGTCTGGGGCTGAGCCAACACATATACTTGTAATCCCAGCTACTTGGAAGGTAGAGATAGGAGGTTGCAGGTTAAAGCCAGCCGAGATCAAATCTGAAAAGCAAACTAAACCAAAAAAAAGGGGGCACCGAGAGTGGCCTACCCTGGCTCTGGGTTCAAACTCCAGTCACTGCAGGGGGTGAACGTGAGCCTCTTCTGAAAACATTGCCTCATTGCACTTAGCAAGAATCCAGTGGAGCGGAGTAATCAGCACTTCCTTAGGCAATTCCTAGGCCTTTACGTTTCCCTTTGTCACTGTGACATAGATCACATATTCAGAAAAGTGTGCACAATGTACTCACAGTTTCAAAAGAGTAGTGTCAAAACCAGCATCTGCAGGCTGGGGATATAGCCTAGTGGCAAGAGTGCCTGCCTCGGATACACGAGGCCCTAGGTTCGATTCCCCAGCACCACATATACAGTAAACGGCCAGAAGCGGCGCTGTGGCTCAAGTGGCGGAGTGCTAGCCTTGAGCGGGAAGAAGCCAGGGACAGTGCTCAGGCCCTGAGTCCAAGGCCCAGGACTGGCCAAAAAAAAAAAAAAAAAAAAAAAAACAGCATCTGCATGGCTACCTCCCAGGTCACCTGCTAGCATATGCGTGGCCACGCGCCGGTATTCCTCCCATTACCTCCCCTGCCGGCCTCCGGGGCGCACCTCCATCCTGACGCTCATCACGCTCACTGTCTGTTTTTCTTTACACTTTGATCACGAGACTACAGATGCCTGACTTGCATCGTTTTGCCGGTTTAGAGCGCTGTAGGCAAGCGAGGTCTTATCAGATGCCTTCTCTGGGGTCTGCTTGTGCTCAACATCATGGCTGTCATTCCCCCATGCTGGTGGACTTCGCTTGTTTTCACTGCTTGCAGGCCACGCATTCTTCGGTTTTACTCCATCTCATCTCTCCACCTGGCCCCATTATAGGTATTTGGATTTGTGCTTTTTATGTTAGGATGTTCAGCTCCCCCAATGCAGAGTAATTGTGACCATAAAAAACAAAACAAAAACCATGTCCTTCTCTCTGATTGCTCTGAGCCAAGTGTCCCCCACTCCCTGACACAGCTAGTCCCGCCGCCTCACCCGGCTTCCTGGTATTCCCCGCAAGACCGGAACCTAAGGATGGTCAGTCTGGACCGCTCCTGTCCTTCCTCAATTCCTCTGACCTTCTGAGGCCTGCCATTTAGTGACCCAGCAGCCAAGGCTGCAGTTATTGGCCCCTTCTTCCCAATAAGGAATTCAGAGATACAGCGAAGCCAGGGCCAGGCAGAGCAGCTCCGACTATGGCTGTTTGTCATCACCATGGCTTTATGAGCCTTCGTCCAGCTCTCAATCTGTTCTGACAACTCCTCTGCCAACCTAATTTGAATTAATTTGTCAAGCAAAATTCGGCGAGATAATATATCAGCTGCGTTACTGAACTAAGATCTATGACTTCTACTGCGATCCTTTCATCTTCTAATTTAGCCATTCTATCAATAAAAGCAATCAGGTTTTCTTGGCAAATTTTTCTTTATAAATCAGCTTTATGGGTCATGGATCCACATTCTTCTTGATGTTTATGGATTTTCACTCCTAATCGCTGTTGCATTGTTTTGCTACCGTGTAAGCGAGACAACTAAGACAATCAGAATGAGGGAGTTTTCCAATGTACTTCTCACCATGAACGTCCAGCTCGGGGCTTCAGGCACACTAAAAAGGCTTATTTCCACCAACTGCACAAGGTGGGAAGGCCACCAAGGTGCAGCTGCCCCAGCTGGCAGAAAAGAACATTGGCCGCCACGCCCCAACCGGATTCATCCCTCCCACGCGGAACAGATGAATCTCCAAGATTCGTAACCTCAAAGCCTGTTTCCTTTGCCTACCATGTCCTTTGGATCTGTTGGGACTCCTGAGGTTGTGAATGATAAGGAGCCAAGGTAATAACTTCAGGTATTACTTGATCAGACTGCTGTAATGTGCTCTTTAGCTCTTGCTTATGTGCTCTCTCTCTCTCTCTCTCTCTCTCTCTGCCTGTGTGTGTGTGTGTGTGTGTGTGTGTGTGTGTGTGTGTGCGTGTGTGTCTGCACTTTCTCTCTATCCCTCTATGGTTGGCATCAAGACTCAGATTTAAAGAACCTCTATGGTTCCAGGCCATATTCTTATCGTAAGACATATAGATATGGGATATAATTATATCTAGACATCTCTTTTGCTACATAATACAACATGAGCATGACAGTGGCATCATGCCCACAGAGGACTGACTTGGTTCACTCCCCCACCCCATTTTGCATTTTCCAGTCCAAAAAAAAAAAAAAAAAGGGAAGAAAGTCTCAGTGGTAAACTGAATTTTCACTCCCACAGAATTATATCTTCAGAAGCAGCTCTCAACTGCAGGTGATTTTTGGGGGGCCCTCATAAAATATATGGCAATCTCAGGCAACATTTTAGCATCAAAACCCAAGAGACGTGCTACTGGCATCTAGTGAGTGGAGGCCAAAAGCCGACATTCCATGCTGCATAGCACGCCTCCGACCACAAAGAATTGTCTGACCCCCAATGTCAGTGGCACTGAGGTGACAATTCCTGCCCCGTGTCCTTTGCTTTGTGAATTCACGGTGAATATATTTCTGTCCTCCATTAGGAGCAACAAAATGCCAGGGCTGTTATGCGAGCCAAGACTGGCCTCTGTCCCAACCCCGATCTCCACAGACACATGATCTCCACAAGGATATTGGAATGGTAGTATCTTTGATTTATTTAGGTAGTCTACCTGACTGCACAAATACACCTGTCTAGGGCAGTCAGGGCTGACTCCAGGTCTGGTGGACAGACGGCTGAGAGAACCACACACACAAAACAGGATCTGAGACAACACATTTTCTTTAACCACGACAGAAGATCCCTAACCACAATCAAAGAAGCAGCCAGGCCCTTTCCTGCATCTCTGGCTAGGTTTATAGTTTCATTTATTAAAGTTTTCAGATAGCTCCTGTTAGGCTTTGGGATGTTTCAAAGACACGAGGAACTGCCTGTTGCATTAGTAGGTTGATCTGGTGCCATCTTGGTAATTAGTCTCTGTGCATTTTTCCTCCATCCCCACCCTTCCCACAACCCTCACCAAAAGCACATGGTCATCTAAGAAGGACATCAGGCTTGTCGTGATCAACACCATTGAGGTAGACAGAAAAGTCCAAGATGCCTCACAAGTCTCCTACCCTCTGGCCCTCATGCACAGTAGAAATCCTTGGGACTGTGAACCTAACAACCCTCCCACTACTGTGTTGTGTTATACAACAAATGAGAGGGTCTATATAGGATTCTATCCTTAATCTGTTCCTCTGAAGATAAAGATGTTATCTGGAACCACATTAAGTCCTTTAAATCTGAGTCTTGATGCCAACCGTGGAGGAAGTCAGAATCACAAAGTGTGTTGATTTGACCCAGCACTGGTCACTTGAAGAGGGAGGGTCCTGTATGGCGGGTGGTGACAAGTGCAAGCGACCTTCAGAGCTCAGTGTGGGCTCCTTGATGACCGCCAGCAAAAACTAGAAGCCTCAGTCCTACCAAAAACAAAACAAAACAGGAGTATGACTAGAAGCAAATTAGCTCCCAGTGAAAATTTCATCCAGTCAACAACTTGATTGGGCACAGTCTTCTGAGCTAGGGCACCGAGAACTAACAAACAGGCATTGTTCCAAAACAGTAAAGTTGTAGTCATTTGTTCTGTCGCCATAGAAAACAAACGTGACTGTGAACCAACTCCTAGTCATGGCAAATCCCTCAGGCCCTTCGTCAGTCCCCAAACAAACACTCCCCCCTTATTCCTACCTTTTCCCCACACCACAGAGAGCACAGTTGATTTACCAGCGATGGCGCGAGCTCAGTCACATCTGAATAACATTTTCAGCATAAACCAGAGAAGTTTTCACAGAGGTAAACCACAATTTCCTTTAACACATCATCAATACTCAAGATTGCCCCTGACCTCAATCACCCAGTAATGCTCATTTTAAAAGCTTAGACGTACTAGTTCTGCAACAAGATGCAAAGATAATGTCAAGAAAAAGCAATTGCCCTAATGCTGAGGTTTGCCCGAGCACGACAGGATTTCATGGCGGGTCCTCTCGATTCTTTAATATTCACTTCATCTCCACCAGAGGTTGTGAGGCTGAATAGAGATGATGTCTTAGGATTGTTAAACATAACTCCGGAATGCGTGCCTGAAACACATTCTGCTTGCTAGAAGATGGAAGAAGCAAGTGCTGTATGCTGATGTAACTCTTGCTGCGGAATCTCTCGGCTTAGCCACAGTAAGAATTTTTAAGTATTTGGGGCCAAATAGTCATCTACTTGCAATTTAAGGGATATTTAAGAAGTTATCCACCAAGTCCCACTATAATTTGAAAGATATATTGGAAAGTGGTATTGGGACTTAGGAAAAGACATTTGGATCATGAATTAAAATTTCATAACACCACTATAGCAGTTTTGATGGTACTTTTGTCTGCCTGGCAAGCATTTCCCTTGAGTTCAGCTGTGCCATTTGCATTTTTAATATTTAGTTGTTTCTAACTCGTGCTCAGACTATTTGACCATGTTGATTTTAGACTTTAAAGGAAAGTTCTGGAAATTCCTAATGGCTACAGAATGGCTCTGTGAGATATCTTTAAGTAGATTACTACACAAAATATATTACTGGTTTTTTTTTTTTTAGAAACAAAATTTGTAAAAGGTTCCTGACCAAAGGCAGGGATCAGAAAAGTTATAAGAAGCACATTATAAAAGAAAAAATAAGTTCTTTTGAATAATTAGAAACTAAATACTATGCCTGGTCATAACATGAATGATACATACATACATGTATGTATGTGTATATTATATATATGTGTGTGTGTATATATATATATATATACATCACTTTCAAGCTAAAAGAATATATTGGCTATAGTTTAAAACTGGACTTCAGATTCAGAAAAGATTTCAAAGAAGGTTGTGAAAGGTCTGTTTTCAAAATCTCTCTGAGGGGCTGGGAATATGGCCTACTGGCAAGAGTGCTTGCCTCAAAATCTCTCTGGAATTGTCGACTCCCTGTCACTATCTTCCCTTACAGGTTAACTGGAACAAGGGATGATGTTAAGTCTTATCCACTGTCACAAGACTAGCCTCAACTTCAGGATTTCTTTTACAAAACCTTGAATCAGCTAATGCATGTGTGCAGGTGTTCACGTGTGCAGATGTGTATTTGTGCAGGCAGATGTTTGTTCAAAAGAGAACTAGGAGTCTATTCTCCTCTGGCTGCCCTGTCTTCTTCATGCTCATCCACCCACCTCTCTGTTCCTCTTTGTCTCCAGGTCTCACTAAGGCAAGCCACTGAGGAAAGCTATGAAGAAATAAAGAGAGAGGAAGGCAAGATGATGTGTGCTGACACGCAGATCATTTGTGATGGATAAATGAAAGGGGGGGCTGCTACACGCTACTCATGTGTATGTAACTGTTTTGCATGAAGAGATATTTTCTCTGTCTCTGGCTTCCCCTCTACTAGAGATGGACCCAATAATAGATCAATATAGTGGGAAATGAGATAGCCACACTAGATAAAACTGAATGAGCTGAGTAATAAAATTGTGAACGCGGCAAGTGGGACTGACCCCTAATCATATTTAATTTTCAACGGACCTAGAGGTTTTCCTTAGAGTTGTACTGATATCAGTGTGAGTGAGAGCATATGGGATGGAATATGACAGCTCCTGTGATAAGGTTTGGTGATCCTGGCCTAATATTCTTTGTTTACACTTCTCTGGTCACAGAGGTATGCATCTGACCTGAGATTGCTTCTAAGAGGATCTTGTTTTCCTGAACACAGACACTGACTTAGGGTGGACATGTCATTCCAAAGTGGCCAGCCAGGTTTCTCCACTAGGACCAATGAACAGAGGAAGAGAGAGAAAGTCTCTTCACACTGGGTGACTAATCTAGGGTGTGTGTAGCCTTTGTCCCCAGCCACTAAGTGAGAAGAACCAGAAGCCAGAAGAGAGAATAGAAATGGGGTGTTTCGATGAGTAAGTGGGTGGGTTCTCCCTAGACCTCTCCACTTTTAAAGGAGACAGAAATGTTCATAACTGTGGCCTCAATCTCTCCTGCTCTGACAGCCTGCTCAGAGGCCAGGCCTTCATCAACGCCATCAGCTACTTGGGCTTGGTTTCCTAATGCTAGAAACTTGAGTTCCTAAAGTCCTGGGGAGATTGTAATAAGCCCTCAGCCGTGAGAAGGGAAAGAATCTCAGCGACAGGCACTGTGTCTTCCAACTTCGACCCCAAAGCCATTGCACCACCTACTTCCACCATGTGAACAGTGCATATCATATGCTTCCAGGCGACCAATGGGGGCTGCTGGTGTTGGACCAGGTGATGGCCAGCTCCACCCTCTGGCCCTCTTTTGGAACAACTGTCTGTCCCTTGTAAGTGTTTTCCCAAGCGGATCGTCCGCCTCTTGTCAAGTCAGCTCTCTGGTGGCAATTGTGAAGTAGAACTTAAGATAGGACCACATTTTAGGATGAGCACAACTTAGGTCCAAGCTGAGGTCCTGGCAACCTGAGCTCTTCTCATTTCCTACCACCTGTGCCTCTGGTCTCCACTGCCAGAATCTGGCAGATGAGGCCTTTGCTGGGCCAATCTCTGAGCTGTGGAGAGTGGACACGATGGCCTCAGCCCTTGGGCATTTGTGAGGGGATTCCTGAGTCTATAAACAGGATGAGGCTTGCGTGTGCAAAGAATGGTTTAGAATCACCTCAGGGTGAGTGATGGAAAGCGCTGAAGCACTTCCCATACATTTAAAGACAGCACTGTGAAGCCTACTGAAATTCCCTTAAGAAGTGGGAGGGTAGTGGCTGGGAATATAGCCTAGTGGCAAGAGTGCTTGCCTTCCATACATGAAGCCCTGGGTTCAATTCCCCAGCACCACATATATAGAAAATGGCCAGAAGTGGCGCTGTGGCTCTAGTGGCAGAGTGCTAGCCTTGAGCAAAAAGAAGCCAGGGACAGTGCTCAGGCCCTGAGTCCAAGGCCCAGGACTGGCAAAAAAAAACAAACAAACAAAAAGAAGTGGGAGGGTGACCAGCAAGAATGTCATATATCAAAAAAACTAACAATAACAATTGTTGGAGGGGATGTGCCCAAAAGGGAACCCTACTTCATTGTTGGTGGGAATGTAAACTGGTTCAGCCACTCTGGCAAGCAGTATGGAGATTCCTCAGAAGGCTCAATATAGAACTCCCCTATGACCCAGCAGCCCCACTGTCGGGTATCTATCCAAAAGCCCACAAACAAAATCACAGTAATGCCACCAGCACAACAATGTTCATCGCAGCACAATTTGTCATAGCGAGAAGCTGGAACCAACCCAGATGCCCCTCCATAGATGAATGGATCAGGAAAATGTGGTACATTTACACAATGGAATTTTATGCCTCTATCAGAAAGAATGACATTGTTCCATTTGTAAGGAAATGGAAGGACTTGGAAAAAGTTATACTAAGTGAAGTGAGCCAGACCCAAAGAAACATGGACTCGATGGCCTCCCTTATTGGGAATAATTAGTACAGGTTTAGGCAAGCCACAGCAGAGCATCACAAGGCCCAATAGCTATACCCTTAGAAACACATAAGATGATGCTAAGTGAAATGAACTCCATGTTATGGAAACAAGTGATATATCACAGTTGTAACTACTTTCAACGTCCTATGTGTATGTGTAGTTTCTATTATTGATGATGTTTTGTATCACCTGCCTATGTTTGTACCTACACTATCTCTGTAATCTTATCTGAGCATATTGGAAACCGTGTTTACTGGTATTGGAAGTAGGAAATTCAAAGGGAATACCAAATTCGAGAGACACAGGGTAAAAAAAAGAGAAATAACTACAAAAGCAATACTTGCAAAACTGTTTGGTGTAAGTGAACTGAACACCTGGGGGGGGAGGGAAAGGGGGGGAGGGAGGGGGGCATGAGGGACAAGGCAACAAACAGTACAAGAAATGTATCCAATGCCCAACGTATGATACTGTAACCTCTCTGTACGTCAGTTTGATAATAAAAATTTGAGGAAAAAAAAAAAAAAGAAGTGGGAGGGTGAGAGAAAGTTACCCAAGGGGTAAGACTGACCGGGGTACACCGTATGCATGTGTGGAAATGTCACAATGAAGTAATATATGCTGATAAAACAACCTAAAGTCACCTCCTCTGAACACACCCACCGACCATTATGTGTATAGATTAAATAGGTATTGTATCCTAAACCAAACAAAGTTGTAATTTTTTTAAAAAGTGACTCACTCAAGAAACTGAACAAAGGCTAGATGTCTGATGCTAATGTAGATATTGTGATTTTCTTACATATAATGTTGTGATTATGTGTTTTTAATCTTTGCTGAATACATACTAAAGTGCATATGGACAATAATACAAGAAGTGGAACTTACTTCTAAATAAGGCAGTGAGGGGCAGGAGTGAACAAAAGTGGATGAGATTAAATATAAACCATGTCTGTTGATAATTATTGAAGCGGAGGGATGGTTATACAGATTTTTGTTGTACTGTCCTACCAATTTCTGCACATGCTTGAAAATTTTCATAATTACAAAATAAAACTCAGGCATCTCAGAATCTCAAAGTTCTTGAGTCTCTCCAGTGCAACCAGGAGGAGAGAACTACACTAGCATTTCCCAGATGCAGAAAGCGTAACTACACGTTTGCAAACTATTTTGAAATATCTAGTCCCTACCAAAAAAAATATATTTAAAAAATTTACTCAGCATATAATACCAACGTAAGATAGAAAAACAAAACTGATGCTCTATCAAACCACAAAGATCTAGAAAATGTTTTGGCTTTGCTCAAACTAAACAAACTTTCAGTAGTTCTGACCAAGTCAAACCACCACCTCTCCACCTTCTGGAATAAGAGGGTGTGGTTTTCTAAACAGAGACAGATAGAGGGTCTGTTAGCTGCTCAGATCCTTCTCAAGTGGCAAGTTTAGTCTAGGTCATCATAATGTGGACTTCCGAGCCATTTCCTACACATTACAACCCCAAACACATCCATTATATGAGGACAAAAATCATTTAAGAATTCTTTCGTAGACTGTTCAGAGACATGAAGGAGTACTTACTTTAAACGGTTCAGTTATGGGCCCTTGTAAGCAGCAAAATTGTCTTCATGAATGGAAGGCTCAGAATACCTCCCATATCTTGTACCTGTTCTTCACTTATTTCTACCAAATCATTGCAAGTATATCATTGCTGCCCTCCCAGAAAAGAGAGTCTCTGCTTGGTTTTATGCACAGACAATAAAAGCAATCTTTGGAAATTGTGTTGAATAACTCCACCATCTGCCATGAGACATTTTCACTGACTGTGATGACTGGACCGGCATCTGAACACGGCTGGACGTATAACCTTTCAGAAATGTTTAGCTTTATTCTCCACTTCTGCCCGCAGCATTCAGGAAAGGGGCAGTTCAGTGTGGCGAGCAGAACGCAGCCTGAGAGCTCAGGCCTGGCTTGAAGGAGCGTGCCTGAACCAGAGTCACATCTTCCTAGCTCTTGTCTCACTCACTGCCAGCTTTCTCCCTGTCCTGCAGCCCCAATAATGAGGTCACATTCCTGCAGAACCAACTCAGAAGAATAGTGCCCCAACTCTCTCCAGCCCTGCCAAGCCCGACCTCAAGCTGCCTATCTAGCTCTGGTGCCTGCACTGCTGATTCATCTTTTGATTATTATTGCTAGCTCTTCAAGAACAGAGAAAACCTCAGTCCAAGCCCAACAACTATCTGGGAAAAGTTCAGTGACATGCTTTTACACCCCTGAGCTTCAGTGCTCAAAAGAACATTCCACAGACACACAGACTCCACTTGCAGATATTCTGATTTCATGGTGTAGGCGAGAACCCTAGGCTTTGTCATTTTCATAATAATTACAATGTGTACCCATTACTGAGATCTGCAAATAAAAAAAAAACCAAGATGCAGAGAAAATAGTGACTTACCAGTGTTCTACAGGAAGACACTGGCATCTGGCGTTATGCTTCTGACCTCCTGGTTTCTAGTTCACAGAAAGACACATGTAGAACTAGAGAGAGAGGCCATGTTCCCATTCCTAGGCAGATCTGAAACAGAGCAGGAATCCTCCAACATGACTGCTACAGAACACTTAGCGCTTGTTAAAACGGGAGATTTGAGTCCCACCTCAGACTTCCCACTGCAAGGCCATCTCTAGGATGAGCAAGAAAGGGTGAATGGAGGCTGGGGATGTGGCCTAGTGGTAGAGTCCTTGTCTTGCATACATGAAGTCCTGGGTTTGATTCCTCAGCACCACATATATAGAAAAAGCCAGAAGTGGCCCTGTGGCTCAAGTGATAGAGTGCTAGCCAGGAGGAGGAGGAGGAGGACGACGAGGAGGAGGAGGAGGAGGAGGAGGAAAGGACAGTGCTCAGGCCCTGAGTCCAAGTCCCAGGACTGGCCAAAAAAGAAAGGGAGGGAGAAAGGGAGGAAGAAAGGAAGGAAGGAAGGAAGGAAGGAAGGAAGGAAGGATGGAAGGGAGGAAGAAAGGAAGGAAGGAAGGAAGGAAGGAAGGAAGGAAGGAAGGAAGGAAGGAAGGAAGGAAGGAAGGAAGGAAGGAAGGAAGGAAGGGAGGGAGGGAGGGAAGGGAGGGAGAGAGGGAGGGAGGGAGGGAGGGAGGGAGAAAGAAAGAGAAAAGAAGAGGAAGGCGGGTGAATAAAGACCCCCTCTAGGTGTGTCACAACAGCACCCTGAAAGCCTCACCTAACTCCGGCCTACACACATTTGCCCCGCGGATTTTTTCTTTCTTCTCTAGTTGTGATGTTCCAATGCAATCTCACTGTTAACCCGGATGTGGTTCCCAGTGACGAGCTCCTATCTTGGCATTGTAGCTTATGACCCTAGCGTTCTTGCGTCCCTTCCCTTGAAATGGACCTGGTTTCCACATACTTGGGCAACACTTCAGAGGCCTTCCCTCCCCTGACAAGAATCTAGTCTCTCTTCTCAGGGGCTGGAAAACTGAACTCATTATCCACACTATTAGCCATAAAGGCTTCAGGCGCTATAAGAGAGAAACAAAAGTTCTCCCAGTGGCTCCCCTGGATGGTCTGAAATGTTTGTCATTATCCTCAAACAACAGTATGTCACAGGGACATATAATTCGGCAGAGTCTGAGCAGGCCCCTGGCTCCTCACTGGTTTATTTATGCCATTTATTGGGATCTTTTAAAGAATTGTTTTTCCCAGTAAGCCTAATGCACTAATGGAAGCACATTGTCAGCCTTCAAATATCAGAATCACATTGTTGTCCAGTAAATATGTTCCTGCTCTTTTATGGAGGTTTTAAATTGTGCTCCATCTAGAAGAGAAAAATGGTGTTCGTGCAAGACAGTATAGTTCAAAACACCCCCGGGCTTGGGGGGAGGTCAGCTAGGGTCCTGGTATCTTTCAACAAAATGTGGTAATGTAGTTGTAGAAATACCACTATAGCTAATAGGAGTTTAAAAGCCATTAAAAAAGATAAGGATGTGTAGCCATTTGAAGTTTAAATTTGTGAAATGCACTCTGCTTCCAAAAAAAGGAACAAATTTTGCAAAGAACATCACAAATCTACTTATACAGCAATTCAACTCACATAAAACAATTAAAATGAAATAAATCTGATACCAGTGCTAAATGATTTTTTAAATCTCTCCTTAAATACATCAAGCTTAGAAATGTTCACTACTAGGAAAACATGTTGCACACGTAGATATCAATGAATGTTCTCAGGTATCTTTCTTTAAGCAAAATAATTGGATGAAATTTAAATTCATGCAGAAAAAGATATTACTATAATTTATAGAAATGGACATTTTAAATATAACCTTCAAACAGGGGTAAATTGTATTCTTGAACTCATCTTGTTCAATATGTTTGACAGTATCTTGGGTAAAGACATAGAAAGAATGCTTTTTTCCAATTTGCAGAGGAAACAAAACTGAGTAAAATAAGTGATCCAATAGAGAATAAAATAAAGATGATTCACATTGATTTTGACAGCCTTGAAGAAATTGTACCCTTTACTAAAGCAATTCTATTCTATATCTAGAAATTGATTCTAGGAAAAAAAAGGTCTAAATATGTTGGAAGAGGAAATAAAAAAATCAAAAGAAAACTATATGCATAAGGATGTTCAGTACAGTCTTATTTATAATAGGAGGAAGAACCATTGTGTGCTTATATGGGAAGAGGGTTATAATAAGTTGCAATATACTTACATAATAAAACATAATGCTATGATGTGATCTTTATGAAAAGATACATAGTAGCAAAACAATGTTTATTTACCATTAAGATACAAAACTCAGATATAAAACACAGGAGCAATTTTTGTTGTTAATGAACAATGTGTGGGGAGAATACAGCTAGAAAAACATTGGCCCACAATGATAGCAGTTTACTCATTCTGCCATGGTCATAGTTCTCATTCAACATCATCATTTTCTCTTTATATCACCTAACATTTATTAAACATTTCCTTAGCCAAGTACCTAGGGTATGGCTTTTCTTTACTTCCTTTCTGTTATTTACTATTTCTCTGAATATGCATCCAAGAGGATCCAGCGTTAGCGGAATCCTCTCACTGAGCTTATCAACTAATAGTGGCTTCCTTTCTCTTTTGTAATGAAAGTCTGGCTAATCAACCAGCTCCCCAGTTCACTTGAGCATTCTGTTCTTGCTGCTTTTCTGTTCTAAGAGGTGCTCGTTCTTGCCAGCTAACTGCAGAACTAAGGGGCCCAGGGGCGAAGGCCTGGACCTCGATAGACTTTTTGAGCTAGCTCTACGCAGGATGAGACCCCTTTCCAAATAGTCTATGCAGACCAAACCTCCAGTGACAGGCATGGGATTCTGCATCCTCCTTGACAATGACCACATGGGTTAATAGATGTAGGAATGATGACTTACTTCACATAATTTCAAAACTGTTCATTGCCCTCCAGATCTCGGAAGTCAAGGCTCTGTGAGTTTCAAGTGTTACACTTTATTTTTTTTTGCGGGGGTGGGGAGGGAGGGTTGCCAGTTCTGGGCCTTGGACTCAGGGCCTGAGCACTGTCCCTGGCTTCTTTTTGCTCAAGGCTAGCACTCTCCCACTTGAGCCACAGCACCCCTTCTGGCTGTTTTCTATATATGTGGTGCTGGGGAATCGAACCCAGGGCTTCATGTATACGAGGAGAGCACTCTTGCCACTGGGCTATATTCCCAGCCCCTCAAGTGTTACACTTTGAAAAGAAAAACAAAACAAAACCCTCAGTCTCATGGCCTTGGCACACTGCAGTTACCTGTTTGCCGAGTCCTTCCCCCAAACACCCTCCGGCTTGTACCGTCAGCCCCTCCTCCAGATGATTGTGAACTACTTGAGTATGCTTCGTCCACCTTCCCAGACTTCCTCCTCCCAGCACACATACACTTAAGTTATATGCCACTTATTTTACTGATCTTGTGTACTATCCTTCTCTGGAAAATACCAACAAGACAGAGCTAGCCTATCTTGATTTCTGATATTATCTTACCCCCTAGAAGGGTATCCTGTACATTATAGGCACTCCGTCCTATCCATAGAATGAATGAATGATGCAGTCCCAAGGAAAATATTAAACCTTGCCATCACGTCTTCAACATCTGCCATTTACAGAGAGAGTTTGCACTTACTATCCCGTTCGCTTCTCTTCAGAACCCTCTGCGATGAGCAATATCATATTCATTTTACAGATTGAGAAACTGAGACCCAGGGAAGGTAAAGTGGATTGCCCAAGGTCACCTAAAGTGTGTGTGTTTGCTGGATCTATCTAGTAACACGTATGTTTTAATAATACATTTTTTTTCTCACAGTCCTAGAGGCTAGAAGTCCAAGATCAAAGAGCTGAGAGGATTTGTTTCTTCGGAGGCCTTTTGCTTTGGCTTGAGAGGGCTTGTGTTCACATGGCTGTGTGTGTGTACGTGTGCATGTGTGTCCCCGATCTCTTCTTAGCAGGACTCCAGTTAATCCATTACTGTCTTACTTCCGTTTAGCTACCTCTTTGAAGGCCCTATTACCAAACGCGGTCACATTCTGAGATAAGCAGAATAAGAGTTTAACATAGAAATCTAGGTGGACATCTCTCCCTTCGTAACAGGTTGCAATCAGGAGATAAGAGCTAGAGTTTGAACGAGGATCTCCTGGCTCTAACCCGCACCCTTCCCGCATCACAGAGCTCCCCCGAGCCTGGGCTAGCCAGACTTTGAGACATAGCACCCACATCCTCAGACGGGCAGTCCAACCACTGCTTCCTTCCAGGGGAGGGTCTCCCCTGCTCCTCCACACGTGCAGATTCCCACTTCTTCGGACAGCATGTGGCCCGATGTCTTCTCCAGCCTGGAATCATTTTTCCCTCAAGCTTTGAATCGTATTCATCCAATTCCTTCAGCGCCTCGGATTCCACTGAGCGTCACGTGGGGACCATCTTCTGTGCTGTGTCATCTGCGTGAAGCATTCCTCTTCCAAACAGCTCCCCAGGCAGAAAAGCAAGGCTGCAGAAACCCACATCCCAAATGAGCCTCGGGGGAGCACCCAAGGCCGCGCCTCCAGGGCCGGTCAGAACGTATCCAGGGTAGGACCTGAGCTGACCCGGGCTTTACCTTCAGCCAACACTCACCCCTACCTCCCTGTGTGGCTATTGTGTTCCCCCTCCCAAATAAATGATAAATAAACGCATGTTTTGTACGTTCCCTTTGGGCCTATTTGTTCTGCTCTCTCGCAGTGCTCATTCTGTCCTGAGCATGCCCATTGGCAGTCTCTGTTCTCCAGGGCTACGCGTAGGTTTCAGCAATGCCGCTGCTGTTTCACTGCCGCTTAGCTCAGACCCCACGTTGCTGTTAAAAGAGCACAATTACTGCCCCCACCAAGCAGTCCCTTTCCACCATCTAAACCGACAGCCAAATCAGATGGACTGAGCAAATGGATATCATCAGCTGGCCAGTGACTGATCATTACCAAAGCTTGAAAGAACCATCCATGTGGTGGGCACAGTCAACAGTTTGGGGACTTGATTTCTTCTAGTGGGAACATACATAAAGAGAAAAATATCCCTTTTTTTTTTTCTGTAACCATCAAGAGCCTTCTGAGTCTCAGGCACTTGATGAATTCTGGAGTTGCCACATAAACCAGACACCGTTGAAGCTGTCACAATGTTCACCATGCGGTAGAGGTGACAGGAACACAAGCAGTTCAAGGTGGGAAGGCAGAGTGTCCCAAGGGGTGGGGGGCGGGTGGCGGCTGTATTTTCAGATCACTGCCCTTGAAGAGGATATTGTCAGGAACAGAAGGGCTTTTGTAGTCAGATTTGGAGTATAGACATAGACCTTCCCAGGAATGAAAAATCCAAAGCCAAAGGTCCAGCCCCCCTTTTCCCTTTAACCCCCTTTCCAGGATAAAGCAGCATGCCGCAAAGCCACAGACAAGTCATAATATGCCTATATTTTATCTGGCTCATATTATGTGCAGCATAATTAATGTTTAAGATGCATTTCTGCACTAAAACGTTTCTGTGATAACCGACATGTATCATGAGGATGCTGTGGCTGTTTAATTTGATTGTAGAAGAGGTTTCTAGTTAGTGGAGCATCTGCCAATGGTCCCTTACTGGACACAGCAAAACACAGCCAAGTGATCGCATTTCCAATCAGATGCAGAACCCGGGAACGCCAAGTCCCCCGTGAGCGTGCTTCCTAGCAGAGAAAGCCCTTTGCTCACTGTCTGGTTCTGCAAGTATGCTTTCTCCAATGTCTCACAATCACTGGACTGTTTGCCAGCATCTCCAAGGAGGCTCTTCTGCACGAATGTTAGGAAAGAATTCTCAGCTGAAATTGTCTGATGGCAGACCTCTGTCAAGTCATTCTCTCAATATGGTGAACTGATGAAAAGCATAAATTATCCCAAAGCTCCAAAGCTTGACAATTTCTTTATGAAAGGAATGTTTTAATCCTCCTATAACAATAGAGACAAGATGAGTCGGGATGAATGGTAAATGGCCGTGGCAGCACTGATGTTCCTTTGCCCATCCCTTCCCACTTTGTGTTTCCTTCGCGGCCTCATTGCAGCCTCCCTGGGAATCATTAAGTGGGAGTCTTAGGGGATGGGGGAGGGGGAGGGGCATACTTGGCTGTCCTACCCGTGACTCGGCAGGAGCAGTGCTGGATCTGATAAAAAAAAAAAAAATGGAGCAGATGTCTAGACATAGAAGACAGGACCCACCAGGCTAAAGGAAACATTCCCTAACCCTGGGGTGGCTAAGGCCAAGCAGACCACTTGTTAGATCCCGTCTTGTAAGGTTAACTGTAGTGCCCCAAGCACATTGCTTTCTACTTAATATAATTAATCACTGTTCAGAACATAACAATCTACTACTCCAAGGGAACTATTAGAAGTTATCCATCAGTTACTCCTCTATAAAAGCATGTGTTTGATCAAGCTAATGGTTATCCCTATTAAAATGTTACTCATATTCACATTCCAACTTGTTTTTCTAAACAAAGGGTGTTTTTTGTATAGTTAAAAACGGGCTTGTGAATCAGAACGCTGGTCTTCATCTCTTACTCTTATCATGTCTATGTTCATAACGCACCCTCTGTCCTGTAGTAGGAAATGTTCCTAAATGTTGCTCCAAGTAATAAAGGTAACCCCTTCGAGTGTATGCCATATTTTACAGTTTGCAAACACCCTAAATACATGATATCTCTTGGAAACTTCCCAGCCCCCTTGTGGAGAATGAGAAGCTATTCCCCTCCCTTCTGAAGCCGGCGCGGTGATGGTCTCCCCAGCCTCTATGGGCTAGTGTTTAGTTGTGTTTCGGGTTTCAGCCCGCACCTCTTCCTCCGAGCAGCCTTAATCTAGATGCAATACACAAGCTTCCATCGAACCTATTTCCTCTGCAGCTGCAGTCAGAACGTCACTGCCATTAATTGTTAGCACATCTGACTTTCCTACAAAACAGAATGCACCAAAGGCAAAGAGCATGTGTATCCTGCTTACCTCTACGTGCCAAGAGCTTAAAGCAAGCACTAACCTTATTCGGCATGGACTATTTTCTTTAATGTATGCAAGTATTCAATTAATATGTTACTAGTTTAAAGATACAGAAACTGACACCCAGTTACAGCAGGCAAACCCTCAGCAATTCCCAGCCTCTCTGCCTCAGCGAAGGACACTAGATGAGTTCTTGTCAATGAACCATTAGCAAAAGAAGCCTATGTCCCTTCATGATCTAAGCTTGAGAGAGCGGGCATACGTGCTGCCCGTTGTATCTTCTCCAGTGAGATGACTGAAGATGCCTGTTGAGATGCAGAAGAGCCTCGAGATGGGTCCACCTCGTAACCCAAACAGTATCTTGGAAAAAGAAGTGACTGGTCTTGCAAATCAGGCCTTGCATTGCAGAGAACTTTGTGTGGCTAACTGCAAACCAATGGATATTAGCGGGGGGGGTGTGTCACTCTAGTACACAGCCTATCCTAATCTGACTAGTTGAAGGGGCTTGTTTATTCCTACAGCACAGGCTAGCCTAACTTTTCTCACTGAAAGGACTACAACAAATCTAACCAAACCTAACAAAGCTCACAGGGGTTCCAGAATGACACAGCTCACAGGAAGTCAAACGCAGACCTTTTGAACTTAAAAGTTTCAGACTGAGTAAATCATAAGGCTTTGCCTTTCATTCCTTACAGTCTAAAGTCTTTTTTTCACCTTTACATCCACAAGGGCAAAAAGAAATATTTCATAAACCTCCTACACCAAACATCCTGAGGAAAATGATTAGCCATTTGCTTTCAGTTTGTGAGCATTTTTCTGTGTGTATTAGGTGGATGCCTCTTGACCGGAGTAACTCTTCTATTTGTTGACAAAAAGGCCCATGTGGTGGAAGGAGCCCCCCTCTTTGTGAACGAGGCCACCTGTTCCTGTGTTCGGACTTGACAGGTTTGAGTCTCTTCTCTGTGAGTAGGCGGGCAGTCAGAGATAATTTGCTGCAGAGTTTCCTCAGATGTGAATGCAGCACAATTACACTGATAATTGGCTCAGTGTGTGGTCAAAATGTTTTCTAACACAAAAGTATTCCTGTACATAGAAACAGGAGTCTTTGGAGAATATGTAATTTATAGGGTAATGTCCCCTTACATCAAATATGACTGCAAAGAAAGGTCTTTCCTATGAAGTTTCACGATTGAAAGAGAGGCGGGCCAAGTGAGCAAGGATGAAGAAGCTCAGTCTGTGAGTCAGAGTGAGGTTCGGTGACTGCCCTCACCCTACCTCATCAAAGGGTGCTTTATTCTGCATGCTTTCCCGTAGGCTCCCTTCCCTTCCCCTCCCACTCTTCAGTGCTAGCCTAGCCTAGCAGAAAAAAAGTACCAGCAATTAATGAAAGCCTACTCTTCACGGTTATTTTTATTCATTCTCATTTAAACTACCAGCTCCTTTGAAGCAGATCTTTTCCCAGCTCAGCACTTCCTGCCTGCATGGCCTTGGGCAAGTCACTGAAATTCAGACTGAACATCTTAGCATCTGTAAATTACATGAACCACTTACAGAGCCCCCAGGACTGGAAAGGGGTCAAGAATTGGGGTGCCATTGATTTCCTGAGAAACAGATGACTGAAGCTGAGGAGCCTTTCAAAGGTGCTGGATGGAGGCAAGGAGAGCGTCCACCCCCTCCCCACCGACACACACCAACACACACACACACACACACACACACACACATCTCATGAGACGCTGGCTAGTCACAAAAGGAGTCATAATTTCAGAAAGGCAATTCCCTACAGCCAAGGAAATGCTAGAGAAGAACTCTGCTGCAAGCCACTCTTTCTGTAAGCAGAAAACACACTCCGCAGACTGGGAATGGATGGCTAAATCCTAAGAGGAAAAGGCATGGTTTGCTGCAGTGCTGACTCGGTCTTGGCGGGCAGGAAGCCATTCCCTCTTAGACCTGACGGTTTCGTGGGGATTTGGAAGGAGAGGAAGAAAGAATGGACAAAGAACCCACAGTTGCAGAGCAGTGGCACCATTGCAGACCCACAATTACTTACACTGTTCCACAACACAGCAGTACCAGATTGGACTCTTACACGGAGCTCCTGCGGGTTGTGGCTTGTCGTGGCACAGTAAAAATACCCCGCAGGTTCCCTGTGTTATCCTGTTACTCATGCGTAAGTTACTCCAGTGACTAGCCTCACATTACCATCGAGAATCCTTCCCCCCAAAGGTCCACAGCAATGTCATGGCACTGGAGGCCTCCCCACGGCACCTGCTGTTGTTTCTCCTTCAGCCGCCAGTGTGATCGGCTTCCTTGGGTTCTCAGGGACAGGTCCAGTGTGATCACTTGCGCAGCCAGCTCGTTACTGGAATCAGATGTTACCACATACACACAGCAGGAGGAACGGCTCTCGCAGAAAGCACGGTGAAATCCCCAAGTGCTCCCTGGTGGAGGTCATGCTGTCTGCTTAGCCCCTTGCTCTCTCAGCCATCGGCCAAGAGCCAGTGGCATGCAGGATAGAAAGGAGAAAAAGGAAGAAGGAGAGAAATACAGAGAACGGCTTTATTCCTAAATACTTTGAAATCTCTATTGGTCTTTAGAATATATGTCGGGGGGAAACAGTTTATAGGTGACGGTTCTGCATGAGAATGGTAGTAAGCGAAGCGTGTTTGCACCAGACTATAGGGATGTGGAAAGTTTCCCGTGATGCTTCTCTTCTGAGACGTGAGTGGGACTTAGCACAGTCTGTGGCAGGGGAGCACATTTCAAGGGACAGCCACGTGTCGTGCGTGCAGCCTGAGCCTGCGGCACATGGGAGGAAGCACGGGTGTGTGAAGTGCAGAGGTGGAGAAGGGGAACGAGGAGAGGGGAGTAAGGCTCAGGTATTGGTAGAAGCCCAGGTCAAGCACAGGAGGCTCCAGACAACGAGGCAGGGGCTGAGGAAATAGAAGACCGTGGGTTAGAAAGTGACCTAAGACACCACCAGCCTCTTGCTTGGAGTTTCTCTCTCAGAGCACGGTCCAGAGAAGGATAGATGTTCAAGGCCAACACACGGAAAAGTTAGAGAGACACCCCCCCTCCCCCATCTCAGCCTGCAGCTGGACATGGTGGAATATGTATGTACCTTTCCTCTCAGATACACAGAAGGCATAAACAGGAGGACCGTAGCCATGACCCAACCCCAGGAAAAACATGAAACTCTATCTTAAAAGGAACTAAAGCAAAAAAAGCTGGGCATGGCCCAAGTGGTAGAATGCCTGCCTAGCAAGTGCAAGGCTCTGAGCTCAACCTCTAGCTCTGTCAAGAAAAAAAAAAAAAGTCTTACAAAAGACATTATGAAAGAAAATAAATAAAAATTTCACTTTGCGAAATTTAAGAAAATGAAAAGATAAGCCATAAATCAAGAGAAAATGTTGATGAGACAAATAGCTAAGGATTTGTAGCCAGAATAAAGAGCTCCCCAAACTCAGTAAGAACATTTCAATGTCTAAAAGATAGCCTTAAAAGATGCCAGCACTATATACATAGTGCTTATGTGTACACACATATGTATATATGTAAATGTGTGCATATACATATGCTTGCATGTATGCATGCATAAATATATGTATGTGTATGTGCACATGTATGTTAATTTCTCGTGTGTATGTATGCGTGTACATATGTACATGCATATACATATATGTACGTGGGTGTGTATACGCATGTATATGTACACACACATACCTATGTATGGGAGCACCAAGGCTTGAACCTTAAGCTTAGCTTTCTTGTTCCACTGGTAATCTACCACTTGAACTATGTCTCTAGACCTGCTTTGCTCAGGTTATTTTGGAGATAGAGCCTAGCAGATTTTTCTGCCTGGGCTGGCTTTGAACCATGAACCCGGAGTAGCTCAGATTAGAGGTATGAGTAACTAGCAATTGGCTAAAAAAAAAATGACCTTTTAAAAAACTGGTAATAATGTTGGAATTTTTAACACATTTCTGGTGAGAATTTGAAGTGGTACAGCTAATAAAGAAGATACTTTGGCAATTTCTTAAAAATAAACATGTCCGTTTCATATGATACAATTCTCATATCATGTGTTTACACAAGAGAAATAAAAACACATATATGTATATGCATTATACACATGTATGTGTGTGCATGTATATGTGTGTATATATTATAAATTGTTACATCAAATTTTTGTCATCTCCAAAAAGTGGAGATAACTCCCATATCCATCAACTATTGGATAAACTGTGGCACACACATTGTATTTAATATATCATAAATAAAAAAGCATAGAGTACGGGCCAAAAAGCAAAAAGCATTCCCCTGGGCAAAAGAAAACTGATGTGACAGGATGCATACTGCAAAATTCCACCTCTATGACAGTCAGCAAAAGGAAAACCCTATGGGGGAAAATGAACAAGTAGCATCGACCAGGAGCTGGGAGCCAAGGAGGGGCTTGACCACCAAACGGCACGAGTGAATTTGGGAGGAGATGGAAGCAATCTACGTCCTGATAGTGGAAAGCCCAGAACTTCTGTCACTTCATGCTTTGCTAAAATCCACAGAATTTGGTTATCCATCAATTGTAACACCATTATGCCCGAAAAGAAGACCTTCAGTGGCTCCTCAGTGCTCCCCAGTTGTCTCGAGATGAAGATGAAAACACACAGCTTGAGCACGGCCTCCTGGGCGTCAACCCTGTGCCAGCAGCCTTGCGATTAGCGCTCCTGGGAAGGCTCCTGCCCAGCTCTTCTCAATCAGAGCCTCTGAGACACGGATACGAGCTACATTGTTCAGCACCTTTTCCCAGTAATTCTGATACCCTCCAAAGTCTGTAAACCACTCAGGAAGAATTTCTGTCTGATCTGATGCCTGCTTCTCTAGCCCAGCCCTTGTCATTTCTGTGCCTTTTCCACCCATCCACGTCTGCACGCCAGCCACACTAGCTTACTGGTAGTCTCCTCCCCTGAGACTGTCACTCACCCTCCTGAAAGCCCAGCACAAATGTCGCATCCCAGGCCCACCTTCTAGGACATGCTCTGAGTGGGCCAGGCAAGCCTGAATCCAAGCTCACCCAGCCTGCTTGTCTCTCCCTGTGCTCCTCACTGGAGTGATTAAATGTTGCACTAGTAGGAAGCCATTTACCTCTCCTCAGATACTGTCACTCAGTCAGGGCAGGTTCCTGCACTTCTCATTCCCTGCTCCTATCTTAGGATCCTACCAACTTGCAAGATCTATACAGAGTGTAACCGCAAATATTTAACTGTACTCACTAGATACCAGGAAAGATTCTTCCTATGTGACAATATTAACTAACTTTACCCTCACAATAACACTATGAGAACTGATCTTTTCACCATTCCTATTTTCTCTGTAAGGAAACTGAGACAGAAAGAGATCTAAACAACTTGTCGAGCCCTATAAAGGCTAACCAGTATTCAAACTCAGGAGGGATGGTCTGAGAACATCCTAAGACCCACTATCTTTGAGTTCAAGATGTCACTGTTGGATAAGCGAAGATAAAGGAATAGGGGAGAAAAAAAAAAAAAAAACAGGTTACCAAAACCACACTGTTAAGTGACAAACTGACACCAAAGGTTGACCCTGTAGTCCCTGCCCCCTGTCATCACCAAGCCCTCCTTAGACATTTTAGCTATTAGAGCCCTCCTCTTTACAGAGAGCAGAGAAGAGGAACTGGCACAAGTCTTCCTCAAACATAAGCTTAGAGGTTCAAGTCTCAGAAACTCCTGTGTCCTAGGGATGGAGACAAGAACTGCAAAGCAAAGGACTTGCTGGCAGCTGGCAGAATTTCCAACCATCCACAACTCCCTCCACTCCACCATGTGTTTGCTTGAAGAGGATAATCAAGTCCATTTATCAGACATTTGAAAGAACAGGAATGCTTTCTCTAAACAGATAAACAAGGCAAAAACAAACTAATTTGTGCTTCCTTTTTCAATACTTGGATTGCTCTAGCTGAATCATACAGAAAGCTATTGGAGAGGCTTTGGACCACCACAGAGATATCAACAGTTGAAGCAGTGGCAATTGGCACCCTTTGGGACAGCAGACTTTTAAAGAGAGGGAAATAAGTTCAAGCCAAAGATATTGACATCAAGCAAGTATATAAAGAAATTTCAGAAGTGGAAGGCAGTGTGACCTTTCGGTGCCTGGTCTTCTCCGGAGACGGTCACTCTGATAGCAGAGGCATGCACTCATTGCCTTAAAAGGCTGAGGCTAAGCCAAAACCGCAAGACTACAGAACACTGTGGCCCCAACTTTCCAGTGCACAGAAGTCATAAGGAGGAGAGTGTATGTTCCAGTTCCTGGAATGGGACACGGGATTCTGCATTCCCACCTATTTTTGATCCTGCCACTTGAGGACTACTGCTTGACTACAAAGTTTACAGAATCCCACTGTCTATAAAAGGGTGTCAGGTCTATCGAGATATTTGAAGGGGGAAAAAGATCAATTTCTTCAAACAACTAAAGATATAAAACAAACACCCAGCATACTCTTTTCCTCTTGTTTTCCAGACATGAATTTTTCTACCTGGGCAATCTGTCAACCAGTGCTTACCAGAGCAATGGGAGACCAGCTTAAAAATCAATCAGTTGCTATGATTGTAATGACCCAATGTGATACGTGTGGGGGGGAAAAAAAACAGCTAATGTGAATTGAACCAGTCAAATAACAGAAGAACTTATCTGTAGGGCAGCTTACATCTCAGCCCTGAATCTTTACAGAGAATCGTCCATCCACTGGGCCTCCTCCGTGTCCTCAGGATAAAGACTGAAGTCAACCAATGATCAAGGCAGCAAAACTGTTTTTGAAAGTTTCCTATCTCTATTTTAGACAAGTGTTTGGGGAAAGTTTGGATAAAAGATATGAAAGGCTCTTTTGAGATTTAATTAGAGCACATGTGAGATGGGCCAAAAGAGAAAAAACAGAATATTTCAACATCTACCATATTGCTTGCAAGAGATTTCACACCTGCCATCTTTAAGGCTACTCACTCTGAAAGTGGACCCTGTTATCATCCCATTCCCCAAGTGAGGAGACAGGCTTCAAGAGGCTAAGTGGCTGCTCCTTTTCACTCTAACCAAAGTGTCCATCACTTTGCCTCCAAAAGAAGTCCGTAAGCCAATAGGAATTACCGAGTGAGCAACAAGTACTTCTGCGGGGCTTTCTATGGTTTCTTGAGAACCTTCACATCCATTGTCTTAGTTACAACATAAGAAAATGAATGAGAAATGTATTTCTCAAAATGTCATGAATCATACTTTGTAGACACACAGCTAGTGAAGATAGGTACTTGGAAAGGGATCTGGTAGCAAGAGGTAAAGGTACAAAGCAGAAACGAGTGTGGTGTCATAATGTCACAGGAGGACATGGGTATTGGTAACAATCAGTATCAGCACTGATGGAGTTGGGTGTGACTAACACTTAAGATGGCCAACCATTCCTAACAGGGACTAAAGATCAAGAACAATGCCACAACTCCATTTCCTGAACAACCCCCATTAACAGGCATGATAACCATCACCATTATCCAGTTGAAGAACTGAGCTCAGCATAACTAAGCATCTAAGAGAACATGATTTGATCAAGAGGAAGTTGAGATTCAAATCTAGGTCTTCGGACCTCACTGCGGGTGTTCTGACCTACACCACCTACTAAAGACCAAGCAGAGTCTCGGGGGAATGAGTCAATTGGCCCAAAGGACATTTTGTCACCTGGCTCAGAACCTCATGGATGCTCACGAGTCCTGGTCAGAAGGTTCATATATGAGGTCAGCTCTGAAGGAGGCAGAGAGTGGAAGGATCCAGTTCAAGATAACCCAGGGCTCCATCTCCCAGCTACAAAGGCGGGTCAGACAGGAGGATCATGTAGCACCGGCTTTTCCTCCCCTAGACTAGACTTCCCTCCCCTAGTCTTCCTCTCACCTCTCACCAGCGTCATCGCTAACCGTCGGCCTTCTCAGACAGCCTCCTCTGTTTCACCTGGCACCCAAGAGAGATGAGAGCCACCAAGGAAATACTCAGGGATGCTAGAGGTAGAAAACCAAAGGGTTTGGGCTAAGTGGGCCCCCAAGGCAGTGTTCTGATTCTCAGCCCAGAGCCAGTGGTGGGGAAGGATTACAACAAGGGAGCTTGAGTGGGGAATGAGAGCTAGGACCTGTGTTTCAGAGAACAGGAGGAAGCAAACCACAATGCTCGTTGGTGAGACAAAAGAAGCAACCTGAGTTGTCTGCACAATCAGTGTTAATCACAATCTTTTACGGGACTTGTTTCTCACTTTATCCCTAATTGACTATTGGCTACAACAATGATAAAGCGTATCTCTATATAGAATCTCAAGTTAACTTCATAGCAAGTTCTATTTGATTATTGCAGCAGATTCTAGACGTGTCCAAGGGGTGATTAAAAGGTGCTGAAGGATCCCAAAATGAGCTCCGCAAGGCATGCTCTCTCTTCACTGGTGGCCCAGGCGCTAATGGACTGGCACTGGCACGCCACTTCTACATGGTATTATGTGTCTCACATTTTCTCAGAAGGTGCTCATTTAAGAGGGACCGGAGTCACATGGTCATTCAAATATTAGTCATCATAGGAATCATAATTCCTACCATGGGTTCAAAAGCTTGGTCACTTGGCTTAGTCAATGAAAGTCAAATTTCAATAGGCTAGAGTCATGGCCCAAGGTGGTAAGAGTACCAGCTAGCAAGTCTGAGGCCCTGAGTTCAAATACTAGTGTCACAATAAATAAATAAATAACAATAACAACAGGGCGGTGGCAGGCGGGGCGGGGCAGGGGGAGGAAGGAAACTACACCTTTTTTTCTGGGAAATAGAAAAGAGGGTATTCCAGGTATCTTGGAAAGCCTTGCCTTCCCCCATACAAGTTTAGGGTAGATTCCTGTCATTGCTTAAGAAGTCGGCACATTTATGCTCTATGCTGTTCTAAAGGGTTGAGTCTGCCCTAGGGTTAGCACTCGGATATCTGGGTATCCCATCTCAGCAAAACACAAGAAAGCTACATCCCATCTCTCCAATGCATAGGCTCACATTCACTGACAGCCAAATCACAGAATTACCAGTTCCGGGGAGGAAAAGGCTGTTTTGACTGTACCGCCACTTGCAGTCTTGCTCAAGGTCCAGAGGGAGATGCCCTGCTGCCAAGACAACCAACGAACGTCACTGCAGTCAGATCCCATAAAGCCTGGGGCATTTTTTCAGCTAGCAGGGATTGCCTCCCTGAAAAATCATCCAGAGCACAAAGTGATTCTGGTCTGTGTGTCCACCGGTATTGTTCAGTAGGAAAGCTGCACAGGCCTGTGTGCAGGCCACACTAGGGACTCCGCAACACATGGCAGCTGCCAACAGCTGTTGCTAGCTCCTTCCACACTCCCCCTACCAAGCACACTGCCCGTCACAGGGTGTTTCAATGTCGGAAGACGCCATTGATTTATAGGCAAATAAAACTGAAGAGGAAATGTTTACTATCTCAATGGATAGATATATCATGCCTTCATGACTGGCATTTATTATGGACTATTTAAGGCCTGTAATTTAGGGCACGTTGGTCCACATTTCATCTTTTTGTTCATTATTTTTTAAAT
This sequence comes from Perognathus longimembris pacificus, assembly GCF_023159225.1. Lineage (NCBI taxonomy): Eukaryota > Metazoa > Chordata > Mammalia > Rodentia > Heteromyidae > Perognathus > Perognathus longimembris. Next base: position 3,836,606 of record NC_063170.1, read on the forward strand.
CTCATTTAAAAAAATTTGAGTTAACATACATTTGTAATAGAGGTTTTGTTGTGATTTTTCCATGCATGCACACAATGATCGTCAGACAGATTGACTTCACCCCTCTCCGTATCTCTGCTGCTACCCTTCTGCTTCCCCATTTTTTTGCCAATCCCATCTCTCCAAGAGCCAAGTTTTTAGGGCTTTGCAGGTCACTACTGAAAGAGGCAGTATTCCTTCTAGTATGTTTGTTAAAAACACTTATCTGTCCAAAGTAAGCATATAAAATGTAACAAGTTTTGTAACAATTTGAGGGTTCTTTTATTTTTTCAAATATACTTGTAGTCTCAAAAACATAACTGAGCTTGGGCCTATACAAAACAAAGAATTCCTATGCCTACTCTATAATAAACACATCACTCATTTGCATACTTCTAGAATTTTTTGTATATTATTTCTAACACACAAAATTGCAAGGTATTATTATTCATATTACTCTGGTGATATTTATTAAGAGATGGGTACTATGATTTCTGATCTACCAACGCGATTGGGAGAAAAAAATATTATTTCTATAATGCAAATGCAATCATGAGATGGTTAGCATGTATTTCCTTTATATAGATGGTGTTGGGAAGTGGATATAATTTCTTATTACACAGATGAAATTTTGAAGATGCTACTACAGTTTTTATGACATAGTAGTTTGGGAAGTGGTGGTGGTTCTGTGTGTGTGTGTGTGTGTGTGTGTGTGTTGGTCCTGGGGCTTAAACCCAGGGCCTGGGCACTATCTCTGAGGATTTTTGCTCAAGGCTAACACTCTACCACTTGAACCACACCTCCATTTATGGCTTCTGGTGATTAGTTGGAGATGAGGTCTCATAAACTTTCCTGCCCAACCTGGCTTTAAATCACCATCCTCAGGTATCAGCCTCCTGTGTATCTAGGATTACTGTGCCCAACAGTGGTGGGGTTTTTTTGTTTGTTTATTTGTTCATTTGTATGTACACACACACATATACACACATGCACACACACACACACACACACACACACACACACACAGATGACAAAACAGAAACATAGCCATATTAGAAGCTTGGCTAAGACTGCACATTTTGAACAGGAGAGGCAATCAGATCTGCAGAGGGTAGCCTGGACGGAGGTGTACAGAATTCAGTAGCCAGGAAGCTGTTTGTTCATGTATGGGTCTTATGGCCCAATAGAAGTAGGAGGAGGAAGAGGAGGAAGAGGAAACCACCCACAGCTTTCATGGAGACTTTATACCAGCTAGCCTGTGTTTTGGGGTGTCTTTTTTACCGGTGCCCTCCCCCTCCCCCACTGGCACAAGGAGTTCTCTGCTGCCTCCAGCCCCCAGCACCTGTCACAGAGGAGTTCCACTAATGGATGGGATGGGCCCTGGCTTTCAAAGCAATTTTGAAAAATGAATCTGAAACAGTACATGTCAAGGTTGCAGACAGGGATGCTTCAATGACAAGCATCCATAATAACCTGACAGCATCGCGGTTAGGATGAGAAGGAAGTCTCCAAAACTTTCATCTCCTGGCTGGGAATTCTGTGGGCATTTCCTGCAGGGGCCTGGGAGCCTCAGTCTAGAAGGTTCCATGTACATTTTTCCAGGTTAGAGAGAGCTAGCCTTCATTCCTAGTTTGTGACCACTTGTTACAGCACACCGAGAAAATGAATACACTTGCACGGGGCCACTTAATTATCATAATAACCACAAGCAGGAAGGCATTGTTACTTCCCAAGCTTTACGAGCAAGGTTCAAGGTAGTTGAGGACTTGCGGGAGCCCATAAGGAGTGAATTGCTGAGTCGACTTTGAACCCAAGGGGTCACTCCCCAAAGTCCGATAGCTACAGGTGCCTGCCTTCTCCTGCTCCCTTATCTCCTCCTCTCACTGCCGAAAGCCCTTCTGTGGGGACCAGAAATCTCGATCAGAAAAGTCGAGCATGTGCCTTTATGGTTCCTGCTCAGAACATCCACCACAGAAAGAAGCCTTCCTCCAGTTTCCAGCCCAGGGTCAGGAGGGGCAAAGCGAACATGGTAATTTTTCTAAGTGTCTTATTAAATCTCTGTCAAGTGGCTGAACATCTGTTCTCTTTCCTGTTTGTGTTTTGAGGAACAGATCTAGCCCTGAATCACAGGGCTTCAAGGGACCTTGGTTCATGTATAATCATACCAGAGCTTTCTCTCAGGCCCTTGCCAAAGCAATTAGCAAAGCTGCTTTTAACCAATTAGGCCCATCTTTTTTAGCTCCCTGCAACAGAGGCGGCCTTCTCCCTCTCACCACTTGGCCTCCTATGAGTCCATTTCAAAAGGCACAATTTGAACCAATTATGTCTGTCTTGTTATTATAATCATTAATCATCATCCTTCTAATGACAACTAATAGGCTCCTTCAAATCTCTTTCTGAAACATGATGGGACCTACATAAATAAAAAAAAAACAAATATTTTGTCGCATGCTTACAAGTTTGGCCTCGTCTTTTAACATCTATGATCTTGTGGGATCTTGGAAGCTAAGAAGTTGGTTATTCATCTCTGTGCAATGCAGCCTGGCAAAGACTCTGAAGTCATGTGATTGGGCCACATCCAATTAGTAAGTTACAGACAGCACAGGGTGAAAGGAGGAAGTGTAATGTGCTGTGGAAGGGGCGGGGGGAGAAGGCCAATAGATTTACATTTGTACCATGATTCTCTTTTCCCTCAACTTAGTTTTCTCATCAGCGAGGGAGGATGCTATCAGTCCCATGGAGTTGCTGTGACTATTGAACACATAACACATGGGGACCATGTTGCATGATAGTCAACGAGCCACCATGTGCTAAGGAAAGAAGTCTGACGGTATGCAGTGAGTCAGGCCTTGTGCTCGACCCACCACACGTTTTGACCCTCATAGCAGCCTCACGGGGAAATGCCCTTGTTTCTACTGCTTTTCAAATGAAGGAGAGCACAAAACCATGCTGCTTATAAGGATAGCTGAACTCTTGCAAATTTTTCTTTTCTTTCTTTTTTTTTTTTTTTTTTGCCAGTCCTGGGGCTTGAACTCAGGGCCTGAGCCCTGTCCCTGGCTTCTTTTTGCTCAAGGCTAGCACTCTGCCACTTGAACCACAATGCCTCTTGTGGCTTTTTCTATGTATGTGGCGCTGAGGAATCGAACCTAGGGCTTCATGTATGCAAGGCAGGCACTCTACCACTAGGCTATATTCCCAGCCTGATAGGTGAACTCTTGTAAACTAGTTCCCCCCCAAATACCCAAAGTACTCAGTAAATGGCTCCTTCGAAAGACTATGAGGGAATCTTATGCGGAAAAGGCAAGATAGTCCATGGACAAGCGGTCATGCAGAATTTGCTCACCTAGCACTGTCAGGAAGGATGGGAAAAAATATTTAGTTAGATGGTATGTTTGATCACTGTGCAATGTGACATCTAAACTCCCTCTTGTCATTCTCACAACAGTCCTAGGGCACGGGATCAGGCCAGCCTAGTGGGGCAGACTAAGACTCAAGCCCAGCCTGTTCTTGTCAGAGCCTGAGGTTCTCCATGGATGTTTTGCTGACTTTCTGTTATATCTGGTACTCTTGTCAGCATCTGCCTCGATCTTTCAGCCCCTTGGCTGGTCTCTACCACAGAGTCATTTTCCACCAAAGTTCAGGCTACATGAAAATTCGTGCGTTTCTCTCCTCTGGTTTCTATAGCGTGGCCTTCCATCTGCAGGACTGGCTTCAGTTCGTGTCTCCCTATCCACTCAACACTCATGCACACAGCAGCCGAAATGCACCCAGCTACTACTCCCTGCCCTACATTCCGCCTTCCACAGTGTCCTCCTTTTTGCCTCTGTGGTTTTGCCTGCTCTCTTCCATATTTAGAACTTACATCACCAAATGTCATCAAGCCAAGGGACTTAAAAAGGAGAGGGCGAGGAAAGAGTAAAAGACCTGGAAACTCTGGAGATGGCCAGCCTTCACTCAAAGCCTGGCTAAGCCACTTGCCTTTCTGGGACTCAATTTTCTCATCCAAAAATGGAAATAAGATTCATCTCATAAAATCATGGAGGAAATAAAATGAGACAATGCCTGCAAATGGCTAAGCACAATATCAAGCATAAAATGAGCCCTTGGTAGTAGAAACTAGTCTCTGATATATATCCCTGGGCAAGTCCAACCCCTCAGGTTCTTCTTATATTATCTAGGAGTTCAGTGGGAAGTGTTTTCTTTTCCATCTCAAGCAAGTAACTGACTTGCATGGCCCTGTCCTTTCCCTGAATTTGGAATTAGCCCCACTATGAACCTCTCCCATGGGAACCCGCTCATGTGTCTAATCCTTCATCAGCTGGAAAGATGAGAACTGCACACCTCCAGAGAAGCCACACCGAAGCAACGACTTTATCTGACTGGTGCCAATCTGGGAACCAGATGTTCAGACACTGCCGCTGTTGGGAAGGCAAGTCATGCTGTATACAGAACGGCTGGTGGTTCCCATAGACAGTTCTCACAAACCCAGAGTTTCGGCCTAGGTCATTTTGACTGGATGGATTCGAATTCCATTCAGTGACTTAGCATATGTCAATGAAAATGTCAATAACAGAGGTGATCAGAGACACTTCTCATGATGGAAAAGGACACAAAATTAAGTTCCTCCAAGAAATATGACCATTGTAACTTCTTTACTCAAGAGTCCATCATAGCTGATTCCCAGTGGCCTGCATTAGTGCCTGTCAAACATTTTGACAACTTTATTTATACGATAATATTTGACAATATTATTTCCCAATATTAAAAAATATTAGCAGTCCCAAACAGCTTTTGTTTGTATAGGTTGTGTCTATCAATATTTACCATTTTAGATATAAAAACTCAGAAACTTTTACATTTTTATTCCTTTTAAAAGAACAATCACGATAAACCCCTAGATGCCCTTTGCCCACATATGATTTTGCTACTTCCTGAAGTGGTCGTTTAGTAAGTACTGGTCAGATGAGCAGCATGGTAGGAAAGAAGCCACTGTGTACTTGGTACCTTTGCTTTGATCTAGAGGTCCCTTGCCCAGGTATGATTTTGCTACTTCCTGAAGTGGTCATTTAGTAAGTACTGGTCGGATGAGCAGCATGGTAGGAAAGAAGCCACTGTGTGGTTTGGTACCTTTGCTTTGATCTAGGTGAAAGTGTATCAGCTTTCATCACCACTGCTTTTACACCACCAGTACAGATATCAACATGGTAGAAATGACAAACAGCGAATTGATATTACTAAGATGTTGGCTCCAAGGACCTCTCTAAGAGGGCCTCAGGAAAGCCCTTCAAAGGTATCTGTAGAGCAAAGCTTTAGCTCTTCTTGAATCAAGTGAGGAGAAAAGAGAGATAGCTCTGGAGTCAGGCATCAAAATTCTGCCACATACCGTGGCTTGATAAGGGGCAAATTTCATAATCTCTCTGGACCTCATTTTCCTCATCTCTACAATAGACATCACTATGAGATATTAAAACAGGGTTTTTATTGCTCTTCTGCTGTTTTTATTTTCTTTCCTTGTACTGTTGGTTCATTGATGTGTTTTGGGAGGGTTAAGGGAAGGCATAGAAACAGAGGGACAAAGGGTGAACAAATGCAGCAATGGTTCTTACTGGAATCTATGCTGGAAATGAACCACACAACTTACGGGTGAGGATGGGAAAGAAAACCTGCAAAAGAGCAAGGGAAGGGGTAACATTGCCCAAAAAGAAATATACTCCTTAAATGACTTGTATAATTGTAAACCCCCCCCCCATACATCATCTTTATAACCACGATAATTTTTTTAAAGAATAACTATGGCACCAGCTTCCTAGCACCGTGGAGAGGGTCACGTGAAATGTTTTATAGGAAATGTTCTGCCCGGGATGGGGTAAAATACCATTAAAATGGTATAAGAATGTAAAGTAAGTTTTTACACTGCAATATAAGTATGAATAGAAATGGGCACACAATCTATGAAGTACAGGGAAAGGCCAATATATTCTACTTCGTGATTACACAAAACAGGTAGGTTTTTGGATATATGCCAGTGTTCCTCATTCTATTTCAGGCTACTGAAGGCAAGAAGGAGCTAAGTACTATCCTGAATGAACATGTGCTATCAGGTAGAAATATGCCTTACTTGTCCCACAGAGACTACCAGTGCACTTGTGTAGCTAATGCTCATTATCAAATAAAATGCAAGCGGCAAAAGGCAATTTAATACAAATATACATTCTCACCTAGCTCTGGAGCTTTTCCAGGGTATTTTTGCCGTTTATTATATTAATTTCTCATCTGTTATACAAGACTGACACTAATATTGCTTTTACATGCTAAGGAAACACTCCGATCTTATATACCAAAAGTTCTTAAAAGTCTTCCTCCCTATGAAAAGAAAACGCCTTATCCTTTTAGATGTCAGATCAAAGTAAAGAACAAAACTTCCTGCTAAAAACCGGCAGCACTTCTTGTAGAATAGTCAGAGATGAACCTCTCTGCACAGCTGAGACGCAAGCTTGCTGTGTGTCTGGTTCAATACAACACAAGGGAGAGTTACGAGCTTGCCTAGATGTTGAAATACAGATGTGGTGTCTTTCAGCATCTCTGTGGGGCACCAGTTAGCCAATTCCTGCTCAGCAGACTCCTGGCCCTTACACACCAAACGCACTGCTTACCCTCCAAGGTGCTCAGCCTTCCCCTTGCAATTGTTCTTGCGCCTTCTCAATAGTCCAACATCCCCTACAACAAAAGAAAACCTACGCCTCACCCGTGAATTGTGGAAAAGGCAGCACACAGGGCAAAGAAATAAGCTGGGGCTTCATCTGGAAAATTCTTTGTCCCTAACCTGACCTAGATAGCGGTGCTCCACCTGGGATATCACTGAAAGAGGAAAGCAAGTGTGTTGCGGCCATGAACAACATTGTAAGGTTAAAGGCTTGGGCAGGGACAAAGCAGTGACTTTCTTTTACTTCACTACCTATAATAGACTTGTCCACTTGTCCAAAATCTCAGGGCTTCTACAACTCCAGTGTGCTCAGCATCCCCTGGAAAGGTTGTTAAAATGCAGATTCTCTGGCCTGGCCTTCAGGACACCATAGCAGCAGTCCCAGAACCCGTGGAAGATGATTCTCTACCAGCCTGGATTTCTAAGCCAGACTCCTAAGATGATTTTGAGCCAACCTGATTTTTTTATTCCTTTGACACTGCTCATGTATTCTTCCATTTGAAAAGCGCTTATCAAGAACCTATCAAGGGGCTGGGGATATGGCCTAGTGGCAAGAGTGCTTGCCTAATATACATGAGGCCCTGGGTTCAATTCCCCAGCACCACATGTACAGAAAATGGCCAGAAGTGGCACTGTGGCTCACATGGCAGAGTGCTAGCCTTGAGCAAAAAGAAGCCAGGGACAGTGCTCAGGCCCTGAGTCCAAGGCCCAGGACTGGCCAAAAAAAAAAAAGAACCTATCAAGGGGCTGGGGATATGGCCTAGTGGCAAGAGTGCTTGCCTAATATACATGAGGCCCTGGGTTCAATCCCCCCCCCCCAAAAAAAGAACCTATCAAAGCTAAACACAATTTAGAGTCTATAGGCACATGTGTGTATGTGTATATACCTACACATGTGCATATGCTTACATTTGGGGGGGGGGTTGTTTTGTGTTTTTTGGTTTGTTTGTTGTTGTTTTTTGCCAGTCCTGGGGCTTGGACACAGGGCCTGAGCACTGTCCCTGGCTTCTTTTTGCTCAAGGCTAGCACTCTGCCACTTGAGCCACAGCACCACTTCTGGCCGTTTTCTATATATGTGATGCTGGGGAATTGAACCCAGGGCTTCATGCATACGAGGCAAGTTCGCTTGCCACTAGGCCATATTCCCAGCCCTATGCTTACATTTTAATTAGATGAGTCAAGCAAATAACCTGTATGGTTGTGCAAATGTTCATAGCAGCATTATTTATAACAGTGAAATAATGGAAACAATCCAAATGTTTATCAGATAATAAAATGTGGTATACCCATACACTAGAACAGTATTTAGCAATCAAAAGGAACAAAATACTAATGCATAGACAACATGAGAAAATCTTAAAAATATGATGAAGTGGAAAAGAACACAAAGTATATGGTTCTAGTTAAATTTAATGCCCAGGCGGATATCTATACATACAGAAAGTTGACCGCTGATAGCCACGGGCCGAGGAGCTGCAAACAGGCACAAGGGATCTCTATGCAAAGTGACGCAAATGTTCTAGACTCAGGTGGTGAGGATGTTTGCCCAGTCATACCCTTCAGTCTTCTGCGTACCAGTACACGTCACCACAAGTGCAGGTTATAATCCACGTCCCTGTGTTTAGGCCTTGGAAGCGGGTCAAGCCATGTCAAGGGCTCGAAAGAAGCGTGGGAAGAAGCCAGAGTGAGGCATGGTGGGAAGAGCAGGTGGGGGACGCTCAGAAACAGGATGTGCTTGACCCGCCATCATCAACCCAAACTCCAGAGAGAAAGGAACATGTAGTTGTCAGAAACAGGATGGAGCAGCCACGTGGTGGCCGGACTCCAGAGTCTCCGCCATCCTTTCCTCTGAGGCAGCGTGATAACTTGAGAATGACCGGGTTGGGCAATGCATAGCATTTAACAAGCCCACCTCGATGTCAGGCACTGTTTTAAGCTTTGTATAGGTATGAATTTATTTACTCATCATATCCACTTTCTGAAACAGACACCATTGTAAGAGGTATGTATAACGTCAGGGTCCTGGCAGGATACAGATGCCTCATTCAAATGAGGCAAGTGTTGAGCGCTTAATACGCCACTTAGGGAATAACATCCCCAAACCCCATTATTTGGCACAGTTAATATACCCTAATAAAAAAATACATAATGTAAAAATGTAAAACCCTTTACAAAATTGTGGGCAACGACCCCAGAACCTACAAGCATGAACGTCAAGGTTAGGGAGGCCAGAAGCCATTGCTCCCTTGAGTCTGAAGGAGCTTGCAAATGGAAGGATGGGTACTGGCACCTAGGGAAAGTACCCAAAGCAAGGGAGAGGGATGGCGCCAGCTCCTAGTGATAGGCAAGGAAGGGATGAAGGGGAACGCCCTGACCTCGCTCTCTCCTCTGTCTACTGTGTTGCTGACAATTCCCATCAGACAAGTGTTCAGGGCAAGAGGATGGTGCTGCCCGGACAAGTCAGCCTCCTGGGCACAGAGGAAGTTGCGTGAAGAATTCATCTGAAGCAAAGGAAGGGGCGACGCTGTCCGGAAGAGAAACGTAGTACATGAATTGTGAAATTGTGTGCACCTTTAAAAATGACAATAAAATTATACTTTAAAAGAATGAATGTGCTAAGTGGAAAACATCCAGTGTAGTATTGTTATCATTTACTCTTGAGAGATAAGGAAACCGAAGTCAGAAATGGTCACGGTCGTACATCTGGAAAGTCACAGCGATGCTAGGGCGCAAGGATTCCGGCAGGCCGTCACAACTGCCCGGGGCAGCAAGTGTGTCCCTACATTCCATTCAGGGCAGAAAATGGCCACTGGGCTCCAGAAAAGGCGACACGCGTCCCTCAGAGCTAGGGGCTGGGAAAAAAAAAAAAGGCAATCCAGACTGAGACTGGGCCGCATGACCGGGCTCTCCACACCCTTCAACTGAATTCCGGCCGTGCTGCTCACCGGAAATCAACCCTGTGGTCAACTGATGGCCCCCATACAAACCACCAGGAAAGAGGTTTGCGGTGGAAAATACTTCAGGCTTTTCGGGTGGCTTCTTTGCTGCCTGGAGGCCTGCCAGGATCCTCCAGGATCGTGGTGAAGGCAATGCTCTTACAGGTCTACCTTGTCCCTCAGCCTTTGAGAAAGCCCAGGGAGATGCTTCCGTGTGGACAGGAAAGAACTCACTAAGTCTTAAAGAAATAAAAAGTGTCTCTCCATCTTCAATTTTAGAAACTTGCAGGACTTGGTATGCAAAGACACCGGTAATGGGGTCCCTGAATCCCCAAATGGGCCCGGTGACGAGGAGTCTCCTTCATTTGCTCTCTAAGACCATACTTTATAGAGCGGTGAGGTCTCCGAGCTGTCCTGAAATGACTGGAGACAGCTGTCACCCAGCAGTCACCTGGCTGGCAACCGCCCACCCTTGAGGCCCTGGTGCTCCTACAGGAGAAATAAGTGCCATGAGCCTGTCGGTTGAGGCCGAGCTGCCAGCCCAGGCGTGGGGCTGACGTGGAAGGACAAGCCTGTCTTCCATTCGGAGCCAACATGATCCAACAGCTCCCGCAAGCACGGCTATCCGGCAATCACACCCAACCCCCGCAGTCGGCCTTTCAGGAGGCACGCAGGAGCCGGCCAGCCGCCAGGGCCCCCGAGGCCCCGAGCCCTCCTAGCTCATCCTCGATGTCCAGCTTTATTGCTCTGTGATGAGGGAGGGGACAGGTGCTCCCTGTGTCCCTCCCGTCCACCTTTGCTCTCATACACGATGATGGTCTCTGCCTCCAGCCGGTCGAACAACAGGACCGGCTTTATGATCACGCTCGCCTTCTCTCTGCAGTCTGCAGACCTTCCTGTCCTAAATAAATCAGTGTTACTATTTTTCCTTTCCCTCCCCACTCTCAGCAGGCTGCTGCTCAGACCATTTCTTCCAGATAATGAGATGGACATGCTCTCGAACCAGGCTGGTGGGAAGCCCAGGCCAGAACAGAAACAAGAAAGATTGCACAGGACAAGGGCGACAAGCGCAAGGGTTTCCGACCTACTTGCTGCACACGTTTCCCTGTGGCGGGGCTGGTCGCGGCTACTTCGTCTGCTCGTGACAGGTGAGGGGTATGAGATGGGAAAGAGCAGCAGCAGCAGGATGAGGAGCTGCACACTTGGGCTGTATCCCAACCCAGCCTAAGGGATCCTCAGACAGCCCGTGGACCACACTGTCTTGATGTCTGAATGACATCCAGTCCGTCTCCACTTCAGACGCTGAAGAATGAGCCTCAGGAGCCCTTTTCTGACCTCTGCTGCCCTCCTTGGAGCTCTGTCTCCTGACTCCCCCCCCCCCACAACTCTCTCACCCCTCCTCCGGAGTGGCCACATCCCCAGTCCTGGGTTCCCAGGCCTCCTGCTTGGCTTCCTTGATGCCCCCAGAGGCTTCCTACTGACCCAATCAGAGGGCTCGGGATGCCCCGCTCTTTATAACGAGCAGGTAGGTACTTCCTCAGGCGGGCGTTCTCCTGCTCCCTCGCCTGGAAACCTTCCTGGTACCGTGGCACGGCATCACGAGTGCGAGCACAGGGCAGACTTCCTGGGCTCAGATCTCCACTTTGCCCTTTCCTAGTACCCACTTTGGTGACCTTAGGCAAGTTCCTTAGCCATTCTGTGTATCAGGCCCTCATGTGCAAAACGGGGACAGCACTCCCTCCAACTTCCCTGCCACTGGGGGAATTCGCTAGGTCACAGCACCCCAGTTCCTCACCTGGCTCCAGGAGGCCTGTGCTCAGGGGTGGATGCTGTCCTGCTGCCTCTGAATTGTATCCACCTTAGACCTGGCCCTCACAGCCCAGCTGCTGCTCCAACGGCCACTTCCTCCTCCCGGTCCCAGATGCACACCTCAAACCACACTGCCACCTGCTGGTAGCCCGAGCATGCTCCTGGAGACCCAGCCCGAACAAAACTGTGATTCTATGTATTTATTTTATAAAAATCCATTCAAGCCAGGTGCCGGTGGCTCACGCCTGTCATCCTAGCAACTCGGGAGGCTGAGATCTGAGAAGCCCAGCTCAAAGCCAGCCCTAGCAGGAAAGTCTGTGAGACTCTTACTTATCTTCAATAAACCACCAGAAGACTGAAAGTGGAGCTGTGGCACAAATTGGTAGAGCACTTTTGAGCAAAGAGCTCAGGAACAGTGCCCAAGCCCTTAGTTCAAGCCCCATCACCACCACCAACAATAAGAACAATAACAAATCCATTCAACAACTGAGGAACCATGTAATGCCAGAAATGCTGTTACCTATTAGAGACGTGACAGAGAATAAAAGAAATGGGCGTTTTTACTCCTGGGAAACTTACATTTCAAGGACTCTTTCTCATCATCTTACCCAAAGGAACCTAGAGGCAACGACTGACTCTGAGAGCTGACAAAAGACTCAAGAATATGCTCAGTTCCCCAACCAGTGCTGTAAGAGTGTTTAGTGAAACCCAAGGGTAGACACATTACTGTGACTAGGGCCGTGTTTCCTTTACCTCCTGCACACACAGCCTTCCGTGAACCTGGGAGTAGCCACAGGACTGGGTTCTAGATCTCTAGATATAAACAGAAAGGATCTGGATGGCTCAAAAACGTTCTGCTTGGGATACACGGTAACCCATGCCAGTAATTCTATCTACTTGGGGTGGGGGTAGGGGGTTGAAGTCTGAAGGTTTGTGGTTCAAGACCAATCTGAGCAAGCAGTTAGCAAGACCTCATCTCAACCAACAAGGTAGGTATGGTAACTCATGTCTGTAATCCCAGCTAGATATGAAGCATAGCATAGATAGGAGGTCCAAAGCATGAGATCTTATACAGAAAGGAGTTAAAGTAAAATGGGCAGAGCATGTGGCCCAGGTGGTAGAGCAATTCTTTGGCAAGTGAGAGGCCCTGAACTCAAACCCCAGTGCTACTGAAAACAAAACAACATCCTTCTTGGGACCTTCCTTGATCTTGTCCCTTTTTGGCTGGCTTGAATGGAGAGCACCTGGGTGGCAGCCTGAGGATCAACCGTGGTAGAGAAGCACAGAACTGCAAGACAGAGGAAACCTTTGCCTTCACATTGCCACTTGGAAGGAAAGCTGCTCGACCAGGACAGACGCACTGAGAAGCGACAAGGGCAATCAATCCACTTTGAAATTTGCGGATTGCATCTTACATAGATTGCACAGTGTCAATGGGTGGACGGGGTACGACATTGTGTCAGGCAATGGAAGCTGGGTGAGAAAATCAGATGAACGATGCGCAGCATGAAAGCTCCATCCAATTCCGGTTTCCTTTAAGCTTGTGTTCTCCCACATGAAGAAGCAAATATGGTTTGTTTTCCCTGAGCTCGGTAATAAAACATGAGCCACGAGAGGGAATTATGGACCCACTGTTTTAGAAAAATAAAAACATAATTCTAGTTTGACATGTCTGCTTTTACAGAAGAGTTAAAATATAAAGGGAAAATTCAGAGGGAACTCTGAAGTTGGTTAGAGAATGAAGAGGCAGAGACTCCGGCACACTGAAAGAAAGAGATCTCGGGAACATGGAGACAGGAGGCCAGGTTCAAAGCTGGAGAAACTTGCCAGACTGAAGGAGAGATCAGATGCAACTTTCTCAGTCACGGACAGGCTAAGAGAAGACAAAAGCCGTGCCTTCTCAATGCATGATCAGGAGGTAAGGACAAACAACCGAACAGTGACTCCAGAGTGATAAAAAGGGGGACTACCAGAAGACATTTTCCTCTGACATAGCAAGGAAAGCACTCTCAGTGGGGCGTTTCAGACCATTTGTATCAGAATCCCTGGAAACAGTAGGTCAAGTGAAGTCCTACATCTTCTCAGTACTCAGAGACTGGAAACAACCCCACAAGTGAATGGATAAACAAACTGTGGTGTATTCACACAACGACATTATTTGGAAATGAAAAAAATAAAGTACTGATACATAGGACAGATAGTAATCTTAAGACATAACAGCATATTTTGTACATTTATACTTCGTGAAACTCTAGGAAAGACTAAATTAACATAGAGCAACGTAAGGCATATTAGTGTTTCTTGGGTATTGAAGGGTGGGACAGTATTGAGAAGTGACTAGAATGTCCAAAGTTTCATAATTTGGTTTGTGATGGTGGCAACATGGGATTATAAACGTTTCAAAATGCATCAGAATGTACATGGAAAATGAGCACATTTTCCGTGATGGGTACAACACATGTAAAGACTACCTCAGTTAAATTTATATAAGCATTACGTTTTGAGCTAAACATCACGCATGCTTGTAACTCCAGCTACTAGGGAGATAGTATTTGGGAGGATCGTAGTTCCAGGCCAGCCCAAGGGAAAGTGTCAGTGACATCCTTGCCCCAACCAACAAGGAATGGTTGTATACACCTGTAATCCCATCTACATGGTGAGCATGGGCAGGAGGATTGTGGTTCAAGGATAAGCCCGGACAAAAATGTGAAAAAATAACTAACACTAAAAAAGGCTAGGGGCATGGTTCAAATGATAAATCTCATGCCTAGCCAGCAAAAGCCTCTGAGATCAAGCTTCAATATCGCTACCCTTCCCCCTCACACATACACACACACACACACACACACACACACACACACACACTTCAAGTTTTACAAAGTAAAACAGTCAACAGTGTTCTTGACAGAATGTGATGAGACCACTTTACCTCTGTGGTCTCCCTCTCAAAGCCTATAATCCCCGCCAAATCATGAGAAAAACACCAGACATACCTCCATTGTGGAAGCTAGGTAGCACGCTTCAAACCGTCAAAGGTCATCAGAATTTAGAATGGGTGACAACAGATGAAGCCAAGGGGAAACGACGGAGACAAGGAGACATACCCTAGAGCATCTTAAAGGAAGAAAAATGAGAGCAAGTTAAAAAAAAAAAAAGGCCACCTGAATAAAGTCTGGAAATTAGTTAATGATAACATGTCAATACTGGCTCATTAATTGTGAAAAATGTGCCAGCGTACTGTAATAATAGATGCTAGCCACGGAGGGACGAGGGGGAGGGGCAGGTGCACACTGTACCACCTTTGCAGTGTTGCTGCAAACTGAGAACTAGTCTGAAATGTCAGGTTGATTTTCTAAACACCCCCAGTTGATTCAGTGACGGTCTCCGGCCCGTAGTGCGCTACGATCTGTCTTCCGTAAAGCCCTTGGGTCCAAGAAGTCCACGCGGCGGCCCTCAACCCGCCTGCGCATCAAAATCCCTCAGGGAGATGGACTCCCCTGAAACCGTGGCCCACCACACGGAGCGTTTTGAAAGACCCCCGGGGTGGTTCTATTGACATCTGCTGCTTCGTGGACCTGCTGGGGTCCACCCATCATTCTTTTTTACCTCTACATCCAATACCCCCCTTTCCGTCCTCGAGTCCATTACGCTGTCACTTGCCTGCGCGTATGATCAGCTCCCACGGGCCCGGCAGCTGCGGGAATCACTCCTGCGCAGCCGCACGACAGTCGGCCAGCTCCCAACTCCCACTGTGCCGACCGCTGGGGCCTCCCAAGCCCCCGGCCTGGCGAAGCCGAGCTTCCTCCACAGTTCCACAGGTCACCTGAAAGTCGCTCCCTTGGTACATTCTCCTCCCTTCCCCCCTTCTTCATCACGCTTCAAAGCTTTGGTCAAATACCACCTCCTCCCAGAAGCCTCCCTAGATGCCTCTGCCCCTACACGGTAGACATCTCTCACTTCTGTCTACCTGCCACACTTTCCTGACACCCGTGTGGCACTCAGATACCATCCAAGTGTCCTCTCCATGGCGGAAGGTGAGCACCTTGAAGAATACGCCCTGGGCGCTCCCACCTCCCTTCCTAGCGGTACTCGTGTCAGTACTGAATACAAAGTAGCTCCTCAATATTCATTCACGCCCATGACTGAGTAAATGTAAGAATAAGCACACGCATTCCAGAAGCCTCCGCCTCACGGCGAGAGAAGCAAAACCCACCAGCTAAGAGATCCTTCCCCATCAGGTGGCTTATCCATTTTTGTTCGTTCGCTCTGCAAGTGACATTCGGAATGTCTCCTTGATGCGCTCGTTAAGAACCCCATAAGGCAACTTAATGAACACGCCGTGGTGTCCACAAGGCAGTCAGGGGCATCACTGAGGCTGGGGGCAGCACCGAGGCACGGAATCAGGGAGTAGCCCAGGAGCAGCTAGCACTTGCTAGCAAGGGGCCGGGCAGCGGAGGGGCCGAGACGCCAGGAGACACTCGGGAGCAAGTCCGTGTGCCGTCCGCTCATCTTGCTGACCACCCCGCAACACACGCAGGGCAATCATTTTAAATCACCCCCTTTTCAGTGGAGAGAAAACAGAGGCTCAAAAAGTTGGGGTGGGAGCCACCACCAAGGCATCCCTGCTTCCACGTCTGAAAAGCTTTGTGAGAATCACACTCTCGGTTCAATTTAAGAAGCAGTCAGTAAATACCGCAAGCACACTCTGAGGAACATCTTCTAATAAGGGAGGAAAGATTAAGTGGGGCATAAAAATGGAAATCCAGGGCTGGGGATATAGCCTAGTGGCAAGAGTGCCTGCCTCGGATACACGAGGCCCTAGGTTCGATTCCCCAGCACCACATATACAGAAAACGGCCAGAAGTGGCGCTGTGGCTCAAGTGGCAGAGTGCTAGCCTTGAGCGGGAAGAAGCCAGGGACAGTGCTCAGGCCCTGAGTCCAAGGCCCAGGACTGGCCAAAAAAAAAAAAAAAAAAAAATGGAAATCCAAGTTGGGTGTGGCGACGCATGCATATAATCCCAGCACTTGGGAGGGGGAGGCGGAGGCCGACTGATCAAGGGCTCAAGGCCAATCTGGGCTACGTAGCAAGAGTACTCAAAAACAAACAAACAAATGAATAAATAAATGGCTGAGGGGCTGGGAATGTAGCTCAGCGGTACAGTGCTTGCCTAGCATGCATGAAACCCTGGGTTCGATTCCTCATACACAGAAAAAGCCGGAAGTGGTGCTGTGGCTCAAGAGGTAGAGTGCTAGCCTTGAGCAAAAGGGACAGTGCTCAGGCCCTGAGTTCCAAGCCCCTCCAGACTGGCCAAAAACAAAACAAAACAAATGGCTGAGGATGTGACTTAGTGGTGGAGTGCTGGCGTGACAGGCACGAGGCTCCGGGTTCCATTCCCAGCCCTGGAAAAATAAATCTAAGTCCTCAAGCCATTTGATAAGAATTATGAACCACCTTGGCGGGGGCCGGGGGGAGGGGGGTTCATGAGCCTGGAGTAAGAACAGCTGAGCTAAATGGAACTACGGTCCGTCCAAATCCTTGTTATTCTTTTTTTTTAAAAAAATGCTTAATGCAGACTGTGGCATAGTAACTACCCAATCAATGATAATGCCCAATTATAATCAGTGTAGTGATAAATGTTGAACTCATCTCCTCCAATTGCTCGGACAGAAACTCAACTCGAATTGGATTAAACAAAACAGGGACTATTGGGAGTGCAAGCAAGCTTCAGGTACAGCTAGATCCAGGGAATCCGATTCATGTAGACTCTGGATCTTCACTTCTTGATTCATCTCTCTTGGACCTTGGTTATATTCTCAGCCAAGTTCTGTCCTTGTTGAGGAAGATGGCCCCTGGCTACCTCAAATTCATATCTTATCCTTTCAGTAACCCCAACCGAAGACATGAGCTTATTTTCCAATCCCTCCAGCAGAAGTTGAGGGGGGGGTCCTGTTTGGATCAGGTCAAATCACTTGTCAATGCTTGAGCAAATCTCAAAGCCTGCGAGATGGGTGCAGCTTCATTCCCAGCTCCACCATAGGAAGCATGCGCACACAGAAGGCAGGAAAGGATCGCCCCCTGCCTCAAGAAAAGCCAGAGGAGATGGGTGGACACATGGACAGAGTGCCTGTGTCCACTGCAAGAACAACTGCGTGGGCGACTGCTCTGTGGCGTGGGCCTGGCCTCTTCGTGTCTGCTCAGCCCTGTCTTCATCACTTCTCCCAGGGATGTGGGGATCCCGGGCAAAGCGGAAGGGAGAAGTCAGAGGGGAAGACCGTGGGCTCCTCACGTCACCTAGCTTACGTCAACTCCTGCCTCCTCCCAAGAGAGCAGCCGCCATAATAGAAACTCTCCCTTCTCCTGCTGTCCTGTCTCTGCCAGTCCACAGCCGCGGCTAAAGTGAGAAGAGAAAATCTCCTGTCTCCTTGACAGGCCTCCTGCTCAGCTGTATTTTTGTTCCTTTACCTAACCCTGAAGGCTACCTTGATTTTCTCCCCTACTGAGTGATTTGGCGACTGTCTACTTTAATCATTTCGGAGATTTAGAAATTTGCTGGGGGGCAGAAACCGCAATCCTTACAGAACAGTGATACCTGAAGTGCTTTTCTATTAATGACCCTGGCCTTGAAAAGGAGTCTGAGCACAGTGATAGATTGCCACCCTCTGGGCCCCGGGAATCGGGACTTGTCTCTCTGCCCCCTTGTCCTCCATCAGCAGCTGGCCTGGGGATATCATGGGTCTGGATTAGACGAACTAAAGAGCTTTCAACTCCATGTCTTCCTTCTAGCCCTGTCGGGGCCACAGGCTGCTCACGTAAGCCCCCTCCTTTGGCTGCCACTCAAACAGTCCCCTGGAATCCCAGGAAGAACTAAGCTGCCTGTGCTCTGCTGCCGAGGTGAACCTGAGGAGAGCTAGGTTCCTTTGAGGACAGAGAGAGAACTTGGCTTTGGATGAGAGGAAAGAACACTTAATTTGGAGAGGATCAAAAGGCAGGAAGCCCGAGCCTCCACAACAGCCAGGAAGCCAAACTCTTTTCTTTTAGACAAGGTCTCACTGTCCCAGGCTGGCCTTGAACTCCTGGACTCAAACAGTCCTCCTGCATCTGTACTGAGACTACAGGAGTAGGGCTGCCGAAGAGCAAGGAGGAGGGCTTGGTGGTAACTTCAATAGTAAACGTTGTTCTTGTTCAAAAACCGCTGGCTTCCTAGGCCAGCTTCCTGGGAATGCCTGGCGGGCTCCGTGCTCTCTGCTTTCTCCGTTCACTTGGCTCGGCATTTCTTAAAGATCAGATTGTACGCTCACACGAGGTTACAACTGCCCTCTCTTCCCCAGAACGTGTCTCCACTCAGCTACCGTCAGCTTCCATTTGCTACGCTAAGTGACCACCCATTTGGTGG
The DNA here is from genome assembly GCF_023159225.1 of Perognathus longimembris pacificus. NCBI lineage: Eukaryota > Metazoa > Chordata > Mammalia > Rodentia > Heteromyidae > Perognathus > Perognathus longimembris. The sequence continues at coordinate 3,855,466 of NC_063170.1, forward strand.
AATGAAACACACCAGTCTACTCTCTTACCATTTTAGAAATGACCTCACTGGGCTTAATCTAAGGTGTTCACAGGTCCCGGTGACCTCTGGAGGCTCTAGGAGAGAATCCAGCTTCTTGACTTCTTAAGACTCCAGAGCAAGAGTGTTTGCGTTCCACGGCTCCTGGTCCCTTCTCCATCAGCACAGAACTATGCTTCAGGGGCTACATGTCCTTCTCCTATTTCAAATCCCCCTCCGCCTCCCTTCTTTTTTTTTTTTTTTTTGTCTGTCATGGGACTTGAACTCTAGGCCTGGATGCTGTCCCTGAACTCTTCAATTCAAGGCTAGCGCTCTACCACTTGAGCTACAGCCCCACTTCCAGTTTTCTGGTGATTCACTGGAGATAAGAGTCTCACGGACTTTCCTGCCTGGGCTGGCTTCGAGCCACCATCCCCAGGTCTCGGCCTCCTGAGGAGCTAGGATTACAGGCTTGAGCCACAGACGCCTGGCTCACTTTCCCTTCTTATAAAGATATTTATTGTTACATTTAGGGTCTGTTCAGGTAAACAGGATAATTTCCCCATCTCCAGTTCCTTAGCCTAGTCGCTCTTGCCATACAAGACAACATTCCCATGTCCTGGGACTTGGGTCCAGAATGGAGCCTAACACACAGCTTCCTACACATGACAGGGAGCTATCTTGGATGTTGGTTGCTCCAAGATGTCCTCTGTGTCCTTCCTCTGCTGAACATCCCTTGAGCCTCACTGCGCCCTGCTTTTCTCCACCCTGGCCCACCACAGCCCATCACCCTCAGGACCGGCCTACCCCCTCCCTGAACCCATATTCCAATGGCAAGGCCGAACGCACAGGAGAGAAGATGAAACCACAGAACACGAAGCACAAGGTGAGCACTGTTCGAGGAGCACCGATCTCCGAGGTCATTCAACTCTGGCCTATGATGGCATCTGGAGCTCTTTCTCAGGCACAGGGCTGATGGAGGCAAAACCTCTCCAGTTCTACATTCGTTTTGCCTTTACCATGAGACTGTGGTCATGGATTTCTTGTTTATCACGAGTTCAGGAAGCCGAGTGGAGGCCTGGCTGAGACTCTGTGTTGGTTCCCAGCTCTCTGTTTGAACTCATAGTTGCTCTGTGTACATCTGCAGCGTCCAGTTGGCCCCAGTTTAAACATCTCTATAGGAAACCTGCCTGGTCGCTGCCCCTCACCACTCGGAGGCCTCTGCCGGAAGGCAAAAGTGACAGCATAGGGTTCCAGGCCCTAACAGTTGCTTTCTGTTCACCCATCTGGGCGAGAGCATGCTGGTAAGGCGGCCAGTGGAGGCCGTGGAGCCAGCGTCTGCCGGGGCTGGAGGCTGCCACACGAGGCTGTGGACACTGCCCGCCCAGCCCTGGCGCAGGGGAGAGGAGAGCCGCCATTGCTCTCCACGGCAAATGTCACCCACCAACCAGAGCCAGCAGACGTCAGCAGGATGGACTCGAGCCAGTTGCTCTGGTGAAAATATTACCGTCTGCGGAAACACCAGCTCATCTCAGCCAACACTCGCCTCAGACACATGGTCCGAAGAAGCAAGGGGTGCCCAGAGAACCCTGTGCGTAGTAGATACGAAACATCTGGGCACAGCTGTGGAAAGACAAAGCTGATGGCATCCAAGACAATGATGCCGCCACTAGCAAGAAGTGCCTAATAAATGAGAATAACAGACAGGCACGAAGGAAATACCTGCTACGCATACATACAGATTTTCTATCTAAATCTATATGATATTAAGGTTCATTCATTTTTCTCATTAGTACGAAGATGGCAAACAGTCTAATATAAAAGTGAACAAAAGATATGTCAAGTAATTTACTGAAACGGGCATTCAGATGTCCTAAAAATACATGAAAAAAATGCCAGATTTCACTATATGATTAGGAAAATGTTGACGTTATTCTTGGAGTCTATTAACGGGAGGACAAACTGTCAAAGCACTTTTGTGTAAAAACCAATCTGGCTGTATATGAAAGACTTTACACTGTATATACCCTTCTATTTTTCTGGGGCTGACCCTCGGAGAAACTGTACATAACTACAAGAAAATATGGGAAACATATTTTCATTGCAACATTGTTCATTATGATGATGATCTAGAAATAACCTAATGGTCCGATTACTAGGTAAATTATGAAAAACCATACTAGGAATTCTATGAAATGCTAAAAAAAAAAGACAAATTTTTATATATTAACAACAGAAGATCTTAAAACAGTCTAGAGGGCTGGGGATATAGCCTAGTGGCAAGAGTGCCTGCCTCAGATACACGAGGCCCTAGGTTCGATTCCCCAGCACCACATATACAGAAAACGGCCAGAAGCGGCGCTGTGGCTCAAGTGGCAGAGTGCTAGCCTTGAGCGGGAAGAAGCCAGGGACAGTGCTCAGGCCCTGAGTCCAAGGCCCAAGACTGGCCAAAAAAAAAAAAAAAAAAAAAACAGTCTAGAAAAATGTTAAAGTATATTGAGAAACTATATTCATAAATTGTTTCCAAATACCTGCAGTTAAATATGGACAATAATCGTGAAAAAAAATGATCCAAACTGCTAATAGAAATGACAAGATGATTCTCTTCAAATGGTTTCCCTCCAATTCAACTGGGGCCCATGTAGCTTGACAGAGCAAAGAAGGAGGAAAAGTGAGAAGCATTTGCTAATAATTAATTGTAAGATTAATACATTATTATCATAAAAAAGCTGAGACAACTTAAATTCTTGGAATTTTTTAATGATAGTGGCCCATGACCTTTGTGAATATTCAAACTTGCAAATTCCAGCCCTCCTTTAACCTGTATCACTTTAATTTTTTTTCTTTCTCTTTTTTTTTAATTTCTTTATTGTCAAAGTTATGCGCAGTGGGTTACAGTCTCATACATAAGGCAGTGAGTACATTATTTTCATTTCTACTTACTCAATTGAGGTGACTTTATCTTTGGTTGCCAACATATCACCCAAACTACAAAATCTCAAACTTAATATTTATCTCTTGCACACTAATTCTAAGTATTTGCTCTTGATAAATGGGCAGTTTTCTGTCAATCAATAATTTAGGGATTGATATTTTTCTCATGGCTTCATTACCTTTGGAAATGTTACTTCCATGGTCACCAAACATCCACAAGATGGTAGAAATGGATGTGTGTGGTACCTGTACCTGCAAAGGACTCAGGTAAATAGGCTTGGTGAAGGATTATCAAGGTCTCTTTCACTGCCATTTTCTTGAGCCCTGGTCTTGGCCTCTGTTTTACAGTCACCAGCCAGCGAGAACTGTCACAACTAAACAGAAAGAGATGCAGTGTACAGAGTATATATAACAGATTGTGAGGAGATATTTCACTGTTGTTTAGTTTTATTAAAAATAAAATTAAAAGTTGCACTTCTGCCTGCTGTGTGCAGAAGGAATTGATTTTGAGTGAAGAGTACCAGCAGAACCAGACTGGAGTTTTCTCCTTTGATAACATAAATATTTAACAATGCTGTTAAATTAGTATGGAAAACAAGCTTGGCACTTCTGGTCTTCACTCATTTAGAGCTTTAGTAAGTTTATCAATAATGAAATTTACCTGATGGTTTTCCAGTTTATAACTGTCTACTTCTTTTTTTTATTAAATTTTGTTGACAAGGTGTTGTGCAAAAGGGGTACAGTTACATAGTAAGGCAGTGAGTACATTTCTTGTGATATCTTACACCCTCATTTTTCTTTCCCTTCCCTAGATCAGGTAGGCATATATACAATACCCAGTGTACCAAAATCATATACAGTAACCACATAGCATACACCAAAGGAAATTCACCTAGAATTTTAAATGTAATGTCAACAATAGAATCCTCCTGTGTCCTCTTGGAGTTGTTTTTGCTTATCCTTGTCTTATATGATTATATGTACATAGCTGTTGAGCTATTGTGATCCACTGATAGGTCTATTCTAGACCTTTTTATGTTTAGTAGTTGTTTGGTTTTAGGTGCATAATGTGAGGTCACTGACCCAAACCTGTGGAAATACCATTGGAAAAGAAGTTTTTTGTTTCACCGACCTGGTATCTACTGTATCACTTTTATTAACACACTTATAAAGTTTATTTATTTGCTGGGTCATTTTTTGTTTATGTAGTTTGAAGAATGCACAGTTGTTAGATGATTGCATTTTCCTGACAAACTGACTGGAAACGCTTCTCCATCTGGAGGTCTGTTTTATCAACTCCTGGGTGGCCATGCTAGCTCTCTTCATAACACTCTGAGTCGATCATATCTTCTGCCCCTCTTACCGGCAAAGCTCACTTTTCAATCTAATTTTTAAAAAGAGGCACTGTGTTCTCTTACATTTAATGCACTTATTGTAAGGTTATGGTTTTGGTACTTGTTTTCATTTACTCCATTTACCTAATCTGCTTCTTTGGTCCTTCTTTCCAGATTATTGTGAATTAAATGGTTATCTTGAACACTCCATTTATCGTCTCTGTTTGACTTTTTAGTTTGTTGTTTTGTGCTGCATTTCAAATTTCTTTCCAGATCAGTTCTAATAAAAGTATAATGTGAGCTACATATGTATATTTACAGAGTATCCCAATTCTCTACTTATATTATCAAAATTCAAAGAAACAAGTGATGTTAACTTAGTAATATATTTTATTTAACCCAACATCCCCCCAAAATACTATCAACTTTAAAATGTAACAATATAAAAATGCTAATGAGATATTTTACATTCTAAAATTATACACGTGCCAGGTCTTTGAGATTTGATGTGAATTTTACACACATAGCGCATTACAATAATTAAAGTAAATAGTAACCCTACCAGAGCAATCAGATTGTGTTTCGATGAACAATGGCTAATCTGCTTCCGTTTTGTACTTAAAGTCTACTTAGTGCAAACTATAAATTTAATTCCTCAGTTTCAGTAGCCACATTTCAATCGGCAGCCACCCATGGCCACCAGCTACTACGCGAGCACCGCGTAAACTCACCTCACAACAACACCGCGGAGCTCCTCCAACAGCGCAACTCCACGTGACCCTCAGGCAACTTCGAGAAATCTTGCCTTCCACTTTCAGGGAAGAGTTTGTTCTTGCTTTAAACACCCAGAGTCTTCTCACCTCATACCTGTAATGCAGAGAAATGATCTCTAGTTGGGCTCTGTGGAGCACAGCCCTAACCCCAGGACTCAGGAGGCCGAGGCAGGAGGATCGCGGCGTACATAGTTACACTGTCACCCCCTTCGGTCTTCATAGTGCTAAATTCCCACTGTGTCCCGTCTTGAAAAACTTCCTTCATCATTTTCTGCAGCACAAATCTCTAGCAGCAAATTGAGGTCTCCTTTTAAAATACCTTTAGTTTCATCTCTTTTTTAAGTATATTCATGCCACATACAGTTTGGGGGGTTGGTGTGGGGACTTTAAAGATGCCACAACTGTGTCTCTAGTCCTCATTTATTCAGCTGAGAAGTCTGGTGTGATTCTTATATGGTTCCTTTGTATCCCACTATCATTTATGTTTATCAGGTCAACTTCCTGTTTTCCTTTAGCTTTTATTTTTGTCTGCTTGACAAAAACATAAATTATTTTTCTTGTTGTTTCTTTCTTTCCTCAGTCATACTTAGGGCTCTCTGAACATTTCTAATAATGGTCAGTTGCCTGTGTGTTATTTTCATTCTGTGCTGGGGATTGAACTCAGGACCTCACGCTGACTTAAGCCACGCTCTCAGTCCTTTTTGCTTTGAGTTTGTTTTTCAGGTGGGGGCTGCAGCTAATTTTGCTCAGGCTGGTAGGAGGATCTTGTGCTAACTGCATAAACCCATCTGAAAGTGTAATCATTATGTCTTCGCCTCCTCGGTACCTGGGCTTACAGGTATGGATTTTAAAATATTCAACCTATATTTTCTGACATATTTACCTATCGTGACTTTTCCTTTTTAACAGTTTGAAAACTGGCTTGTTGCCCTATTTGATTCTGCCTCATAGATCATTCCAAATCTATTAAATTTTCCTCCTCCTTTTTCTTTCTTTCATCTCCTCTTCCTTCTTTTTGCTTCAATTTTCATGATTCCTAAAGATTTGTTTTCAGGCTGGAAATATGGCCTAGTGGTAGAGTGCTTGCCTGGTATACATGAAGCCCTGGGTTCGATTCCTCAGCACCACAGATACAGAAAAGTCAGAAGTGACGCTGTGGCTCAAGTGACAGACTGCTAGCCTTGAGCAAAAAGAAGCCAGGGATAGGGCTCAGGTCCTAGTTCAAGACCCAGGACTGGCAAGTTTCCAAGTTCGATGCTCCTTTCTCCTATGGTGCCCAATCTACTGTAAACCTGTGCAGTGAAGCTTTGTTATAAACATTGCATTTTTCTTTTCTAGGAATAGAAATGAAAATGCACCTGGTATTTATTTGTTGGTTGGTTGGTTGGTTTTAGTCTCCCAGATCCCGTCTGAAATTCTCCATCTGTTTACTCATTAAATCATTTATTTCTATAGATTTTTAAACATTTTTGCTCTAAAGTTCCTGTCTGAATATTATAATAGCTGAGTTGTCAATTAGCTCACTTTTTTTTTGTATTTTTTCAAGTTTTCTAACTTTCATTGTCTGCTAAACATGTTGTCTAGGGACAGTTTCTTCCATTACAGTTAGAACCTTCTGAAAGGTTTCTTTGTGTTCATAATAAAAATAAAAAATAAAAACCATTGGTTTCAAAGAAAAGATTTTGTTGTTTATATTTACTTGGTGACTTGTGGTTAGGTCACAAGGGTGGAGGTTTTTGACAACATATGTATCCAAGACAGAAGTGGAACGCCTTTTAGGGTTTGTTTTTTTCATAGTTGATAATCCCTGAAACCAGTCAGAGAGTGGAGGAAAAGATCACTTGTTTATCTCACATTTCCATGGGCTGACAATTTGGCCTGGGTGCAACTGTGTCGTTTTTCTGATCTCAGTTGAAGTGGCTCACGCATCTGTACCGAAGCCCTGGTCAGCTTGAAGATGTGCTTCTGAGCTGGCTGACTCTCAGCTGGCACAGCGTGAGTACCTGGGTGACCTGTGTTTCATCCTGCTGCCGGCAGGCTTGAATCTGTTCCCATGCCAACTAGGCAGCATAATTAGCCACAGCAGGAGGATTTTTTTTTTAAGCTTCTGCACGAAATTGGCACATTGTCACATCTGCCACTTGTATTGGACAAACAAGCCACAAGACCAGCTTAGATTCAACAGATATAGACTTACTCTCTTGACGGAGGGAAAGTCCAAAGTCATATCAGCAAGCTTCAAAATCAAATCAACAAGTGTATACATCATAGAAGAGCTGAGAATTGGGACTATTTCTATAATTGTATCATTTTTAGATTTTTTTCACTTCAATTCCAATTAACTTTTCAAGGAAAGTAATGAAGTCTATGTTTTTGTGCTTCTTGGGAAAAATAATAATAAATCAAAGACTACAATAAACTCAGAACTAAAAATGTCCAGACTACAAATGCCAATCATTAAGGTAAACATATCATGACTTCAGGGAGGGCGAGATTTCTGTCAACATTAACCTGATAAATCTGCAACTGACGCATCATTTTGGTTGGAGATGGGAGGCTACCCTAAGAATAGCACTGTTATTAACATGGGACACCGGGGGAAGAAAGAAGTCAGTTTAGATCACAAGTAAATTTCCTATCATGAGAAAGACAGCGTCGGATATCTTGAAGAAGAGAATCTACAATAACAACAAGGCAGCCAGCTTTAAATACATATAATTCTGTTTGGTTTAATCCTTTGCTTAAAGTTTGGAATAAGCAATTCTTTTATCTAAATTATTTTGTACTGAACTATAAAATTTATCATAAAACTTACCATTATAATTCAGTGGCTTTTATTATATTGACAAAGTTGTAATAATAATCACAATTATCTAATTCCAGAGCATTTTGATGACTCTAGACAGGAACCTCATACCCATCAGCAGTTTATTCCTCCTCCTTCACAGCCCAGGAAAACCTCTAATCAATGTTTTTGTGTTTATAGATCTGCCTATCTTGGACATTTCATGTCAATAGAATCATGTAATCAGTGGGGTTCTTTTATTAATATCTTCTTTTATTTAGCATAATGTTCCTAAGATTCATCAATACTGTAGTATGTATCAGTAGTGTTTATTTTTATAGCTAAATATTATTTTATTGTATGGTTAGATTTGATCTCTATTCATCAGATGATAAGACATTTAGGTTGTTTCTCCTTGTCTGCTATTATGAATAGCATTGCTATTAATATTTATGTATAAGTTTTCATGCAAATACAACTTTTATATGTGTATATTGTGTATATGGCTTTCTTGTAGATATTGCTAGGAAAGAATTATATGGCCGTTTCACTTTACTTTTTAAGGCAGAGCCAGTGCTAAAACTAAAACATTTTGGCCAAAACTGTGTCCAGAATGAAAGTTAATACTATTTTTTCTTGGAGTGATAAATGGAGAAGACACTAGATGAAAGTCTCTGCAGATAAGGGATGTAAACTAGCAAGAGACAAAAGAATGAAGTTTTGGAGGAAATGTTCTGGAACCTAACCTGCTTGAGTTCAAATTTTATTCATGCTTTCCCCTATACAACCTTGGGCAAACCATTTAATATGGTTTTGCTTCTGCAACTCATCTTTAAAATAAAAATACCTCCTGCCTCATATTTAAACTGGTACAATATGTAAAGCTCATGACAGGCTTGATAGAGTAAGTGTTCATACAATAGAAGCTGCTATTGCTGCTGTCACTGCCCTGAGTCTAAAGGACTAGAAATCCTTTTTTTAAAAATGCAAGTCGAATAGCCTCTTCTCATGTCACTCTTCTCCTAATCTTTCTGTTTCTCTGTTGCTTGGTAATTTTCTTCCCCAAATACAGCCTTTGCAAATGTGCAAAAGTTTAAAAAAAATCGTTTGGAAACCAAATCAAACATTATTCCTTAGAGAACTGATTTTACTTTAGTTTCGAAGGAGTGAATTCAAAGGTGAGTTTGTAACTAAGCTCTAATTCCTCTCAAGGAATCCAGTTTCCCTTAGGTCAGAGCTGGATCAGAAGAAGTTACAATTGTCCCTTTTGTCTCTCCAATGGACTCTGTGGCCTTGAAGCATAATCTAAGAGCATGGACATCAGAGGCCTCTTCCATGGAAAGGAAATTTGGTCAATTTCTCTATCAGTCACCCACACTATCCAAATTAGCCTTGACCTACAAGACGGGCCTACTGAAATCTTGACTTGACGTAGTTAGGAAGGCATTTCAATGAGCAGCTCAGCTCAAAGTGCCCAGGGTAACCTAGCCTTTCAAGAAAATTAGTAGACAGGGGTCTGGAAGAACACTTAGGCTTCCTGTGGGCTTGTTGATCTCCTAAACTGAGTCCTCACTACCATTCTAAGTACAGTTCCTAGACCAGAAGCAACACCATCTTGAGAGCATGATAGAAATTTGATCTCTTTTTTCCCCTAGTCCTGGGGTTTGAAATCAGGGCTTCAACAGCTCTTTTTGCTCAAGGCAAGCACTCTACCACTTGAGCCACAGCACCACTTCCAGCTTTTTTCTGTTTATGTGGTGCTGAGGAATCAAACCCAGGGCTTCATGCATGCTAGGCAAGCACTCTACCACTAAGTCACCTTCCCAGCACAAAATCTGATCTCTTGATTCTCAAGTACAGCTTTCAGAAGCTTTGTGCCAAACATGAGCAGCAACTCTGCTTCCTACAGATTATTATAGATAGCTTTTTTACAGCACTTGGCAAATTATGAAGAATTTTAACTCCCTTGAGGAAAGAATGGGCTCTTTTCATTCTTTGTAACAGACATGTTGCTCTAGCCAAGATAGAATTGACTCTGAAATGTAGGGTAAGAAAGAGTGAGCTCTGACATGGCCAAGCCACTGGAGGGACTTTGGAAGCTGTAGGAATACGATGTATCAAACATTGTTACTCTGGAAGCAAGTTATTCTAGTCCCATTTAAGACTGAAGAAAGTCATCTGAGGGAAGACTACAGGTCTGTCCAAGGTCAAAGAACTCCTAAGGCAGCATCACAGATACACAGGCAGGAAAGCCAAAATCAAACTAAAGTCTACATAGTGGAACAAAGCAAAGCTGGGACCTCATGACCCAGGTCCATCTGAGTCCAGGGCTTTGTTGAAGACTGCACATGCTACCAGAGGAGTAGTCTACCAAGTGAGTTAGTGAGATCATTAAATAATGACGGCATTTCTTTACTTAGAACATAATGTTAAATATGTAACATTAACTATAGATACATATTTGGGGTGTGTATCAATAGTTCCTGTGTCTGTGGGGTTTACATCCATAGATTCAATCACTGCAATGGCAAATATTGCCCCCAAAATCTTGTCTGTACTGAATATATATGAGTTTTTTTTCTTGTCATCATTTCCTAAAAATTGCAATGTAACAACTATTTATGGAGTATTTATATTATATTAGATGTTAAAGTAATCTAGATATGATTGAAATATATGGAAACACGTGTCTAGGTTATCTATAAATATTATACCATGTCATAGAAGGCATTTGAACATGCACAAATTTTGGTGTCTGCAGTTGGTCTTACAACCAATACCCAATAGATACCACGGGATGGTTTATTTGTGTCTGTGTATGTGTGTCTGTGTGTTGAGAAAGAGTGAGAGAAAGGAAGACAGACAGACAGACTGAGAGCAACAGAGACGGGAAGCTTACTACTTACTGGCCAGGCAGCAATCTGGAGTCTTTTACATGTGTTAATTGGCTTCAATTTCACAGTAGACCCATAAGGAGGTTCTGTCATTATATGGGCAGATATGACACCGAATGGTTAGCTTCTGTCCAAGGTCACCCAATTAACATGTGACAACGCTAGGATTCCATCTGTGGCCCTAGAGCTCACCCACGCTGCTACCCACCATGCTATGCTGCTTCTATCATAAAGAAAAACAATGAAGCTTCTACTTCTCCCAAGGTGATCCTTGCCCTGATGTTGAGTATAAAATCTTCTTTGGTCAGAACAGGGATTCTACATCCCAGCCCTTACTGAAGCAACCCAAGTCCTAAGCAAGCTATTCCATCAGCTTCCAAATCTCAAAAATAAAAACCATCTCCTTGTGCGAGAACCCCAGGATGGGTTCTCTGCCCCCACCCCCCACCCCCTGCCGCCCCCAAATGCTTGATCTACCCTAGTTCTTTGCTGGTACCCCTGATTTTCTCTGCACCTTCTCTATCTTTTCGCTATTAGTTCATCCTGGCTCTTTGCTTCCAAAGCCTAAAGGTTTTGCTCCCCCACAGATTAGAAATGACGCTTGATCTCTTCTTTGCGGCTATGTGGGACTCACACTGCGTAGTCCTGTCCCGCTCTGGCCCTGACTAAGGCATCAGCTTTTGCTCGGGCCTCCAAACTGTCGTTCAGATCAGTACCAGTCTTTACTCCAGTGCACACTGGACTTCAGGATAGTCTCAGTCGAGCTTTTGCTCCCCAGTCAACTCAATTCAATTAGCCTTTACTTGGTGCAGAGACACTCTGAAGGTCTCCTCTTAAAGAAGACAAAATGGAATGCTTCAAGAAAGAGCTTGAAATTGCCTGCATTTACCATCACTAGTTTATCCCTAAACATTTCAAAAGTGATGCTTATGTGTGAACTATATTTTCCTTTCTTATGCCAGGGTAGTCTAACACCCTTGCCCCTGCTTACAGTTAAAGGGAGTGATGCTGGGTATTCTGAGTGACCTACTTTACACTGATGTACCTCAAAGAAATTCTGTGTATGTAAGATTTGTGTCAAGAGCATAAATGAAGTTTCTGTTTCAGTTTCGAGTTCCTTCCCCTCGGGTCTGATGTCAACAGATCTAGGATAGCTAGGATAGCACAAAAAAAAATCCCTGCATTTTCAAAACGAAATCTTCACCTGCCATCCCCCAATTCTTTCCCATTCAGAGGGCCAGTGCTTTGAGGAATATTGCAACAGAGTCAGGGAATCCGTGGGTAGAAATTTATAGGTCTGTCAATGTAGGTGGAGAAAATTTTTTTACAGCCTTACTTTCAATATCTTCTAAATGAAATTTGACAGTTTTCAACAATTAGCACTGGTCAGAAACTACAGTTGTATTAGCAATGCCTGTGGAATTTGTCACCTATGTAAATCACAAATATTATCATTTTTTGTCTTATTAGTATTCTGATAAGTGCAATTTAGTTGCGTTTGCTGACTTCATCATGCAGCATATACTGTTATATGCTTGAAAAATGATATTCTGAGAGAAGACCCATAGGCTCTATTAGACTCCCAATGGGGTTTTCTGAATATCAAAAAGAATCTCCATTTTCAGATCTCTGCTTTGCAACCTCTAGCTCTTACTGATTACACAGAAAGAGAAGACAATGGATAGGCTAAGTGGACCAATCAGATTTTCCCCCTGGACTGAAAATTCAATGAGTACAAGGTCTGGGGCTAAGAAGTCTTTAGAAGCAGGATGACAGTGGACAGCACTGCAAGCCAGTGGTGCCGGGGACAGACTAAAAAGACTTGTGAATGCCCTATGGGGAGAATCTAGCAGACATAGCAAAGCGACCGGAAGATCCATGATCTCAGATCTGATCCAAGAAGGCCAGAGAAAGGCAGGCCCAGTTGGCCTAAAGCTCAGCTACACTCTCAGCTCTGGACCTGCATAAAACCATCTATCTCCGTTCCCAACTAGAGTTTCCGCTGTTCACAACTGACACCCTCATCTACTGCTGCGCAGGTGCCTCCTTGTTACCCGTGACTGAGTTTGTGCATAGCAACACTTAGCTTCTTAGTGGCAAAGAGTCCAATTCATTCTCCCCATCCTCCTAGTTATAAGAAGGAAGGCTCTATTTAGCATTTCTGTGTCCTGTTGTCTCTTTGGGAAAATGAGGGTGTTAGCTACCAACTTGAGATGAGCAACAAGTGAATCAATACAGAAATCCTCAGTAAGGATGTGAAGTTAGGACACTACTGTCCCCAAGTCGCACCCACGGACCAACAAGATCTACATCTGCTTCCCTCTCTTTGATCCTAAGGAAAGCTTCGTGTGACACAAAGCTCTCAGTAGATAGGCATTCCCTACCGGCAACTTTGTTCATGGTAGAAAGCTTTCCTCAACGGGATTACGATGATTTCCACTCGGAGTCATCGTCCGTTATTAGGCTAGACCTACTTGTTTTGGACGATTATTTCTTCCCACTTTTATGAATGCTTCTCTACTAATCTGGGACAAAACATTTCGTATCACCTATCTCCTAACTCCTAGAAAAACAGCTCAGAGATATGCGGAAGACGGGAGCTTTAGCATGTGAGATGAGCCGGGCCGGGCAGCGCTGCCTACCCTGGGGGATGCCTTCTTCACCGAACGCGCTGCTGCGCTCAGGAGGGGTGGGCGTCTCGTCGGGCTAACCATCTGACTCTGTCCATCTCCTCCGTGAGGTGACCCTGGGTGCCTTCTATTTGCGAATGCCACCCGGTGCCCGGCTCTGAGCACAAACACACAGGGCCGCAGCTGCTCTTTCTGAACACGTACCTCCCCTCAGGGCTGTCAAAGACGTGGATGCAGAGAGCTTGTTCCAAGGGTCCAATTTCAGTTCTCAAATCTATTTGGCTTAACCTCTGTCCCTCTATCATTGATGTGCCCATCAGGGAGGTCACCTTGGGTCGATGGGGGATGCTAGAAAAACGTGTCTGAGGGTTTTTTTCCTGAGCATCAGGCAGTTTTCATGGCTGCATTGGGGTTTCTTTTTTTTAAAAAATGATGGAAAAATAAAAAGTGCTGAAGTTCAATTACACCAAACCCCTCAGTCCACATATGATGAAAAACTTAATCAATCAAAACAAATGCTGGTCTGATTCTTAAAGTTGTGTGCGGGCAAAGATTGTGAGGTATCTTTATTCCTTATTGCTCCCGAAGATCATATGACATTGGAAAAGTTGTTGGAATAAAAACTACAGTGTTCATACCAGTGAGATTTAATCAGCGAAAGCTATGTGCCAGACACTTTTCTAAGTATGTCCCACATGTTAGCTCATTGGATACTATCATTGTGTTGATTGGCAAGAAGGCAGAGAAAGCTACAATTACCTGCTTGCCCAGGGTGGCCCTGCTGGGCATCAACGTTACCTTGATACTGCTAGAACTTCTGCTAGAAATTGAGCCCATTTTCACGGGCCTTCTGTGGACAGGTGGGGCAAGCTCACATCAAGCAGCCTTCCTTCCTGCCTTCCATAAATATGGCAGCAAAGCAATTCTTCAATTGCTGTGGACTGTCCAGACCCTCCATTCCCAACCCAGAATTTCTGTGCAACACGGCCAGGTCTGTTCTCTGGAACTTCATTTCCTAATCTATAACCAAGTGCTAGACTGAATAATGGTGATCATTGATATTCTTGTCTGGTCCATGCTTTGAAATTTCAGGAAAAAAAGAATCTTAGTCAAAGCATAACTGGTGACTATTGACGGGTGAACATTTGTGCCAGGCAGGATTCAAATAACCATGATTTCACCTTTGTCAGGGCCAGCCGATGGCCAGAGAAATAAGTTTCCAAGTCTGGAGACGAGAAACCTCAAAGCTGCTCACCTGCTGGGATAGACTGCTGGCGACTGCCTCCCTCCTGGTCTCCGTGGCCTCTATCAAGTTTTCCTAAAGGTCATCCCACAGATAACCACAGCATCACCTGGGGACTCGTCAAGGGCATGCCCACACCACAACTCAACCGTCTCAGGATCGTTGGAATCAATGCCAGGATCCTGCATGTCAAGTAAGATTCTTCAGTGCATGGGAAAGCACTAAAAATCATGACTTCAGGCACTCTAGGCCTGCAACAGTTGACTAATTGCTTCTTCTTACTCAGGATTCAGATCATTACAAGTGCCAGTACCAGAGAAGATGCGAATTTGTCCATTTTTCTATTTTTCTGCTACTGGAATTGATTGTGGAAAAGCAAAAAAAAAAAATCAAGAGCATTTCCATGTTTCTAAGCGGATTAAAGGTTTTATCAATACACATTCCTCAGTATGTCTTTCATCTTCCGGTTTTTCGCAGGGACATCACTGCGTATCTAACAGGTGGAAATGGCACCTCCTCGAGCTCCACTCAGAATCCCCTGGTTGGATACCTACCCCAAATGAGCATGCCACCATTCCTCCCCTGGCCTACAAGGGCCAGAGTCCCTACTTGGTGCCACAACACACTCCATTCAACTCCCTAGATCGTGTGTTCACCTGGACAACAGCAAGATAATATCCTACCCACTGGCCTTGAACTTATCTTTCGGAATAGAGTCTTTAAGATGTACCTGAGCCACATGTGTCAGCTACGGATCTCTGTACCCCCACGAGATACCATTATCATAGCCTAGAATAGTGGAAGTACACTGTGCCATTTTCAGAAGAAAGTTTTGAAAACCTAGGTGTGAATCACTATGTTTATTTCTCCCTGAAATGGCGATAGATAATGTTCTATCAGCACAGGTGTTGAAGACAGGAAATGTAATATCCTCAACCAACCCAAGAAATGACTCTTGTGTTAAGTCAGTGAGATGCGATTATTTGTTGATGCAGCACACCGTATGCTGATTGATGCAGAACATGATTTTGTATCAATCTACATGGTTCTATATCCCTGGCTATACAATAAGTGCAAAGTCAGAGCCTAGATGAATTAAGACATGACAAATCTGTGAAGATTGTGAATCTTACTGTAAATATATGGACTAGGTATACTGGAAATTTTTTTAACTGGCTTTTGGAAAGCAAAGAAAATGAATCATTGAACACACAGAATAATTTAATACCTTAGATTATAATTTCAAAAGCATGGTGGCTTGTGGTTATCTCAAAGCAAAGTACTGCATTGTATATTTATGAAACAATGAGGAACATCTGAGGTGTCTGTGTTGTGATTACTCTAAGAAATGTGACAGTGTTCCTGATCTACCAGCAGATACTCCTATCCCTGCCAGTTTAATTAACTTTTGTCATGTGGTTCACTGAGTCTAAAAATGCAAAATTATTTGACTGTGTCCAGAGATTTGTCAAACACAATCTCAAACAAACAAAAAAACACCCTACTTTTCATTTACTGCAAGGCAAGAAAGGGAAGAGGAATTGAGAAACGACACAAGTGCATCGGTGCAGTCCCACATTCCTAGACTTACCCTTTGTTTTTAAAATAAATAGAAGCTTGTTGGGCATATAACAGACAGACAAAAACTCAAAGAATAATCTTTAAAAAAAAATTCTCCACAAGAAAAGCATCCCCGTTTCTGAGTTTCTAGGGAGGTGGCACCTCTGTAGCAGCAGCAGGGCGCGGCTGGTCCCCAAAGAAAAGCGGGAGGAGGGAAGGAAAGGCTGATACACAGCCGGACCTGGAAGAAAGCCGCCCTCTCCATAACTGGCTAAGGTGTTACAATTAACATACTGCTCATGTGGCTGACCCAGAATTGCAGAATGACAAGTGCAGAGCCATTTTCCTTTACTGGGAACTCTCTGGGCAGGAAGGCTCAGCTCCAGATGCTTCTTTTGAAGTAGAGCAAAAAACTACCGCTGAGCTGGTCTAAATGTATCTTTCACCTCTGGACCCACAACTTTACATCGATGGCACCAAGGGTGCCGGGAGCGTTCGTTCCTTGGATGTCCAGTTTGCCACTGAACACTGTCCGAAGTCAATCAAATGGAAGCCAGAGTCTGTGAGGAAGACTAGCAGAAATCAGAGAGACAGATGGTTAATTTTATGTAACATATCTGACCATGTGATACATAAATACAGTTTCTAAAACTTACGGGATTGTAAGTAGTCCTTGGGAACGTGGAACAGTCTACCGCTTTCAAAACATTTTTTTCATAATGAAGGGAGAAAGTTTTCCTACTAACTTCCCACTCTAACACACATACTCTTGGTAGTTATTGCTAATCAATCACAAACGTCATTCCTGCTGAGCCCAGATGTGGCCGGAACCCTGAATGTCTTATTCCAGGTAGTCCTACGCAGTCAACTCAAGTTACCACGCATGAGGAACACTCTGCTTCCTGTCTTTGAATTCGAGATTAAGCACAACTTCCAATGCACAGCAGGTAATCTGAGAGCATGCTAAGAGAGTCCCTTGAGCAGACATTGCTTCCTTCCCCACAACCATTCCTTCCTTCCAGAAAAGTTCCAGTTCTTCTCAGCTAGCCATCCACTTCCTCTTTCTAGAGTCATGTGCCTTACGGGAAGTCAAGTCTAGTCTTTCCCTAGGAGGTAAATTATGTTTGGTTCAAATCAATCACAGAGACCCAATTGCCCTACCATTGGGCTTGAGATACCATGAGCTCTTGGGCTGGGGGTGGGGGTAGTCTTGCAGAGAGAGAGAGAGAGAGAGGATTAAAGAAAGGATGTGGGGATTGAAGAAAGGAAGGGAAAAAAGAGGAAGAGAGGGAAAGAAGGGTAAAACACTTCTTACCTGGTTGACATTCGTCCTTTAGATGAGGTTATCAGGACCATCTTATGAGCAAGGAAAGAGCAAGGCTAAAAGATAAGAGCCCAGGCAAAGACAGAGTAAAACAATAAGAAAAAACTGGATTTTCATCCACTTCAGGACTTCTGCTTATGAGACCTAAGAATACACTGTACTGTTTAAGCTGAGTTGGAGCTTTTGTTTTTTGTTGTGAAAAAAAAAAAGAAATTCCAGTTCATCTACAGGACAGGCTCTTCAGACGGGCAAGAGAGACGCCAGAGGGAAGGTGAACATCGACGAAAGGCGGAGAAGACAAAGCACCCCGCGCCTCTGATGACAGCAGCTGGGCAGGGGGCACTGGGTTTTGCCCTGAATTTGAGTTCCAGACCAGGAAAGGCAAGATAGTGCGCCAAGAAAAACCCACCAAAAGAACTGTAGCCCTGAAGACTGAAGACGGGCCCAAGGTTCCGTAGGTGGAGACAACGTCAGTGAAGAGGAATGGAAGGGGCAAATCGTCCATCAAGCCTGCGCCGAAGCCTCTGGTCCCTTAGATGACAGGCTGATTCTCTTCCTGTGGCAGATGAAGGAAAACCAAGAGGGCACCTAGAGGTCAAGACGCTGCCGTGGCCTGATTCTGAAGTCCAGTTCCTACTTCGTCATACTTCTTTCCCACAAACTAAGGAAAGGGTCAGCAAACAGCGCTGCGTTCCGTCTGGGTCCAAACTCTAACCCTGAACTGCTTCAACCCTACTCCGAGTTACAGTATTTGCCTGGGTAAGGAATGAGGCTGCTAACGAGAATTGGGCCTCCTGGAGGAGGAGAGAAGGAATTTGGGACTGGGGGCCCCATCTGCCGTGCTAATGGTGAGTGCCGAACCCAGACTCCTCTGTAGGCTCGTCCTATGACCTTTCAGACGGTTGCTTAGGATGATGTTCAAGGAACAGGGCTGATTGGCTCCTGCCTACAATCTGCAAGCACCCTGAGCACTGCACTCGAAGAAGAAGTAGGACTGACACACGCACCTGGACTCAGAAAGCTGGGTGAACATACTTGTTTCATAGCGTTGCTCTAACGCAGTGGCTTCAGGGAATGTAAAGTTGCCAGTGGCTCCTGCCTGCAATCCTAGCTACTCAGAGGACTGAAGTACGAGGGCTGGGGTTCAAAGCCAGCCAGGACAGGGAAGTCCCTAACACTCTCATCTCCAATTGACCACCAGAAAGCTGGAAGTACAGCTGTGGCTCAAGTGGTAGAGCACGCATACTGAGTGAAAAAGATCAAGGACTGCCCAGGCCCTGAGTCCAAGCCCCAGGACTAGCACGCATGCACACATGCACGCACGCACACACACACACACACACACACACACACGAATGCATGGATCAAGATGCATTGTACTCACAAACTGATTTATTGAATGGTAAGTCCTTTGTACAACTGCTTATCAATAATTAAGATGTAGTTTAAAAATGCACAGTTGTTTTCCTCCAGATCTGAGGTGGTGTTAACTGGCTGAAGCCAAAGTTTTGACTGCTTATAACCTTAGCCAGTAGCAACCCCGAGTCTCTCTTTGTCTCTCCTGCCATCATATCACGCTTTGTAATTGCCATGACACTAGCAAATACACGGAATGGGCTCACCCAGAAAGCCTGGGGGAATCTCTTGTTCAGAATATCCTCAACCACATGCACAAAGTTCCCCTTCTTTCCACAGAGGTAACATTTCTACGTTTCAGGGGTTCATTCTCAGATATCTACGGGGCTGTACCTGACTGTACCCTCATTATCTGTGTGACCCAGGAAAGTTAGCAAATCCCCCTGCTCCCCATCTATAAAATGAGATCTTTATAATATTGACTTTATACAATTATTGGACAAATTTAGGAAGAAAGAATGTTCAATCTTAGCAGAGTGCTTTGGCACACGACTATCATTTGGAAAGAAGTCCAAAGTGAGAGCACTCGGAGTCTGGCTCGCGCACAAATCAGCTGCATGTCCCTGGAAAGTAACTTGACCTCTCTGAGCCGCCATTCATCTAAGAACAGGGATAACTCTCTGAGGGCACTTTTGAAACAGAAAAAAATACTGATGCACGGAACAAGCCTAACCAGTAAATAATATGGATGAAGATGGGAATGAAAACAGCAGGAACAATAACAAAACCTAGTAAGCACTTATTAAACATAGCAAACATCTATGTGTTCTGTGTGGCTTTCTTGATTTAATTTTCATTCTTGCCACAAAGAAGAGGAGGAACTGTTGTCAATCCAATTTGTGGATGAAGAAACATGCATAGAAAAGTTAAGTGACTTGGCCAAGGTCACACAGCTCAACAGTGTTTCCCTCCGTTTCCTTTGGCTGCTATAACCAAGTTCCCACAAACTGGGTGCTTTGATTTTCTCACCAAGTCTGCGTGCTAGAAGTCCAAAATTAAGGTGCCAAAGAACCATAATCCCACTGAGGGTTCTAACTGAGGATCCTTCTGTCCTTCTTCCAGCCTCTAGTATCATTTCCTGCCCTCTCACAGCTTCTGTTTCTATGGGGCATCCTTGAAATCCCTTGGCTTTGATGTACATCATTCCAGTTTGGGCATCATCGTAGAGCGATACGTTGTGGGATGGGGCAGTACTTCCCCTGTTCTCCTGCCTCTGAGTAGACCCGGATGAAGGAGCAACTAGTGCATGGGTGTGGCCATTGATGGTCCCAGAGCAAACAGCCCTGAGAACGGCATCTCCCCTCCCCGCGCACCGTTAGCCCATGCTTCACTCAAAACTGATTTTGCTTCAAACTAAGGCTGAGCCCCATTATCATTACTTAATGTCAGTGTAACGGCAGTGTGATACCCAGGCTCTCACACAATATATCATCCCTGCAGACTCGGATGCTAGCAGGACACAGCAGAAATACAGCCTCCCAACTTCCCAATGTGCTCTCAGCCATCAATATTGATGGTGTGTCATCCATCAAATCCGGCAGGCTTTTACGTGCTCTCATTTTTAACCAAGTCTTACCATGCATTACAATGGAATATTTAAAACCATGTACACATTTTATCAAGCCTTCATGACCACTAAATGCTCTCTGGTTTGCAGCTCCAAATATTATTCATTGCATCTAGAAAAATGGTGTGCAAGAGTAAAGAAACCGCACAGGAACTAAGTGTGATTAAGGATAGGAAGGCAGAAAGACCAGCAAAATCTACTGCCTGATCCAGGCTACAGGCCAGACCAAGTATAAGTTCACCCCGTTTCTTTCCTGCTTCTTTCTCAGTCACCGTTCTTGAAGTCGAGATGCCTGGCTCCAATCCCAGTGGTCACGTGAGCAGACTCCACTACCACCACCAGCCCGTCCTTATCTGCAAAAGGGGATCCTGCTACCCATGCTGGGAGTTTCTGGGGACTTCAAGTCTTGCAAACCTCTGGATTTCTGCTCAAGAATCCTCTCTGCAGTGAAGCCTTTTCAGCCATCTCATTTTAGGTTTCATTTGCCACCTCACCCCATCCTACGCAAGGCCTACCCTTCTTGGAAGATACGGTTTCCCACTTTATCACTTACTCTAGACTCCAGAGTAAGCAGACTCCACATCTGACAAAGGCAGAAGGTGTCCATTTTGTTCACCGATTTACACCTAGGACCCAGGACAGTACTTGGCCACGGTAACTACATTCAGTACCTGATTTTAGAGTCAATGGGTGATGTGTGTCATGGGCCCTTAGGAATGTTCTTATGTTGGCTGAGTAGAGACAGACTGAACCTCCTCAGCAAGCACACTAGAAACTGTGTATTTGACACTTCCTCCCTGAGGAATTCTACAGTGAGCTTGGGGTGTCTTCTCGTCCACAGTCCTGAGGGGCAGCTGACCCCTGGGGTTCCATCACAGTCATAGTGTCTATCCATGAGCAGGTCCACGCGTGAGCTGCCCCTTCATCGGGGCCTGCTTTCAGCCATGTGTGGAGCGACGTGCATTCAAGCCTGTCTTCTCCTCTGTAGCTCCTTTCTATGTCTCCCCACAAGACTGGGTCCTGGTTTCCTTGTCGCAGAGAATGCAGTCCATCATCCATCCTGTCTCCTGAGCTACTCGATCTCCAGGCAAGTAGAGACGTGACTTGCACAGTCTCATCTCTGTGACTCCAACACCTAGCAGTGGTCCCATGAGTGTGCAAGGAATAAAGGTATAATCCTGAACTTGGACTAGAATCAGGGACAGAATACGGTGGCATGTGTGTCACTCCCTATCCCTCAACTCAGGCAAACTAAAGAGATGAACTCTCATGCCCATTCTTTCCAAAGATGGCCTCAAAATGCTTGTACACTCTTCAGACAGTCACCCCTAGTCCACTAAAGTTGGAAGTCCAAGCCCACTGACCTGGGAAAGGTTGTTAGACCACCGAACCTACCTCCTCCCCTCTGTGGATACACAGCATATATATTCCTGCCTTTCCTTTCCATTTCTATGCTCCTGAAACCGAGTTCTAGAAGCTAGGATGTACGTGGAAGTGATTGTTACAGAGTTCAAGGGAGGGGAGTCCCCGTCCCTCCAAGAGTCCACCGCTCAGAGACAGTCTCCAGCAAAAAGATGGATTTATTTGGGGAAGCAAAAACCGAACTGACAGGCCAGGGACACAGCATAGACTCGGGAGCTGAACTGTGACCCCCGAACAGTCCTGGAGCTGGAGTTTATCAAGGTCAAAGTGCAGCACAGATGTAGGAGGTTGACACAGGGGGTAGAGCAAATGACAAACACGTTAAGCAAGCCATTTACAGAAGCAGAATGTGGGGGTCAGGTTGGCCTAATAATCAAGATGGAGTCAGCTCTACTCCCCCCAACATTTCCTACCATGTCTCCCCAGTCAAGATGGAGTCAGCGCTACCACAGTGATAAGTGGTTGGTTCCGATTAGCCTAGCCACCCTTTCCATGAGAGGACGCCCATAGTCTTCTCCCCCCTCCACAAATGCATGCACACCACAGTCCTGGAGGCCTCATGTTGAAAATACAGAATCCTGAATCTCTGCATCACAGCTTACTGAGGAGCTATCCGCCAGCCAGGAAGGCTTATTGACAAGGCAAGAGCTAAACAGTAGCTGTACTTTGGGCACATATACTTTAAAGTAATGTTACAGAAGCCAACTCTACCTTCACTAGTGCACTTGAACTATTTTTTTTTTTATTTTCACTAAAATTTCTCTTCTAGCTCCCCATCTCTATGGCTCCTAACTGCCCGCTTGCTGCATCCAGAAGGTGCTTCCTACCAGCTCACTGAGGTACACGCACCTCTGGCTCAATTGATACCGCGTGAGAGAGAACTGCACACTCAGTAAACACAACTTTTCAGCTCTAAGAAATACTTAAAGACTTGCAAGGTACAAATTCTACCTTCCGCCTACAGAGCATCTTCTTGGGAAAAGAAGACGGATGCATGAGAAAGGTTCCTACCCCACAGCACTCAAAAGCAATAGAGGAACAGTGACATGATCAATAAGAAGTAACACAACCGCATCATTCCTCACGTGCCATGGGTAATGTAACTCTCCACCAACACCCCAGAGCTCCGTTCCCTCATCCAACAACACATGCGTGACAATTGGGCAACCTTGTCACAGGGTGCTTTAGGCACAAACAGGTGATGTGCACATAGCGGTGACTTGCACAAG
This sequence comes from Perognathus longimembris pacificus, assembly GCF_023159225.1. Taxonomy (NCBI): domain Eukaryota; kingdom Metazoa; phylum Chordata; class Mammalia; order Rodentia; family Heteromyidae; genus Perognathus; species Perognathus longimembris. The sequence continues at coordinate 3,878,574 of NC_063170.1, forward strand.
ATAAATGTTCAGTACATGCTAACTCCCAGTTATGACAGATAGCACAGGTGTTGACTGCCACCAGCTCACAGGTGCCTATGTGCTCTGCCAGGTCATCTAGGAAGGTCTATACTATAGGTTTTTGTGGCCTAGAATAGCAGACAAATGTGGCTAAGAAAGAATCTGGTGGGGAGAAGTTATAGAAGCAGTAAAATATGTGTTGTATCCAGAGAAATGGTGAGAACCTTAGTCTAGATGTATGACAAAGGTCTCAACGCAAAGGATAATTCTGCAGATCATTAAATTCTCAAATGAGAAATCAGTACTTTAAACTCTTTTAGCAGGGCACATGAAAAAGGAAAGATAAATGAGTGTATTGTAAATGGGGGTGGGGGGATTTAAAGGAAAAGAAGGCAAGAAGAAGAAAAAAAATGATTAGTCATTTGGGATCTGACACTGTAGAATTAAGAAGTTGTGCTTTCTGAAGAGTAGTACCTGAATAGAAATTTCAGCTCTACCTCTTCTTATTGCAAGCTTGCATTCATTGTCTTCTCTCGGTAAGCTTCAGTTTGCAACCATCAAACAGAGGTCCCAGTGTCCATACCACAAGACTGCGTGTTGAGAACGCAATGAGCCTCCGTGGAGCAGGGCCCAGGTGCAGGCAGGCAGTCCTCCATCCACTCAATAGCCACAGGGCTCTCACGAGGCCCTGGAGTTGGGAAAGAGTTGCACCCATCCAACGCTATCCCTCCTCTCATGCTATTTAGTTAGCAAAAGCCATGTTTGCTGCTACAACATTTGTAGCTTGGTTCTCCGTCTGGGTATGGCTAGGACCCAAACTGGCAGTCAACGTGAGCAAGAAGAAAAGCCCAGAAAATGCCTCTGTTTCACAATCCTGAGCAGTGTTTCAAACACCGTGTCCCTACGAGGTCGATGGGGCCCGGATGGCAGACACATACGGCAAGGGTTTGTTTCCCTCTCGCTGCCCAACAGGAACGACTGGCCTCACAAAGCTGTCCTCCAGAGACACACCGAGGCCCGCCTCTCTACCTGCCATCTCCTGCCACACAAGAGCAACTCGCCTCTCACACTTTCCCAGTCACGTTGAAATTCCCGTCCTCTATTCTCTGTATTGACAGGGGTAGAGCCTGTCCCGCAGAGGGAGGAAGGACAGCTACAGAAATAGATCGTCCAGAACTCTGGTGGGGCATTCATCAAACAATCCGCGTGGCTGAAAGAGGCAGTCCTCTTTTCAGAAAGCAAGATTGAGCTTGCCAGCCACGAGGCAGGCCCCCATGCTGCTCCACAAAGGAAGAGGCTGCCCAGACAAAGAGCTCTTGGGGCCACTTCTCCTCACACGTAGCAGAAAAGGTTCCCCGCTGAGTCCTGGCAGCCAGGCCCGTGGTGCCACAGTGGTAACACTCACAGCAGGTGACCTGGGGCCAGTGTGCTGGCGGCCACTCTCTTGATGGATTTGTTTGTATCCTTAAAATGCCAGAAGTGTTGGGGAAACAACGGGGGAGTAGAGAGGACAGGAGGAAGAGAGAGCAGAATGGTCTTTGAAATCATCAGAAAAACAATAACCTGAGCCGGAAGTAAACACACAAAGAAGTTCTGCTTGCCATAGAAGCCAGGCTCACAAGACAACTGTCCCAGCTGAATGGGGTAAAGGCTCCGGAGGCGACGGGCTTGGGGAGCTCACGGGGTCCTGTCCGGTAGCCATCTTTGCAGGGACCCCCACATTATGAACAGGACCCAGTACACATAAAATACACATTAACTAGGAGATTTAAAATGCAGGAAAGCATGCTGTTAAAGTACTGTACTAAAAGCTGTACTAAAATGTACAGCTTTGTCTTTCCCTTCGCAGTTTTCTCTCAATTTGTCTCGATGCTCTTTATTTGCTCTTTACCATCATTCTAAGAAAAACGAACAACTTAAAATACCAGTATAAATTCTAACCATTCGTGTTCATATTCTGTAATGTCAGACTTAATGGCAAATATAGAAGCATAACACTAATACACAGTATCACAGAAATTACGCGATTCCTATTTTATAGCTGACACCGACAGGTGTACTTCCATCCGACCTGCGCAGAGAGAAGAAGGCTGTCTCGCTTTTTGCTGCGCACCATTCTACCACCTCTCTCTACCTTCCCCTCACTGGTGGAGGGAAGGACTGAAAGCAAAAGAACCGGTGGTCACCTTGTCTTTCCCTTTCCTCCCATTACCAGCAGCACTGGCTGCCTAACTCAGCAAAATAATGTAAGGGAGGACCCGATGGTGCCCGTTGGTCACTTGTTTCTTAGAATGCTATGGTCTTCCTTCTGCACTCAGAGCACATTCTGAACTGCAGCCACGGATTGAAGGCCTGTCTGCACCATTGCTTACAGTTGTAGACGCATACACTTACTTTGTGTTTGTCTGGCTGGAGTCTTGCTGAATTCCCACATGTCGTGGGCCCACTGAAAGAGGGGGGAGAACATTGAAAATGCTATGCAAAAAAAGGGCGGCAAGTATCAGTGTGTTGGGCGTATTCCTCTGCTTGTGCTCATGCTCCACTGTCTCATCAGACTTTGTTTGCAGAACATAGATTCAGAGACAATATATCAAGAATTTCGAGAGACAGCACACCATTAACACAATGCAGGTCCCACACACAGTCCATGTAACTGATTTCCTCCAGGTTTATAAGCTTCCTCAGGAAGCCCCAGTCAACCCAGAAAAACCCAGGGCCTTCCCAGACGACTGAGCACAGTATCCTATGGGATTGGGACAATCTCATGATATTCTTCCTCAACTCACTGTGGTGGGTCGAATACTATTTCCAAAAAACATCACTTCTAGGTGCCAACCTCTAGTCCCTTTGAATGTGGGATTACTTGGAAATACCATCAGTATAGATTAGTTAAGAATTTCTAAATGAGATCATCTTGGATGTAGAAAAACCCTAAATCTAGTGTCTTCACGGGGATATTTGAGACATATAGAGGAGTGCTTCAGGGAAACGGCTAAGGCAAGGTTGGAGTAACATACCTACAAACCAAGGAACACCAAGATTATCAGAAGCAAGAATAGGCAAGGAAGACTTCTCCTGGGGAATCAGGAGGGATGGCCCCATTGGAAACTTGATTTCAGATTTCTGGCCTTCAGTACTATGAGAGAATACATTTCTATTACACATTTGTAGGAGTTTATTATAGCAGCCCTGGAAAATAAATACACTCATGGCGTTCCTTCTGCCTGCTCTGCCTTCTATACCACACCCAACCCCAACTCCATCACATCTATCCTGCTATTATTTTTTTAACTACTCAGCAGAGAGCATGGCACACAACTTTCATCCAATCCAAAGTAGCTAAGCTAGCTTCTCTTTTGTCTAGTGTGAAGAAAGGGCTCAATATATAGCTTTCATATAAGCAAATGTACATGTTTCCTTAAAGATCCAGCATAGGCTTGACTTTCATCTAATAAATTCTCCCATCACTCTGTGAATAAATCTTTATACATCCCTATAGTTTTGTTGGGGTTTACTTAACTTATCCCAGCCTAACAATCTGAAGGCTTGCTCATGGCCTTAAGCAGCCCCAGCTCTCAGGAAGCCCATGGTCCAGCGAGGGAGCCGGTGATGCACAAGGAACAAAAGGGAAGGTAATAAGATTTCAGATGGCAATGACAACTGTGGGGAATAAAAGGGTTGACAGGAGGAACTGTGCTGAGAATGCAGGATCTCTTTTAGATGGAGTTCTTTCAGGAAAGAGTCTCTAAAGAGATAGCATGTTAGCTAGGACCTGAATGAAATTTGGGGGCATGCCAGGATAAAGTCAGAGAGAGAAAGCCCCTAAGACAGGGAGTGGGAGTGCAAAGACAAGTTACACGATGAATACAAATGTCGTGAAATTATAGCACAGGAGAAAAGGGGAAACTGAGAAAACGGAATCAAAGGGAAGGTGGAGCTCAGCTCATGGAGAATCTCATAAGCAAGGGAAAGGGGTTATATTTTATTGTAAAATGCTGCAGGGTTTTGAGCAGACAGTGACTCTTACCAGGGAGGGTATACCAATGGCTTAAAGGGCCCTCGGAGGACCTAGACAAAGGCCAAATACTTCTTTAAGCAAGTTTAATCCTTTGTAGCACATAGCGACATTAGTCTGTAGTTCCGCCAGTGAGGGCTGCAATGTTCATCTTCGCCTTCACCTCATACAGTTAGGTTCTCTGAAACCAAATGAATTTAGTTTACTTGTGGGCATCCCTACTGTACATCAGCTGACCAAAACCTGGGCACACTTAAGGATTTCTGCTACTCAGCTTGAGAAAACTCCCAGTCTCCAATCCACCATATCTAGAAAGTGTCCACCCACCCAGCATTCAGCACTACCTCCAGGAACCCTTTCCAGGCCCTCAGAGACATTTATTGCAAGGGAGCAGAGAGTGAGACTTCACATTTGAATTTGAAAACCAGGACCCTATGGAACAGGTGGTGATGACTGCAAAATGCTACCACCACAGCTGTTGTCTCGCCATTTTCAGAAAATGGGCCAATAGGCTTCTCTTTTTATGAGATGGCATTTCTGCACCAACTGTTTTAACTTGTCCTCAGCCTAGAAATGAATTGGCAAAGATGCTACAGCTAGCCAGCCTGTGGCCGTTGGGAATATCCTGGCCAAGGGCTCAGGGGTGCAGGACGACACCCAGGGTCATCATGGGCCCGGGGTGGGGAGTGTGCCGGAAAGGAAGGTGCTTTGAAACATACCTCCTGGGAACTTAGGGTGCTCTTTCATGTCAAAAGTGAAAAGCAGCCTGGTATCGTGATCAAGGGGCCTTGCACCCTGCTTCCAGTCCTGGCAGTATTCAGGGAAGTCACAGACCCATTTCTGTTTCTGTGCCTGTCGCTCTAGCTCCAGAGTGTAAGCTCCTTGGCAATCAGCCATCTTCCGGGGTTACCACTAGCTACATTCCTAGGGTCAAGCACTGGTCAGCACACAACTATTTGTTGATTGTTAACTACAGTGCCAAATGAGTTGAACTGATGCTAGATGTAAAACAAATCAGTGGACTCTATGCCAACTACTCCAAAACCTGATATTGAAATCTGTATGCTTTATCATTATTTATGAAGTTCTGGAGCATCTTGGTGGCTCTACGGCCTGAATCGGGCCTGATGGCGCTTAGCACGGTCATGACAGTGACCCTCACGTGTCTGTGAGCAGGAAGAATAGTAACTAGGTCTAGAATGGCCTCTAGACCATCCTAACTAGCTGTCACTGGGATCTCAGGTGTAGCAGAGTTACAGGTCTTCTATCATCCATCGGGCTACCCATGACAGTGAAAAGGCTCCCAGAATACAGACCTAACTCAGGAATAACACCCCATCATTCCCAGCACATCAAAATGGCTGAAGCAAGTCACAGACCACCCCGGATTTGCCATGGGAAAGGAGATGGCACATCTTATGGAAGAAATTGTCACATTGCATTATAAAGAATTGCAAAGTGCATCATGGAAATTTGTGCAGACTACTATATGTTTCTGTATACATAGGTATTTCAAATTTTATGGCTAAAAATACATGCTATGTGGAAAATAGTCACTATTTCATTACAAATCCTTTGAGGAGAACTTCAAGGAGATGGGCTGTTCATTCTTAGGGCTAATGCAAAATTTCATTTCTCATCATGTTGGCTCATAGGCTCTACAAGTACTGGAAGCAGAGATTCCATTATTTGATTCCTCCTTGTGGTAGGGAAAGAGTAGAAATAATCAGAATCATGATGTTCATAATTTTTAAATAACAGTGAATGGGGCAAGAGAAATACCTATCTTACAACTACCAACTACAGGCCAAACGGCTAGGACCTTAAGTAGTCATTGTTTCCAATCCTTACAAATCTCAGAGGTCTTTTTCAACCATTTCTCCAAGGTGGAAAGGAGCTCAGACAAGGAACCTACATTGTCTGAGCAGCGATGGTGCAATAAATACACAATCAGGTCTGTCTGCTTCTGAGTGAGGGCTTTGTCCATTATGCCAGGCCCATATCTGACCATTCCAGGAAGAGAACCCAGATTGGGGAAGTAATTCACTTTACATGGCTTGACCCTCGGATACTTTAGAACACTCAGGCTCTGCAGTACCATCTTGCCTCTGCTAGAAATAAATGCCTTCTGGTCAATACAAGGTCAAAGTTTGAGTAGCCACGAGGGCAGCTACGTTATTGCGGATTCTATTGTCTGGTTACTTAGGGAAACAGTATAGTTTAATTTTATTAATTCATATTGATTTATCTAGCTTGGCTCTTCCCACAAAGGATTTGAGGAAACTTAAACAAAAACAATACAGCTGAAAATAGAATCCCGGAAATCAGATGCTGGTGGGATGTATTCCCAGAACTACTTTTTCCGTGACTTCTTTTACTGTTCTATATGGACAAAATGAGAAATCATCACCACGGTCTCTCAGCTTTGGAAGAGGCCACAGTGTGTCTCCAACCAAAGAACATAAAAACCACTGGGGAATGTGTTTCGAATGCAGATTACTTAGCCCAACTCCCAGGCCCTGATTCAGATCTTCTGTGTAAAACCTTAAAACGTGTTTAAAATACGTTTGTAATTCCCCCAGGCAATTCGAAGAGATTGCTAGGGCTACATATAAAATCTGATAAAGAAAACCTGACAAAAAATTCACAGTACTTAACAATGAAGGAATTGTCTTAATAGCAGATTAACATACTTCTTTAGAGTCTTCCACGTACTAAGACCAGTGCTTTGCATCAGAGACTGAGAGATTAGCAGACAAAGATCCTTGCTCCTAAAACTCCAAGCCAAACTACAAAACAGTATACACAACTTAGCGCCACAACTAACAAGGATAAGCCTTTTGAGGACAATGAGTGAATTTCATCCACAAGGTGCTTCAGAGAGTGATGAAGGTGGACAAGTCTGGACTCCACAGGGGAACTTCTGTGGAGCTTCTGAAGTTGACAGGATCGGGCTTGGAGTTTGCTAACTGTGTCGTCCAACAGAAAACAATGATGGAGGGGGCGAGAGGGCCTCGCGTGGGCCTGTGTGTGCAGATAGGGAAGGTGACAGATGACCTGCAGGCTAAGAACTAAAGGACCAGCAATGGGAAGGGGCAGGTGAGGTCCGTCAGTCCCATGGACTCTACCGGAGGAACCAGCCTTGCCAAGCAGGCGGGGGATTTGGGCTGCATCAGCTAGCACTAATCAACAAGTTTGGCTGGAACCTTTCTCCTCACAAGAACCCAGCATGACGGCTTCAACAGCCTGCCTTGGGGTGGGGCTGGCAAGGCCTCTGTAACATAAGCAGCCTGCCGGAAGCCATATGCCCCGCTTAATCCTTCCACAAACCTACTGCTTGCAGCCATGTAGGCATATTCAACCTTTATATGATTAAGGCTTCTTAAACTCCCAAGGAAAGGAGGCAGAGAGCTGTGCCCGCCCAGGCACAGTGATGGAGAGGAAAATTGTCAGAAGTGATTCTTGGCTGAGATTGGCAACATACTCTGTCACTCGAACCTATCAATAGACCAGGCTGATGATGTTTTTCACTTAACACCTAGCGACAGGGCTGTCAGAAACTGGCAGGAGATTCCTACATACCCTGCCAAGAAAGAGGAACATGAAAATCTGTCGAAATCCATGCTTGTTAATAAATATACCCCTGGAATTCTTTTTTAAGGAACTCAAGGCTTCAGATGTCTAGGCAGTATTTGCCAGCCCAGCCATGCCAGGAGGTTTCTCTCCAGCACCAGTGTTCACAGGACTTTGGCTACAGGAAGAAGGAAGAGGGAGTCAGAGGGATAGCAAAGGGCAGACCCTAAGATACTAATCTCTATAAAGCCAGGGCAGGGCAGAAAGAATGTGGCGCTACCATCCAGAATCCTTTGACACGCTGTAGGCCACTGGGGCCACGGGGGAAGCAGAGCATCTTTTGAAGGATCCTGAGAGAAGTTGCAACAACCAGGAGGCAAGCCTGTCTGACTACTGTGTAGGCAATGGTCTTGTTCCATGAGTTCCAGTAGGATTCTACTTCCCAGTCCTCCTGAAACTAGGCAAAGGCATGTGACTTGCTTTGACCAATAAAAGTGATGCACAGTACACTTCAGAGAGAAAGCCTGATCCTGCCTTGGTGTTGGGCAAGAGATGCTCCAGGATCAGAATCACAGGATGAAGACAACAACAGCGAACACACCTTCACTAATCTGTATAGACGGAAGCTTAAGTGGACAAGAAAATGAGTTGTTTTAGGTGACTAGTATTACAGAGATTGCTACAGCGTAACCTGGCCTACATGCTGTTGTCAAGGCCATGTTCAAGAATTCCTTCTGTCTTCTCCCATCATGCTCAATATCCTACAAAGGCTTTAGTTGCACAGAGATTACAGACAGTAAGTCTGGATTGAAATCTACCACTGATGATCATATGAGAGTATTTAAACTTCCTGAGCCTCAGCTCCTTCATCTCTGAGTTGTGAATTATAATACTATTCACCTTGCAATTGTTAGATAAAATAAGGGCTGGAAATGATTGCCTTTCAGTGCACTTAATGAAGAAAAGAAAACACTGCTATCCTTAGGAAGGCCTCCTTGCAAGGTCCGTCCTTGACTAACATTTAGCTTTCCAAAGGATTCTGCCTTCCCTGACTGATTATGGGGGCTACCCATAAACGGCTTGTACAAACAATATAGTTTATAGTGAGTATTTGCTTTCCATGTGAAAGTCTGGAACTTTGGTACATGCTAGGCAGAGGGTGCCTACGTGACCAACCCAGCGTAAAACCCTTGGTGGACACTGGACTCTCCTGAGCTTCCCTGGTTAGTACCTTTTCACATGCATTTCATGTACATTGTTGCAATTTGTCAGACTTCTCCGGTGCTGGCGGAGGACTCTGGGAGGCCTGAGCCTGGTTCCCCCAGACTTTGCCCTAAATGTCTTTTTGCTATGGAAATTTTTCTTTTCATTGTAAGAAATCTGACATTGAGTCTGAATGACATCCTAAATATTGTGAGACATCTGCATGCATCACCAAACCTGGAGGTTGTCTGATGGACTTAAAACTATGATTAACTCAAAGCCAAGCCAATAACCATAAATATATGTTAATAAGGAGCATAAGAAAGATTTGTTCTGAAAAATAAAACTAAGGGAGATACACAGGACAAACGTCGAAATCATAAGTAACCGCAAAACAAAACCACAACCAGACTGACCCCTTTAAGATTTCAATAAAGTAGCAGGATACAAAATCAACATATAAAAATCTTGTCTATACATCAATAATAGACTCGCTGAAAAAGAAGTTAGGAAAGCAATTCCACTCACAATAACCAAAAAATAATAATAAAATACCTAGGCATAAATTTAACTAGATATATAAAAATCTTTGCAATGAAAACCATAAAGCACTGAAGAAAAAAACTGAAGATGACTCAAGAAGAAGGAAATACCTGCCATGTTCATGGATCAGCATAACTTTTAAAACACCATATTACCACAAGAGATCTACAAATTCAATACACTGTCCACCAAAATTCCAATGTTATATTAATAGGGATAGAAAAGTCAATTCAAAAATTTATATGGAAACACAAAAGACCCTAAATACCCAAAGCAATCATGCAAACAAACTGCAATACGATAAGTAGCATAGTATCTGACTTCAAACTGTACTTCAGAGCCATGGCAGGGCATGGTCACCAGAGAGACACAGATCAACAGAATAGAAAACCAGAAATACCTTCATGAAGCTAATCTATCTGACTCTTGACAAACTTGGTGAGGAAAATATAGATCCACAAAAGCATGTATGTACTTAGAAACAAAGCTGTCGTGATCGAGTATTGATCTCTGAAGACTTCTAAATTGTCAAGATGTACATGGCATTGTGGTGGAACTAGATAACTACCTTTTGATACGTAATAACTATTTTCTATGGACTGGTTAAATGTTTCAGAGGATTGTGTTCTGTAAATACTTGCATGGATGCATGCATACACACACACACACACACACACACAATTCGAAGAAAGATAACCTCTTACAACAAATGGTGCTGAGAAAAGTAAACATCCACATGTAGAAGATTAATACTAGATGCCTCTCTCATCTACTGTTCAAAAATCAATTCAGAATGGATCGAACCTTAATATAAGACCTGTAGCATTGAAGCTACTATGGAAAGCACATCTGTAAAGTCTCTTGTTCCAAACAAGGTCACATTCATAGGTTCTGCTGATGGAGCCATGGACAAGGCTTTTGAGAGTCACCATCCAGCCCACAACACACACCAATGCTCAGCTCCCTGCCATCTTGGACTGGATACCTAACCTTTTGGTATGTCATAGGATTATTCTGAAAGCGAAGATCATATATGAGAAACAATTGGTAAGTGGTCCATCCTCAGAGTCCAGCAAATATTAGCTATTATCAGTGCCTGTCATCATATAATTGTTCCTAAGAAGAATTAGGATATAGACTGCTGTGTGTAACGTCTATTCACTCTTAACTGAATTAGAGAAATCATCCTGTTGCCATTCTAAGACCCTTCTAAACCCTCTTTGGTCCAGAGCTTATAAAGGGCCAGAGTTCCCCTAGTCTTTCCTCCTGAAGCCCTCAAAGAATAATTCTGGAGCATCTTGGCTCTTCTGTTTCACCATCTCAAAAACCCGACCATAATTACAGCTGCCACACTAGAGTGCTTGAGGGTTATTGAGTTAATGACTATAAAGTCTGTGGAACTCTTCAGAGGAAAGAAGCCATAAAAATCAGATAAATAAACCAGTCAATCAGCACGTGTTTACTGTGTCCACAGGGTGCATGGCCCCTGTACTTGAAAATAAAGACTAAGGGGAAAAAACACAATGGAAAGGAAGAAAGAACATTAGTTCAACCAAAATCTTTCCAGACCAGAGTGCAAGGACAGCCATAAACTAAAGAATTGTAGCCCTCCAAGGCTGCAAAATGAAGGAAATACCCATACAAAAAAAAAGATAAAGAAATAGATTGAAAAGGAAAAAAACAAAAGTCAGGTCAGAGGATTTAGGAGTAGGCAGCTCAAAAGAAAACATAGCCCATATGCAATGAAGAAAAACTTGCCTATCCTCACAATTAAAAAAAAAAGCAAAAATGAAATATCAGTTTCAGTTCTCATGCAGGAATTTTTAACTTTTAGTTTGCTGATAAACAATATATGAAATATGTAAAGGAATTAGCTCCCTTGATCCACTTTGGAGGAAAATGTAAGTTGGAGTAACTTCTGGGATTTTAGTAATTTAAGAGAAGTGCTAATTAATGTGTATATATACATATATTAATATATATGTGTGTATATATATATGCCATTTCCAAAAACCCATTGTAATCACCCTGTTAACATGGCCCAATACCCAATGAGAGGAGAAAGAAGAAAAGGAAAGGAGAAGAGAGGAGAGGAGATGAGAGGAGAGGAGAGGAGAGGAGAGGAGAGGAGAGGAGAGGAGAGGAGAGGAGAGGAAAGGAAAGGAAAGGAAAGGAAAGGAAAGGAAAGGAAAGGAAAGGAAAGGAAAGGAAAGGAAAGGAAGGAAAGGTGGCTTTTACTGATTCACTGGGCCACTCTACAGGATGAAATCATCTGGAAAAGGATAATTAGACCTCCAATTGGTTTTCATTTTATTTCATTTTCCTGCGTGCAGTTGGCAAGCAGGGAGATTGTGTTACCTCCATAGCCACCAACAGCAAAGCTACATGGTTCCCCCAATTTCTATAGCAAACTTGTGAAAGAGAGAAGCCTGCTGGTGCAAACTGCTTTTATGAGAGGAAGCATCTAAAATGCATTTTAATTTCAATTTGTGTGAAGCTTTTGTATCAAATTACAGATCTGGGGCAGGATGTGGCTCAGTGAAGAATCCCATTTTCCATCACTTTGGATGTATTCGTTGTGACATCAAGAGGTGAAATAATTATGGCTGAAATCCTGTCTCTATTGGTGACTGCTTCTGTCTCATTTCCCATGTTGATCAGGTTGGGCAGCACACAGAGGATTACTATTCAAAGACTAGTGCTGCCCGTACCCCACACGGAGGTACCAGAATAGCCCATAATCCCCAGGCAAGTTGGCAAGTCCCAGGGGCTTCTCAAAAGCAATCATGCCGGTGTCTGATGCTAACTAACTACAAGATCACCAGCCAACTAGGGCCAACCAAGGAGGCTTGGACAAACTAAAATGGAAACTGGAAGAATTCATTGAGCATCAGAATTGTATGAAACTACTAACTGGTTATCCGCTGCTGACTTACCTAGTTGCTTTTATGCATGAGAATGAGCCTTCCCTTAGAGGCCAACAGAAGGGGGTAGAAAAGCTCCTAGTGCTCAAATATTTCTTCTTTCTCTGGTTTGGCACATCAGGATGGTCTCTTTAGGGGTGCGCAAACTCTCATTCCAGGTGAGTGAGGGTGCTGGATTAGATCTCCTTGACTGGACTGTCATCCAGCCGCTGGGATTGTTGGCTGCTACCAACTCACAGAGACCTGTGCTCGGTGCAAGGACAGCTAGGGATGGCTTCCTCCCCTCCCCCCCCCCCCGAAGTTACAAGGGAAGCCAGTAACTTCTCAAACCTGGAGTAAAGGCCAGCCCCCTTGCCTCAGAGAGGAGAAGTGCACTAGGACTTACATCCGGAACACCACGATCCATGAGTCAGGCTAAGGCTGATAACCTTGTCCTTAAGAGCGACCGTCTCATCCTCTCCTCTTCACTGCTACATTATTTTCCTGAGAGCAGACCTTCTACCAGCCATGTATGCCCCAACTGCTATCACAGGCTGTACTTCCAGAGAACCCAACTATATTGAGTTTCCTGTCACTGCTAGAATAAATTACTACGTGAATAGTGTAAATCCATTATCTCACAATTCTGAGGGCTAGATTTATGGGGGCTGCATTCATCGTGTAAGCTCTAGGGAACCACCCATCCCTTGCTTTTTACAACTCGAGAAACCGCCTGCCTGCATCCCTTGGCTCACAGCCCCACGTCACTCTGACCTGTGTTCAGTTCTGGCTCTGGGACTCTTGCCTCACCCTGTCATCTTATATCTGTCTGCCATCAGGCGGGAGCTATTGGGTGGCTGTGCTAGTCAGGGTTATGGCAGGAAACAGACGGCATGCTGAAGGGTAAGGATTCCTTAGAATGACAGAGGCAAGCTGAGGAGAACCAAGAAGAGATGGGGCAAACCAGGGATTGCGAAAGGGGGAAGTTGAAGGGGATATATTGAGGGAGGGTACCAGTCTTGCCTAAGATCTACAAGCCCTGAGAAAGGGTCACCTTGTGGGAGATACACAGAAAAACACAACCACTACAACTTGTGCACTGTAAGAAAGCGAACCAGGAATTCAAGCGTGCTCAACTCCATTTCTTGCTTCCCTCCAGTCTCCTGCCTAGTGCCTCCTGTTGGCCAAACCCATTGAGAACTCAAAGGGCAAGAGAACTAACAGACAGGTCCACAGAGGTACAAATGAAAGATAACAGCTTAATCAAGCCACACACACAGAAATAGAAACCAAGTTCATCTCAGAAGGCTTTATTTCTATGAAACAGGCAACAGATACCAGAGGGAAAAACAATTTAAACTTATTCGGAAATCTAATTTTGCACTTCAATAGCACATAGCTTGGTAGACAGCCAGATAACAAACTCAGGTGTCTGGAGCACCCCTCCCCCCCTAGCAGCCCGATAGAAATTGCTTCTTCAGAACAGGATGGGGGCATTTGAGGACCACACTCGGCTCTTCAGTATCTCTTTGGGGCAGCAGATACTGCTAAGAGCAGGGCGACGCCTGTCTCCACCCACGGTGATTTTGACACTTCCTAGTGTTCATGTCTCAAAGAATCAATGTCACTTTTCTTCAGTTACCAGATTTCAGTTGTGATGAACCAGCAGATGCTTCGCTCCCTGCCCCGCTCCTCAGGGCTACCTGTGATCTGTTTCCAGGGAGGAGACGTATGAACATTTCTGCTCAGCTTTACAGACTGTCGGTGGGGAGTGTTCTATCACCTGAACCTCCACCTTCTCGCGCCTCCGACTCGCCCGCCCTCGGGCAATGCTTGCCACGAGGTGAGACCCAGCCAATGTGACCGCACTAGCCTCTCCCTTCCCTTCCTCCGAATTCTTCTGCAGTCAGTGGCATCCACCGCTCGGCTTATCATCTCACTCCGCTCTGCTTTGGAGGCCATCCTTTCCTTTTCTTAAGTACATTCATGTTTATCTCCAACGATATCATCAACCAGAGGGTACAAACACAAACTCAAGTGTCTCCAGGAGCCAAGTCATCAGAGGTCATGATCACTGGATCCGAACACCGCTGATCAGAATCAGAAAGAACACTTGCCACTCCTAAAATGTATGCCCACGTTGAGTATGTGCATACGTTGAGTCTACGATTTGTCAAGGAAGTCAGGAACCGGGACATTTATTTATTTGAAATCATTTGTTTCTGAAATGTTAGTAATGATCCTATCAAAAGAAGCCTGTGTTTTGCTGAATAATACCTGTTTTACATCAGACAAAGGGCAGGGTCAAAATAGTCCTCCTTGAGGGCCAACCAAACCCCACATGACAGCTTGGGAGAACGCTAAAGTGCCAGCAGGTCTTGAACCTCACATTCTCTTAGCAAACATGATTGGGGTCTGATTCTTCTAGAAAGGGCCTAAAAGTCTGCATCAAAACTCACTCTCAGGAAGGAGATCTCAGGCTGTCTTGGTTAAAAGAATGAAGCTGGGACAATGTTATGCTTAGGTGACAGATGCTAAGGGCATGGTTTTCACAAATGTTTGTGCAATATTTGACCTCCAGGATGCTGGACACAAGGGGTACTGCCCAAGAACAAGACCACCTCTCCACTCTCGGGAGTCTAACTGTGAAATGCACGGGGAAGCTGACGAGGGAGGATCGGAAGAAAGCGTGCAAAAAAAGAGGAATGCAGATGGCCAACTAAAGCACACAAATAAAGGTGCTCATCATCGCCAGTGATCAAAGATATTTAAATGTAAAGCACTTCACCTGGGCAAAATGAAGATGCGGTAACACTGATGTGGGGAAGTGCTTATTCTCAAAACTGCAAGTGGGAATATAATTTGGGAAAGGTACTGCCGAGGGCAATTAGCCACTACCATTAGCATGTAGATGGGCATCCCTCCTGACAGCAATTCCACTTCTTCACAGCTACCCTGGAGAAACCCTTCCAGTACACAGACATATTCAAGATGCTCACGGGCGCGTCCAGATGGGTACCAGTAGAAAGACTATCCGAGCAAGTTGTCCCCTGTGGTCATACAACAAAGCACTGTGCAGTTCCTGATCAGTGAGGTCGATGGATATGTCCCAACGTGGAAAGTTCCTGAGAGTTCGTGCTAAATAACACTAACGTTAAATAATAGCATGCACTTTCTATGATATACATCCATAGTGAAAAAAATAGATTTTTCAGTTTAAAGATCTTATACCAAACTCCTAAGAGTAACAGCTTCGTATACGAACTTCGAGACTGTTGGAGATGGTCACCATGACTTGAGAGTTATTATTTAATCTTTGCAAAACCATTTGCTCACATTACCTGTGTGGTTGAAAAGTTAAAAGTAGATATATGATTACTTTGTGGATCTATTATCTTTAAGACATCCTGCGTCCTTTCTCAAAAGCCCCAAACTCCTATTTCTCACAAAAACATTAAGGCCAGTTGTATCAATTCACTACATGATGACCTTCACCTTTCCCCAAGTTTGACTCATTTTTGTTGTTGTTGTTGTTGTTTAAGTTTTTTTTCCTTTATTGTCAAAGTGAAGTACAGAGGGTTACAGATGCCTATGTAAGGCAGTGAGTACATTTCTCGTTTGACTTGTTACCTCCTCTCTCATTTTTCCCCTCGTGTCTTGATCCTGACTCCAATCATCAGGAGCCTTGAAATGCCTCAGCGATAAATGCCCCGCTGGTTGCTGGGATCTCCCAGGAACCTGAGTAAGGGTAAGTTGTTTGATGGCTAAAGGGAACAGGCAGCAAAGCCTGATTCCATATGTCCAGCAAGTGATGCTCAAGGCATCTGACATTCACGTGGATGGCCCAGTGTTGAGGACTTCCTGGCACAGGAGTAGGTAGGAAGGAGGCTTTGTCAGCCTATCTTGTGGTGAAGGTGCTGGCCCATGACCAAGACTCCTCCTACCACATCCTGCCCTCCTTGGGAAGCCGTAGAAGCCTGGCAGCCCAAGTGGCCAAGCCTCTGCTTCCCCTAGCATTTTCTAGGCCGCGATGACTCAGACTCTGCAGTCTGGTTGACTGTGAGCAGGACGTGTCTCAGGCTTTGGACCGGGTGTGGCAGCAGGGTGGTCTTTGATGCTATTAATTGCAGCTGAACAGCACCTAGATCTGTATCCCAGCTCCCCAAATCCTGTGCACTGCCCAACAGCACTTTGATATATTGATTTTTCTGCTTAAATTAATCAGGGTTGCTTCCTATTATTTTCATTTGAGAGTCCTGACTGAGCTGGTGGCCTTGCAAAAAATTGCTTAATATCCTCTGTTTCTGCATCTATGGAAATAAGGATAATATCCATCTCAAAAGATTGCAAAGAAATCAAATATATTCTATATGTGAAAATATATTGCGTAAATGAAATATATTGTGAATGCTACATACAGCAATATAGCCACTGAATATATTTGTGCATTTATAAAAATTTATGAATATTATACATCTCTATACAATCAATACAAAGGTAAAGTAGATTAAAAACTGCCCCTCTACCTTTCTTCACAGCTTTGGGGCAGTGGGGCTTGATGAGTTCTCAGGATTTATAGTAGACTGCAGTCTATTTCTACTCCTAACATTTCATAGATAAATGGAAAGGCAAATGATGTACAGCTTTTCAAGGAGGCAGGAAAATAAATTAAAAGATGGCATTTGTGGACCTAAGCTTGAGTACAAATACGCACTCCAAGCCTCCAGTGGCTCACTTATTTTGTGTCTAATCTGTGGTGACCTTTTCATTGAAGGCCAATTTTCTGATACCAAATAACTCGCAACCGTAGGCCAGCTGGCTTGGTGGCATTCACAGAACTCACCCATCCTAATATCAGTCAAAGGAAACATCATTAAGATTGAAAATATCTGAAAAGGCAACTTTCCGCCCTAGAGTGAAGTCCGTGGCCAAACAGGTGACACAAGATTAATGACTTAGTTGGGCGCCCAAGCCAGCATTCCCTTGTCAGCACAGGTAATCAAGAGGCGAGGATGTGATGGTTTGGAGGGACCTCTGGGATCCGAGTGCAAATTAGTCTGAGCATGAGAGTCTCTAGAGCGAGGAATTCAGCCTCCCCCTCCATTTACAGGGAGAGTGTAAAACCTATGGCAGAAGGAAAGCTGGAAGTCGGTTTCACAGCTCTGAGGGAGCCTTCAAAATGATCAGCCTGGGCCGGCAGAGACAAAACCTGAGCCTCGCTGAAAATGAGCGTGTTTCTCCCCACTGCAGTCTGGCCCTTCTACAGCGCTGATACAGAGCTACTTCCCACACCACGGGGGCGAAGCTGTTCACCTGGGAACTCCCAGGTTCCCCAGGACCTTCCTTCCTTCACAGCCTCCTTCCCTGACAAACCCCACACTCACATGGAAAGGAGAGAAGAGACAAAAGCAAATCTCAGCTCGGAACCAAAGTGACCCTTTGCTTTAGTCTTACAATGATAACTAACCAGGAGAAAGCATAGCTGTCTTAATTCCGGAGCTATTACTTAGTACAGCTGAAGAGAAGTGCAGACACCTTTCTTCTCTTTCTTTCCACACCTATTTAGTCTTTTCTTCAGGAAATCTATAGTTTGTAAATACCTTTTACTTGTTTCTCCAGCTTGCTTGGAAACGCCTGTTCAGTTCACATGGGCTAACCCTCCTCTTCAGACACACTCCCCCAGCCCACAGACACACGGCAGCACCACACAGCAGAGGGTACTTCAACCTGTGGCCAGGCCAAGGATGTCTGCATGACATAAGGCAGGCTGATGAGGTTCCACAGACAAAGAAGCACCCAAAGAAGGAAGGCCTCTGTCTAAGGCTACACATCATAAGGACAACATAATTTAAAGCTGTCTCTGGTCACTTTCGGTGGAAATATGGGAGTGTAAAGAGCATGACATAAACAACCAAAGAGATGAAAGGATAAATAAAAATAAACACAGAGCCTAGCAAGTGAGCCGTTTAAAGAATGCTGACCAAAAGAAGAAGTTCAAGACAAATTAGTCCATTCACATGCACCTATAGGTTCAGGATTAGGAGGCAAGAATTAAAGTCAGGTTGATTCCGCAGGCTATAAGCTAGGGAATGGATACTGCTGTGGTCCTGACATTCACCTCTAAGCCAGAGCCTTTCTGATCCTTTATCATAGCACCAGAAGGGAGAAATGCCTTGTAACTCACACCAATTTATTTAAGACTTTGATAGAGAGAGGTACCTAGTAAATGTTTTATTGAATGGTTGTGGTCTGATAAACTCAGGAGACAGGGGGGAGTATAATCTCCCTTGATCTTAACACTATGCTCCTATTAATTCAGCTTAGGCATGTAGCTTTTTATCCACCTTGTCACAGAACTGGCTCTAATTGACTGTGTGCTGTTCGGCTGGTGCTCTGCTATCCATGCCTCTGCAAATGACTCTTCAATGTCCATTCCCAGCTGCAAAGTATTCATATTCAAGCCCATCTTTTAGTTTCAGCCTATCGACTTTATCTGTCAACATGATGTGGAGTCCTGACTCTAATATCCAACATGTGAGTTCCGTCCATGCCGCTTTGAATCATTTGGAAATGTTAACAGGCTTGCCTAACATAAGTGTATCCTAGCCACTGACAGTACAAAGGAGAGAAAAGAGAAAAGGCTCCTTGTAAAGAAACCACCCTTCTCCTATCCCAAAACAGACATTACTAGAAGATCTTTATATATAGATATGATCAATATATGCAAATATACATAAATATATACAATAGAAGCATAAATAATGTATATATGATATTGCATATTATAATGCATATATTATACATTTACATATATTATATATTTTAATTTATAATATATTATATATTACTAGATGCCTAGTTAAAAATCAACCTTTAACCCATCCAGCCCATATTTCTTCCTCTTGACTATGCAAGTTGTATAAAATATCTTGTCAGACGCCCATGTCCATCATGCCTCTAGGCTGTTACAAAAGTACAATAGTCCAATAACAAAAAGAGTTCAGAGCCAGTTCAAATGAGCAGTTCTTGATGAACCCTTTCGGATTCCCAGAGATCCCCACTTGCTTTTCCACAGCCTTAGTAGGCATCTATCTGTCTGATCCTTCTATCTGGGATTGTATTATTCGCTCTTGTTAAATTCACTGGCTGGTAGCTTCTAAAACAAACGTCTTCCTCCTTTGAAAACTTCAAAGTCTGTCTGTAGTCAGTCTTCAGTCACCTTTCTTTTTCCTATTCAGCAAATATTTAAAGCATGCCTATAATATAGCTGGATGTGAGGAATTTGGCATATAAAGAGAAGTAAGCAGATGGGATTGTTATTCTTGTGAAGTTCAAATGAAGATTGCTGACAATTGTATTTCAATCAAGCAAACATAATATGGGAGAATCAGTGGTATGATTCACCAGGTCTATCTCAGGGGGAAATAGGAGTGCTAAGTCAATGAATGGATGCATCTTCCTGGTAGTCTCCCTGTCTCCCGTCCCCCCTCCCCATACACATCAAAGAATGTCTCTCTCTTCTTACAGCTCTAAGAAAAACAATAAGCCACTGATCAGCAAATGCTGAGTTGTAAGGTTATCAGATATCAGAGATTTTTTTTTGCTTTCCACTTTAGAATACTGTTGGCTACAGTCATCCAAGTCAACCACAGAGCTATAAATGGGCAGCAGGTAGTGAAAAGGATGTGTCCAATGTGGATCAATAACACACTGGAAGGGGCTGGAGATAAAGCTTGTACCTAGCATGTGTAAGGCCCTGGATTTGAACACTAGTTTATCAAAGATGGGGAGGGGATAGGGGAAAGAAACCAGAAATTTACTCAATAGCCAAAGTTCATATTCCAGCCCAGCAAACAGTCTAGAATGAGGGATACTGTCCCCACTGAAGTAGAAAGAAATGCCTCAGATTCAGGGAGATACCCTCCTACTCCCAAAGCAGTGCTTGACCAATAGCAGGTACTGGCAGAAGTCAACTACATCGGTGGCCTTTGTTTTACCATGTTTCTTTTCTGTTTCTCTTAACAAAGAAATAGAATATACGTCCCGACAGATCTTGAGTCTCAGATGGATGGATGGCTTGCGTTGGCCTCCAGGATGTAGCAGCAGTGCAGGTTCTGAGAGGACGCTTGCAGTCCTGCCATTTCTGCTATGCTCCTGAGCCTCTGTCATTGCCACAAGAACCTGCCTGGGCCCGTGATTCGGGATGGGGAACCTTTAAAAAACCACCGTCATCCTGTCTTTCTTCTTAAGCCCAACAACACTGGCAATGCCTCTGTGCCTGCCCCCACCCCAGAGGTATGAATGAGCCGAAGTCTCTAGGTGACTAAGACACAGTCCACACAGCCACAGGCCTGCCCTGGCACACTGGAGACACGTGACCAGTCGGCTTGTTACACAGAATGATTTTTGCTAGCACCATTCTTTTGGCAGTTATGCTGGAATAGAAGAAGGTCAAAGAGGAAAAAAAAAAGGGCATCTCAGTGCCAAGCTTATTAAGAAATTTACCACATATGTGATACACACTTCATGTTTGACAGATGCTTCTTATGCCAAAGGCTGTTCATGGAATAGATATGGAAAAGATTGTCGTAAATATCTTGAGATGGAGCAGATAAAAGCTGGGACTTGGGGGTGGGGGAGGGTATTCAAAGTAATCTGTCTGTCCCAGGAGCAACCAGCATTGTAGACAGTATGCTTGGCAGAGTCATAAGATGAATTTCATCTAAACCTTGAGACCAGAGTTCATTCCTGCCTTCACGCCTATGCTTGACCTTGATTTCCTTCCCTTTTATTCTACTTTTTCTCATAGTAGGACCATTCTTCCTGCTAGACAAGTCAGAATTCAAACAGCTCCTGAGTGGTTCTGCTTTCTCTCATCTGTTAAAATCTCCCCCAAGCAGTTCTTCTTTGTTCATCCATTTTCACACCGAATGTAAATGCAAATCCCTTTTTAGATGTCTTCAGTATGCTTTACACAGTGTTGGCTCTTTGGGGGCTCAAATGGAATGAGATGGTTAGGAGTATAGGCTCTGGAGCCAGGGCTACATGGGTTTGTGTCCCAGATCTGCTCCCTGGGAACTGCATGACCTTGGGCAAGTTTCTTAACTCTCCTAACTTCAATTGCCCTTTCCAGAAATGGGAGGAATCCATGTCCATGTCAGAGGACTGGTGTGAATAGCAAATGAGAAAATTGTAAGTTGACGGCTAAGCAGCTACTGATACACGGCAGGTCCCCAATGTCCAGCCACCAGCATGGGACTTTCAATTCAGGGCCATTCTTTTGAGTTGCAGGATGGGTAAGTTTGTTTTGTTTTTCCAATCCTTTACCTTTTTTTAAAAACTTCCGATACGTCCTCTTTCCATCGGAGCTTCTCAGAGAGCGCTACACACAAATATAAGGCCACCCTATCATTATTCTACCTTGAGGGGTCAATTATTTGCATCCATACACAATAAGAAAGCTATACCAACAATAGCCTAGCTTCGAAATTATGAATAACGAGAAGATTCTGAGACGCTATTGCCAATGCTTGCCTGCTTCCCAGCCTCTCTTCTCTCCATCCTTTGGGCCCAGATTTCATCAAGGGCACCTCAAGGCACGGTGCCAGGCCTAAGCTCCAGCCAGGCTACACCATCTTCTCTAGGATGGGTCTCCTAGGAATTAGAAGAACACACCAAACACTCGTATCTTCAGGGCCTGCCCTACCACCGAGCCCGATGGCAGACTTCATCTTACCTTGTGGGCTATCCCATGGGCTGTTGCCCTCTGACAGGAAAGTCTTTCTGAAACACCTGGGTCTGCCCAGGCTGCTCCCTCGCCACCCTACTCATGCAGGTGCTTTCTCCATGCCTACTTTCTCTCAAAGGATCAGCCTTACCTCACGATGTGGACCTCCCTACTGGGTCACCCCTTCTGATGGTTCTGTGTGTTGATGTTGCCAGGCCTACAAGACCCAGTTATTTACTTAAGCGACGGTCGAGATGCGGCTGTGGAGGTGTTCCGTAGATGTGGCTAGTGTCTGCAATCACCTGACTTTAATTAAAAGAGGGGATTGTCCATCATGTGGGTAGACTTCACTCCGTTGGTGGAAAGGGTTCGAGAGCAAAACTGAGGTTTCCCAAGAGATGAAGAAACTTTCCAACTTGAGGTTCCAGCATGAGAACACAGTCTGGTAGCCTTTCCCGGTGATCACAGTCAGTGAGCCCAATGCCATGCCCATCTTCACACCCCGCCAGTACAGCTCTCTACTAGTGTCCTGACAGAACCAGCTCTCTTGCCTGGGCACCCCAGGAACCACTGCTGACCGTCACTGACCATTGTAGCCAGCAGGCCAGACCCACACGGGCTAAAACCTCAAATGACTGCCTCCAATTCACACCAAACTCAACCATTCTCTCCATTCACACAAAAACCAACACAAAGCTTACCTCATGGGGGAAATTTACCACACTGACTACCCCTGTTATCATTAGCAATGACAAAGCTGGTTCTATGTTACTAAGACAAAACTCTAGCCCAGGGACATGCTAAGCACTCTTTATGCATGACTTTATTTAATCCTTTGGTGGCATCCTACGTGGTAGAAGCTATTGTTATTCTTATTTCTCCAAAGAAGGAATCAAGAGGGAGCCCCCTGGAGCCTGAATCACCTCATGATTCAGAGGCTCGCCTGCTCCAGCAACATCCTAGTCCCAGCTTCTGTGCTCTCTTGCTTATTTTCGTCTTACCCCAAATCCATTTCTTTACACAGCAGCTACAATGGAGTGAATGGTGATCTCCAAACATGCGTGTCCACCTCACACTGGTGGGTGTGATCCTATCTGGAAACCGTGCCTAAGAACCTTAAGGTGCTATCCTCAACTCAGATGAGGCCCAAATCCAATAAGTATGCTTCCAAGACCATGCACAAGATACACAAAGAGGCCATATGAAGACAGAGGTAGAGCTTAGTGACATGGCTATAAGCCAACAACCACCAAAGACTTACAACTACTGCCAAAAACTAGAAAAGCAGCATCAGTTTCCCCCTTGGAATCTCCAAAAAGATACTAACCTTGCTGACATTTTGGACTCCTAGACTCCAAAACTAAGAAGATAAATTCCTGTTGTTTTAAGCTGCCCAGTCAATGTGTGGACTTGTGTCTTTTTTTATGTCAACCCTAGGAAGCTAAGACAGAGGCCCAAGTGATGTTTTAAGCATGTAAATAAGATCATGTCCTTTTCCTAAGGAGAATCCTCCTGTGTACCATCATAATACATGTGAATGAAATCCAAACCCCTTACTCAGTGTTACCCAGGCTCCACACGATCCGTTCATCTCTCCAGTGCACTCAGGGCATCTTTGCTGCCCAGGGTGGTTTATCCCAGCCATACCTGCTCTCTTTGCTTGCCCAAGTACACGAAGCCCGTGCTTACCTGAGGACCTTCGGGATGTGCTTCCCCCAAACTTTCCAGGCCCAGCTTCTTCTCACCTTCAGAGCT
The DNA here is from genome assembly GCF_023159225.1 of Perognathus longimembris pacificus. Taxonomy (NCBI): domain Eukaryota; kingdom Metazoa; phylum Chordata; class Mammalia; order Rodentia; family Heteromyidae; genus Perognathus; species Perognathus longimembris. The sequence continues at coordinate 3,902,293 of NC_063170.1, forward strand.
CTGGTCCCAACCTCTCAAGAAGACCTACCCCAATCACACATCACACATAACTTGGCTCCAGGACAATCTAACCCACTATCCTATTCTCTCACATCATGCCCATTGTTTGTCTGATTAATTTACAAGCACATGTTTCTAATGAACACAGGTTCTTGTCTGTTTGATCGCAGATGAACACTCCAAGAACAGTGCTAAGTACATGGTACCCAGCAATTATTTTAATGAGTAAAGACATTTGGCTGAACTAATCCAACATCAGGGACCCAGAAAACCATCAAACCCAGAGGGAGAAAAGATTCAAGATTCCTGAATCTACAACCTAGTTCTAAACCCGTTCAGGCGACAACGAGGTCTGAACCCAAAATTCAACCCATCTCCGCAGTAAAGCAGAACAATGAACCAGCTGTCACTATCTACCTCACTACTGCAGCAAGCAAAAAGCAAAGATGAATTCACCTCTGACAACACCTCAAATGCCATTGCCATATGGTCCCCACCCTCTGCCGCCCTCCAACTCCCCCATTCCTACCAAAGCCGTCTCTTGCGGCCCACACGTTATTCCCAGATTTGTGCCACAATTGAGCTCAGAGGACATCACTGGGACCAGCAAGCATTTGCCACTTCACTTCCTGCTAGAGCCACTCTACAGCTCCCCACCCGCCTGGGGACAGTACCCCTGAACTGCTAACAATGCCCTGCCTCCTTTGGAACAGGCAAAAATCCCCACTGTGACCGGCAGCTGCAACTTCTTAGCCCTAAGAATCCTGTAGATTCCAGGTTCCCCACCCAGCACTGACCCTAGTTTGCTTAATAGGTCCCAGTAAGCAGCCAAATCACAGGTTACAGGAACTTGATGAGAAGAGCTAAAGGCAAAGGCCTTCTCAAAACAAAGCCATTGGCACCCACGGGTCTTGCTGGATACTTGTGCCAATCTGTGACCACAGTTCTCTTCTCCCAGGAAAGGACTGCCTATGGCTCTGTAGCTGTGTTAGGATCACAGACCATAGAGTGATTGAACAAGGCGAGTTCTGGCTTGAGACAAAAATCTTTCACTCCAAGCCCTGCCCTACTAAAGCTTTTTTTTTTTTTTTCCCATCCCTGAGCCCGAATAGCACCTGCCTCTTTGAAACCCCCAGCTCCAGGTATCCAAGACCACCTCCATTCCTCCCGACACCACAAGTCAGCTGGGAGGCACGGCTCACAGGCCCTTAAAGCAGGCACAGGCCACTCCAGAGGGGTATCGATACCAGCTCCCCAGCCCCCCACAGGGATCCTGGGCTGGTGGGTCAGCAGACCTTGCTGTAAACATTTTATGTTTTTCTTGGGTTTGTTTTTGTTTTAAAAACAGCCACCGACACAGAGATGAATTCAAGAAGCCCACTTGCACTCTAGGAACTTCTTAGTTCCCTGGAGTTTTCCTGCACGCCTCTGGGGCCCTCTTTGAGCATGGAAGTTGCTTACAGTTCAAATATGAAATGTCCCACATAGGATCATGTGTTGAAGTCTTGATCCTTAGATGGCCACGCTATTTTAGAAGGCAGTTGGAAGCTTGAGGCGGTAGGACCTAGCTGGGGAACATAGGTCACTGAGAGCATGCCTTTGAAGGTTCTGTCTTGCCCCTCACTCCTTCCTCCTCTCTTTCTCAGCTGCCCAGCTGTCTTGTAGTCAGCAGCTCGGCTCCACTGCCTCTCCATCATGAGGTTCCGCCTGACCACAGGCCCATAGCAATGACACAAGCCAATTCTGCACTGAAACGTTCCTCCTTTGATCTTCTTCCTCTGAGATGTCACAGTGACAAAAGACTGACGAACACAAGATGAATCTGAGAAGCAGGGTGCAGATGTATATGCAGCTCTACACCAGGGGCACCTTGGCCCTCTTTCCAATCGATGGGAGGTGTTGGGGAGCACATGTGTAATCCCAGCTACTCCAGAAGAACAAGTTGGAGAATCAAGGTACAACACAATCAACCCAAGGCAGATACTGTGTTTTTTAATGAAAAAAAAAAAAAAACAAAGATGAGGGTGGGGCTCACCTAGCCAAGCACCTGCCTAGCAAGTGCCAGGCTTGAGTAATGAGTACAAACCCAGTACCATCATTAAAGGGCGGGGGGTGATTTTTCCCCTTATTTCCAAGAAACCCATAGCAGAAGTTGGTAAACCCGGAAGGGTTTGAAACTTCTCACTTCTCAGGTTTGCTGAAGCTAGTGTTAGCATGGCCTATTCTCTTGGCCTAGCTGCAAAGGAAGCAGACACATCAGACGCCACTCAGTGTCTAGCAGGATTCTTAGCCCAAAGAACCTCAAACACGATCTCCATCAAAGGGGATTGCCTGTGTGGGACTCTTCCCCAATACTATACACCTGTGGAGATTCTAAGACCTGGAGCAAGGCCAGAGCTGCCCTTGAAACCTCTAGGATGAAGGTCTTCAACCTGCCAGATCAACTGGGGTAATTGCTAAATGTTCAAGCACGTTGGCAATGTGTTCATTGTTCTTAGTACCATGTGAACCAAGGCCATCGGGATTCGCTAAGGTGCTCAGCCTTCCAACTCACTGGTTCACCTTCTCACAGGCCCCAACTTCATTACTGTACGCCACCATCGCCCTTAGTTCACAAAGGGCTGGGCTCTTTCTCTTCTCCAGGCTTTTGCACGTAATGTTCCTTACCTGGAGTGTCCTTTCTCTGGTTGATTCCAACTTGTCATTGAAGCTCAGCTTACCTATTACTTCCCTCCCCTCCCCCCGCCCCGAAACCAGCTCAGACCTCATTAGCCTCCCTCATTGGTCTCTTGGTAGCATTGATCAAATGTGTAGTGAACTCATTATCTGCCTAATTATGTGCTCATCATCTGTCTCCACCAGCTGACTGTGAACACCACGAGGACAATGACCTGGTCCGTCTTGCTCACACTGTGTCCCCACAGGATTCGCATGTATCCTATAGCACATACATGTTCAGAAAGCATTGGCAGAACAAGTGAGCAAACAACAAATACCAACTAACTAATCAAAGTTATAAGAAGAACCTATACTCTGTTTTCTACCGCAAGTACTTTCAGGAAACTGTAGATATCTAAACCTTTAGACCAACACATACTGATCCAAGCAAATTTCCTTATCTACTTTTAAATAGTCCACAAGTTCAAAAGGGCACCATTTGCCAAATATGTGATTTTTTTGCATGACAAAGGGATTCTTTACCCAAAAAAAAAATCCCCTAAAAGACATTTTTAAATAGTGTGTTCCCACTGGTGCCCATAAGCTGTATTAAGAGCTCATTAATTATCTGCCAGGGAGGCTAGAACTAAAAGGCAAGTCGTAAGGATGGTTGCCAGGGGAAGAAATGATGATAAATCAGCACTTAAGGAGCGTGTAAATGATGGGGACGCAGGATGTACAGAAGTGTGCTGTGTACACAGCTTATCAGGAACTTCATTATCACCAAGCGTGCTTGGTAGGGGGTGGAAACACAGTTGACTTGGAACCAGATTTCCACCTCTGAAAGAAACCCATTTTCTCCCCTTGTTCGCTGCGCAGTCCTCAGAGGTGTCACTGAGCTGCTTGGCTTGGGACCAGGGCCTTGTTCAGCCCTGTCTCTGAAGTCTCTCAAACCCTGTGGACAATCAGGGCTGCAAAGGCTCTTCGCTAGAATGAGTATGACAGATTTTGTAAAAAGTCAAGTCTACTTCTAGCCAGGGAAATAACCTGGAGCAGAGGAGGCCACTCCACAGACACGTAGCTGGGACTTAGTAGGTGCTTTAGCAGGAAAGAATAATATTGACTGAATGGCTAGTGGATGCCAGTATTTGTCTATAGTCTTCAATATATCCTTTATCAAGAATAAAATAAGGGAAGAGCTCCTCAGGGAGAACAAGCAGAGGTTATTCAGGCTCCTCGGGTAGCGCTCACTACAGCAGGGCATTAGCACTTGCACTGGGCAGGGACTCAGAGGCAAGCAAGGGAGAAGAAAAAGGGATGACTTCAGGGTGCCTGGATTGGAAGTCTCTGGCATGAGGAAGCACGGGCAGGCTAACAGAAGTGGGACATCTATGAAACTGAATAGAAGAGCACACGTGGCTTTCTCTATTGGGCCTAAAGTTTAAAATGAGGGCCAAATGAGGAAAGCTGGCTGTCTCTGATCAAGTCCTGGGTTGTTGGGGCCATTTGCTGTGGCGTTTTCCTTGGCATACAGTCTGACCACTGCCATAGCCTGCTGGTCTATTCAGACACCCACTAGGATGGTTCTAACGCTTTAATAAATCGCCTCACCAGGGTTTTTCTCTAAGTGCACCCGTTCTTTCGTGGGCAATGGCCAGACCTGTATCTCCATACTTGGGACATTTCCAGATGGTGTTAATTACCTGGCTCTGAATTTCCCTCTCGGTGGCTCCCCACTTCCCTCGGCTGGGGTCTCGGCCCTCCCCAGCGTCCTCAGAGCCCCGCACTCTTGCCCTGGTAGGGAAGGCCTCAGCCTTGGGTGAGGACGTACCCCCCTCCCCTCTCAATTCTGCCTCAGAGGCGACGTCATGCCTGTCTCTGTTACCACAGAGAGCTGAACGGCACCTGGCCCACAGAAAGCGTGTGAGAAGTGCCACGTAAACAACGGAATGAGTTGGTGTTTCCTGTCAGGACTCATGCCAGGGAAGGCAACTAGTCCAAAGCAACAAGCAGGAGGTGATTACAAACCCTCAAGAAATCTTTGTTTTCTTTACTGTCAAAGCGAAGCACAGAGGGGGTCACAGTTTCATATGCAAGGCAGTGAGTACATTTTTTATCCAACTTGTGACCTCCTCCCTTACTTTTCCCCCACCTCCCCCCTCACCTTTTCCCTCTCCCCGCCATGAGTTGTACAGTTGTTTACACCAAATGGTTTTATAAGTATTGTTTTTGGAATCGCTTGTCTTTGTATCCTCTGTCGCTCCATTTTGGTATTCCCTTTCCCTTCCCTAGTTCCAATACATGTATATACAGTGTCCGGGGTACTAAGATCAGATGCAGTGATCGCAGGGGTAAAACTACGGGAAGGGAAGAATATGAGGGGGGAAATAATGAAAAAATGGGGTAGTGTTTCACATGACATGTTGGAAATAATTACAACAGTGATATACCACTTGTTTCCATAATGTGGAGTTCATGTCACTCAGCATCATCTTATGTTTTCATAAGGGCAGAGCTACTTGGCTCTTGTGATCCTCTGCTGTGACTAACCTAAACATGAACTAATTATTCCCTATGAGGGAAACCATAGAGTCCATGTTTCTTTGGGTCTGGCTCACTTCACTTCATATAATTTTTGTTTTGTTTTGTTTTGTTTGCCAGTCCTGGGCTTGGACTCAGGGCCTGAGCACCATCCTTGGCTTCTTTTTGCTCAAGGCTAGCACTCTGCCAACTTGAGCCACAGCACCACTTCTGGCCATTTTCTATATATGTGGTGCTGGGGAATCAAACCCAGGGCCTCATGTATACAAGGCGAGCTCTCTTGCCACTAGGCCATATTCCCAGCCCACTTAGTATAATTGTTTCCAAGTCCTTCCATTTCCTTACAAATGGGGCAATGTCATTCTTTCTGATAGAGGCATAAAATTCCATTGTGTATATGTACCACATTTTCCTGATCCATTCGTCTACTGAGGGGCCTCTGGGTTGGTTCCAAGTTTAGGTCTTCCCTATTCTTGTCACTTCTCTGCCTTTTCACACAGTGAATAATTCTTTTCTGTCCTCCACATTTCCCCTAGATTTAGGGTTCTTACATATTTCTTACATGGTCATCCATGCCTAGACATCTATGCAATGTAGTTGATGTAGCAGGATCACAAAATTCGCCATTTGCGTGATCTCAAAGGAAACAGTGGTGAAAGAAAAGAAGGCATTTGAAAAGCCATGGCTGGAGTTAGCACTAGGTTCGTTTCAGGAGACCCCTCACCATAACCATCCTCGTGCCAGGGCACACTGTTCCCTACATGATGTAAACTGACAGCTAAAATGTCAGTTCAAACACAGTCACTGCCCTGATGGAGGAGGCAGTGTGTGAGTTAGGATAGGCCTACCCCAGGCTTTTGATAAGGACATTATGAGAAACTGCCAAGGAAATTGTATTTAACCATGTCACAAGGTCCTTGTCTTTATAGTTGAGAAGATCTAATTAAGTCAGGTAAGAGTCCCCATCTTTGTCTGTCTCAGCCAGATAATTAAAGAAAAATCAAAGCTTTGAGCCTGAAAAATTGTCAACACTCCAGTGTTTAGCCATTTGTAAATACAGCAACAGCCAGCACCTCTCCCATAATAAAATGGAGAGGCAATGCTATTTTCCCAGTCTAACCCAGCCTGTTAACTGCAGTTCTGTGTGTCAGCTATGCAATAATAATCACGACCCCAAGGCCCTACAAGATTGGGAAAAGCCTTCTGAAGCATCAACCAGAGATTAAATTGTCTTGCCTGTAGTTGCAGTGTTAATTTAAATTACAATTCTTTGAAAACTGGTATTGGATTACCAGTTCTCAAAGGATATAAAATGTTATCTAAGGATGACTCTTTAAGAACATTCTTTGTGAACATTCTTTGTAGGCGCCTTTCTAGATGCCCAATTTCTTAAATAATTTATTGAATATAAACACTACCATTTACTTTAGAATAGAACATTACAATTTTCAAGTATTTCTCATTAGAAAACCAATAACTCCTCAAAAATGTAGATGAGATAGAATGCCGTATATAATGTTGGGGCCCTGCCCTCTCTCTCTCTCTCTCTCTCTCTCTCTCTCTCTCTCTCTCTCATACACTGAGGCTTTGTGTGTGCTTCCATTCCCAAATTGCAGCTCTATTTTGGAGGACTTCTCTTGGACTATTACAGCTTATTCTGCCCAATTGAGTGAAGAGCTGAAAGCATCCTAAAATTTACATGCCCTCAGCCATCTCCAGTCCTAACCAATGACAGACATGCTATAATACAAAGGGTGGGGCCTCTTGCCTCAGATCAGAACAAACCAGGCACAACTAACCCTCCAGAGCTCCCCTGAGGGATGGATCTAGAAGCTGTGCCTAGGACCACATTCTTGGTTTGTTTCTACCCCTTCCCTTACTTATGCTCAGATCTGCAGCCACACATCAGAGGTTGCTTCTGGAGAGTGCTCAGGAAAAATCACCAACCTTTGGCAGATGGAAAAACAAGACTCAGAGATATTAAGTGACTTGCCCGAGACTAGAACTTTGCATGTAGCAACTTCATCTCTCCATCATTAGCACTGTGAACAGACTAGGGAATAGAGAGATAAGCATCCTATAACCCCTAACTCCGTTTTAAAGTCACAGATAACTCAGAAGACCCACCCCTGAATTTTAGCTAGCAATGCTTTCCAAATGAGAGGGTCTTGAAATAAAAGGGTATTCATATATTGTCTTTCCTGATTGATTTTTGCCACAATGTCATTTGAAGGCATTCAGAAAGAGTAACACAATACAACACTCAAAGTATCTCAAGCCTGACCAGTGACTTCTCTAGTCTTTAGAATCCCACATCCAGGCAAAGAAGAGAAAAGTACAAAGAAGGGCAAGGAAGGTTGGGAACTTAATGAAAGCCACCATGCAAAACCAGAGAGGAAGAAAAGACTGGAAGAACCTTATACAGAGAAAGCAGTGTTTCTGCCCTTGGCCACCATCACTTGTAGTAACACACCTGAGGGCAAAGCACCCTCCACCTCTGAGATGCCAGCTTCCTGGGGAAGGTCTGAGCCCGCCCTTGTGTCACTCACAACAAAGCCCCGCAGTGATGCTGGGCACCACTAGTATCTGGGATCCCAACATTCTGACCACGGCTCACTCTGGTTGGGACTCATGGAGGTTAAAGGTACCCACCAAAGTCCATACAACCCAACAAGAAGCAAGACTGAGAGTGAAACCACAAGAACCCAACTCCAAAGTCTACACTTGACAAATAAGAACGGGGGGGGGGGGCGGAAAGAATATCATTCTCATGAACACTTGGTGTTTCTTAGCAGCATAAAGCACACTGATAAGTCAAACTAAGAAAATGCCTAAACATAAAGGGAAATGAAATTCTCACTTAAGAACAAAAGAACAAAATTAAGCCTCATATCACAACGAAAGAGCCTGAAAGGAAGAGGAAAGACTAAACATGAGATGGAATATAAATGTTCTAAAACTCTCAAGATACAACTGCTAGGGATGAAAAGCTAATGACAGAGTTGCTGGAAGTTATTAATGTGCACTTACCTTTAGCTTTGTGGCAGCTTCAATGCAACCACTCTGTATCAATTTCTGTTAGAAAAGGAAAAGTAGCAATTGAAAAGGCAAGGAGCCAGGCATCGGTGGCCCACCCCTGCAATCCCAGCTATTCAAAAGGCTGAGTTCTGAGGATGACAGTTCAAACCTACCACAAGACTCTTTATCTCCAGTGCACCAGCAAAAAGCCAGAAGTAAAAATGTGGCTCAAATGGTGGAGCAGCGGCCTTCTGTGAAAGTGTGGAGGGAGAGCACCCTGCCTGCCTGGCCCTGGCTCCACTACTGGTACAGAAAAATAAAAGGATTAAGTAGTATTTTCCTATTGTGCACCAAAGCATGATTTGGACCAGGATTTTCCCACAAATTAAAGTAGGAATGTAAGGTAAACAGGTATTATTTTTGCCTCTACACGAACAGGAAGAAAGAGGAAAACACTAGAAATTGACAAGAAGCCGGTCTAATCTCATGTAAAGAGAGAACATATTTGATTCATCTAACTTGAGTTTAAACTCTTAAAGAAAACAAAGTGAAGAGGAACAGGAAATCTTGAACATGCCTGAGAAATGGCACCATGAAATGGTGGCCAATGCGAAGGAATAGTTCTTCCCATGCAAGGCAAGACTCAGTATCGAATCACTTCCCAAATACAGAAGATGGGCTGTCCGTTGGGAGGCAACATGCAGGAATTATGGGAGTTTTCTTCTACTGCTGTATTCCTTAGAAGTCACCATCCTCCTATTCAAGTAGAAAAATAGGAGACTCTTACTTGATTTTCTCTTGGGGCTTGATGGCCCATTTAAAATGCAGCAAGCCTGAAGGAAGTGCAGCCCATTAACTTGATGCAGGATGGTTGAAAATCTCCCCAAGAACACAAGTCCTCTCTGGTGTGACCTTGGGCACTTCCTAGCTTGTAAAAGAAAATAAAAACCAAACAAACAAAAACAAAAAAGCGAAGTGTAATGGTAGTCAAATTCTCTTCTCAACGTCTGTGGTGAGAATTTCAGAAATTGGTGGAAGCAAAGAGACTTGACAACACAAAATTCTTTCTCCTATACTGAAAAGGTGAGAGACAACAGGAAAGAAGCTTGGGGGGGGGGCGAAGAGAACAGAGGAGCCAAAAGAGGGAACGAGACTAGGAGTGCCCAGCAAAAATGAAACAAACAGAAAGTACCCTCAGAAAAAGGAGGAGCGTTTATGTCTTTCTGCCTCAGCCCAAATCCACATGTCTGAAAGGAGAAATGTGTAGATGAAGCCAGGCTCTGATGAGAAGCTCTGAGCTGACCATACTCCGCAGAGCTCAGAGTCTAGAGACGCACTTATACATGAGGAAGTAGGAACTAAAGCCCTGCTATGCCTGATATCAGTAGATCTTTTACTTGGGTCAAATCAGAATCCTCTGGAGGGCTTGTTAAAACAAAGGTTGCTAAGCCCCAATCAGCCTTTCTATACAGTAGGTATAAGGTTGAAGCTAAGAATTTGCTTTTCTAACAAGTTCCCAGGTGGTACAAATGCTGCGTGTCTGGGGACCGCACTTTGAAAATGCCTGTCCTATACCTGTATTTAATAACCGGATGAGAGGCTAGGCCTGAAGCTAACTGCCATTCATTCTCCGCTTGGCCTGCCTACATTTGAGTGTATACACTTGTCCTACATGACCCTACGAATCCTTCTTGCTCCGCTCCATTGTTCTGCAACTCCCCAAGTGTCTAACCGGTTCGGTGCACTTACAGCCTAGCTCTGGGGCGGGAACGCGGGAGGCCAGGTGAGCAGGAGTGACAAGGAGACTGGGTAACAAGGAGAACCTCCAGAAGACAGAAAGAGCAAATGCTGCATTTTTTTTCCCCTACTGTTCTAATTTTCTCCCATTCTCTAAAGTACTCTCTTGACTTCAATTAAGCTTGCCCTGGGATCCTGAGCTTGGCAGACATTTAAAATAAAGAATGAGCTGTTTGGCCAGGTAAAGTTTTCCTAAATGTCCTCTGCAGGAAGGAAGCTCAGCCCCTTGGGCTGTACTTCTGTGACTCAATAGTGACACCTGGTGGCCATGGTGACGAGGCCCAAGCCCTGATAACAACTACAGGTGCCTCTGAAGACATGTACCAGGAGTGCCTACTTTCCCATAAATAAATCCATTTATCAAGCGCCTACAGCATACCCATACTGTCATCAATAAATTATTCCTCTCATTGAATTCAAAGAAAACATTAGATCCCCTAACCCTATTTTCAAGTCTGTATCCATCCACCCATATGAAAGGATACGACCCTCAGGAGACCCAGCCACCCCAGAGGGCCGATGCATCTTAACTACCATTCGTATTTAGACTGTTTGGTTAAAGGAATACATCAAAGCATTTGGCAGGGGGGGAAAATACAGCCTCACTTTGCTTCCTACGATCTGATCTAAGCAAATAAATAAGTCATTTTCATTTCCAGTTTAACATAACAAGAATATTTTTACATGATAATTTGCTTTTAAAAATTCTAGCTGTGAAGTTTAATAACAGCACATGAAGCTGTCTGACATGTCATATTTATGTTCCAATCCTGGTTTTGACAGTTCCCATGGGCTCTAGACTGCTGGGCTAGAGATATTCTAGGCCATGTTTTCCTAACAGGTAGGAAATTCAGCCCAGAGCCAGAGAAGAACAAAGAACCTACAACAGGGTTTTGGACTTGAAACTGACCCACCTTTCTACCTTGTTTACAACTGAGTTTAGCTCAGAGGAATGGTTGCCCAAGCTCTCCCTTCCCGAAGATGGGGTCCCGGGAGTCTTCCCAGCCACCTGTCAGGAAAGCCCCCACCTCCCCCAGGACTGGCTGCTGGCACAGCACTGGGACTCACTGAGGACTTACTCACAGCATTGCGTGTCTGTGGAAGAATCCCCGTGATGAGACTCCAGAAAGCAGAACCATATGTGTCCCATTTCACAGAGGAGGAAAGTGAGGGCTAGCTGGTAATGCAGGCCTCTGCGCCGGTCTCAGGGCTAGGAGGGGCCAGAGTCTACAACTCAGACACCTGACAGCAACACATCCTGCTTGTGCCCCACACTGCTCTTGCTTTGGGAGGTTAACTGAACATCAGCATCATAACCGCAAGACTCGGATCTAATCTGCAGCTGTGTTAATACGCTAGCGTGAACAGGACATCGGGAGCAGTCAGAGGCCAGGGTGAGTGCGGAGTGTATATAGATGGCTACATTGACCTTGAGAAACGCACTTCTACTCTAAAAGAGATTCCTGGGAGCTGAGAGCGGTGACTTATGCCTTCAATCTCAGCTATGTGGAAAGTAGACAACTGTGGTGTGAGGCCAGTCTAAACAACAACAAAAAAGTTAGCAAGACTGTATCTCAAAGAACAAGTCCGGTGTGCTTGTATATGCTTCTAATCCCAGCTATGTGGATGGTCTAGATAGGAGGATCATGGTTCAAGGTTGGCCTAGGCAAAAAGCACAAGAACCTATGTGCCAAATAACGCAAGCAAAAAGGTCTGGGGTGTGAGTGGTTCAAGTGTTAAGAGTGTTAGAGTGACTGCCTAGTAAGCACAAGGGTTTGAACAGAACTCTAGTTCAAAACCCAGTGCTGAGAAAGAGAGAATTTCAGAAAGCAAACAATGAGAAAGCTATTCTCCAGAAGAAAGACAGAGGGCTGGGCTGAGCCAGGAAGGGCAGCTATGGAATCCATCTGGACAGGATTCTGCCGACCACTGCACTGCACAACTTTGAGTCTGTCAGGCATTGTAGTATGAGAGAGCCTCCATAATTTGCCCTCTTTGACCTTGTCATGGTACATTTAGCGGGAGAGAGCACCTCTCTCTCTTCTAGCATGGAAGTGCCTACATCCCCATCACCTTATCCTTATCTCCTCTATTCCTTTCTAGATGGTGAGCTCTCTGAAGGTGCAGGCTCTCTGGTTCTCTGTTAAACCTCCCATACCCTTGACTACATTATTCAAGTCTTAATTTCATCAGCAACTACCAACCAAGTGATATAGGAGAAGTTTGTGCCGGACCTAGAGCAATAGCCAGTCTTCCTCAGTCTTTTATCGAAAGGGTGATATGTGTGTGTTCATATTTTGTAGATGCTAATTGTGGACAACACGATTCGGTGGCTCAACAAATTGGAACTGACACCATCAGCCCGCTCAATGCATTTACAATCTTTCATCATCAGTGCAAGGGACTTTGTCAACTGAGCAGGCTGTCCCTTACGAGGCCAGCATCTTGTTTCCTATTAGTGATGAGCGTTACAAGTAAATAGATTGGTTTGGCATGTTAAATTGCTTTTAACAGCCCAGCAAAAATTACAAACTCATGTAGGAAAATCCAATCTGTGAACTAAGAAGAGGGCAGACTCAAGTCGCTGCACAGTTTTGCTAACTAGCTTCTCGACCATCAGCTATGGCTGCATCCCACTCTCGACAGGCACCTCAAATGATCTTCCCAAGATACCAATGCACTCAGCGGCCTCCCTGTTTCAAATTCTGCAGTAGATTCTTCTTTCTGTGCCTTTTCTGTCATCCCAGCTCATCTAGGATCTGGGTCTAGCCCCAGACCATTCCCTTTCTTCCCACACACAGGCCCGCACTCAAACACACTCAGACATGCTACACTGCAGGACTTTCCCTGCCCACCTGAAAGACTATAAGAGTCACTTCTAATAAGGCCTTTGTACATGCTGACTCCTCGTTCTGGAACAATTTTCTCTACCTTTCACCTAGCTAGTTCCTGTGGTTTTTAACTCAACTATTCATATTGCATCTAAGGAGCCTTCCCTAATGTAGTAAATGGTAGGGCCTCCCTTCCCTCCCCCTCCCACCTCCCCACTCAAAAATCATTCTAATCCCTTAGAGATTACAGAGATGTGACTTTACTCGGAAAAAGAATTTAATTAAGTTAGAGATCTCAAGATGAGATCATTCTGGATTATCCGAATAGAACTAAAAATCCAATGACAGGTATAGTTCATCACTTGTTGTGGAAGAAATCCCAGCTTCTCAGACATGGAAGATCCCAGCTACTAGAACAAGATGGTGACTAGTTGGAGGACAGTTCAGGCAAAGAAAGTGAGACCTTGTCTCAAAAGAGGATGGGATGCTGGGGTTGTAACTCAAATAGTACAGCATTCCCTAGCAATCTGTGGATCTTGTGTTCAATTCCCAGAACCAAAGAGAAAGGGGGAAGAAGAGAGAGACTCTGAGACATGGGAAGAAGGAAGAAAGGGGACATAAGATTGGAGCGAAGAAGCCATAAGCAACCAGTGCTAGGAAGGAAAGGAACGATCTTTCTCTGCATCCTGGGATAGAGCATGGCCCTGCTGACACCTTCGTGTCAGATTCTGGACGCTTGAACTGTAGGGAATTAGCTAATGTTCTAAGCCACTGGGTTAATAGCAAATTGTCACAATAGCCTTGGGAGACTCACACACTCGACTTTGCCTTCAGGAGCTGAACGGGAACTCTCGGCTCCATGCTACCCAATCCCACTCACACTCTTACCTCTGCCTTTTATTGCGTGGTGTTTCCATTGCTGTTGACTTTGTTACCTTCACTACTAAACCTGAGCAAGGTCCCAGAACTCTCTGAATGGTACCTGTCAACAGATTAAGGGCAAAAATGACAAAGAGGCATATTTGCTCTTTAAATTCTTCTAAGTCTCCCACAATGTTTTCTGAGGACAAGCCTATCCGTTCCTCTCAAAGCCTCTTGCCCAAAATACTACTTTGTCCTCAGTAAATTCCTCCATTTCTTTGCTGAGTGTACTGCCCACTTACACAGCTGGCTTACCTAAGTCACACATCTCCCTTCTTCATCAAAGAGTGGCAAGCCCTTAAAAGTATTCATAAATAATCTCCATGGGTGTCAGGCCTACATTCACTTTTTTCACCAGTCCTGGGGCTTCAACTCAGGGCCTGGGTACTATCTCTGAGCATTTTCACTCAAGGCTAGTGCTCTACCACAGCTCCACTTCTGGTTTTCTGGTGGTTAATTGGAGACAGAGTCTCATGGACTTTCCTCAGGGGACTGGCTTGGAACCACAACCATCATATCTCAGTTTCTTGAATAGCTAGGATTACAGGCGTGAGCCACTGGCTTTAATTCACTGTTTCAGGCAAGTACGTCTATTGCCTGTGGACCATTTTCACTGATGGGACGACGGGCCTGGGTAGCATTTAAATTAGTTTTCTCTCTCTCTCTTTTTTAATCACTTCTCAGCCCTTTGGCTAAGATCAAATGTAAACCATTTTTCTCTTTTCCTAATTGCACACCACTAAGTGGACATATACCTATATAAGGCGATAAGCAAGTAGGCAGGAGAATGAGCCTTTTGCTAAGTTCTATGAAAAAAAAAATCTAGGTAAACCAGACTTAAACTCTTTGGCTGCAAAAGGTAAGTCTTGTAAAAATAAGAATTTTCTAACATTTTCTGCCTCCTCATGAAATCCTTTTGTGATGTTTTTTACCTGAATTTTACCTGAATATGTGCCCCTTTACTTGTTCAAAGGAATACTTCTGAGGATTCACTTGCCTTTTGTTTCTAAATAAACGTATATCAATAATAGACCATGAGATCTATTAATCTATTTACAAGTAAGCTGGTTGGTGGAAGTAATGGAAAAATCAAAAAACAACAGGGCACTGCTGGTAGAACTGCAAAACAGTACATCCACTGTGGAAAACTGACTGGCAGTTTCTCGAAATGTTAAACCTAGAGCTGCCATGCAACCCAGCACTTTGCTCAGTATATCGCCAAAAGAATTAGAAACAGGTGTTCCAACAAATTCTTGAGTGTTCATATTCATAGCAGTATTACTTAAAATGGCCAAAAGTTCCATCAACAATAATTATATCTATCAGCAATGAAAAGATAAATAAAACATCATATATCCAGTCATTACAACATTATTCAGCCATAAAAAGGAACAGGTGTTGACACATGTTAAAACAGATATTATTACACTGGAAAAGACACAGTGAAATAGGCCATTCACAAAGTCCACATACTGTATGATTACATTTTTATGAAATAGCCAGCATATGTAAATCATAGAGGCAAGAGCACATTAATGGTTCCCAGGGGCTGGGAGAAATGAAGGTAAAGAGGTTGAGAGGGAATGAACTTTCTCAGTCAGTCAGGTCGCTATAAAAATACCATAGAGTGAATGGCATGGAGTGCATTTATTGCTCATAGTTCTGGAGGCTGAGGTCTAGGATCAGAGTACTAGTGTTGTGCCAAGTTGCAAGACCACCCCCAAGAAGACCACCAAGATTCAGACACTCCGAAATGCAAAAGCAAGGCAAGGCTTTATTTAACGAGCTGCCAACTCGGGCCTCGTCCTACCCACCGACACAGCGGAGGTTAGGAGGAAGCCCCGAGCTGTGATTACACAGGGCTTATAAAGGCAAAGAACAAGGTTACAACAATCAGCTGTGCAAGCAAGATTAGAACACAGGTACAAATCTGATTGGCTCAGGGTTCGATTCTAAAATGGGGTTCACGTGGTGGGGCCTGACTTCAAAGTCTGGCACCTCATTTCCCCCTTTTTCTTTTTGGTACCTTGGGAGCCAATCATGGCTCCATTCTGTCCATTTCAATGGCTTGCATGTCTAGGGGATGATATAGAGGTAAGGCATGGGCCAGTAGGGCCCAATGTAGTAACCAAAGGGCCTGTCACCATTTCTTACAAGAATAGTCTCTGTACTTCTGTTTTGCATGCCTCTAGTTTATCCTGCCTCATCTTCCCCAAAACAACTCTGGTCCCTTGATTTTAAAGGGGGGCTGATGGGTGAAGATCATCCATCTTCTGTAACTTCTTCAGGCTGACTCAGGGGCGTAGACCTTACCTAGCCAGGAACCTATAACCTTAGTCTCAGTCTTGAGACGAAGGCAAAGCGGCTGAGTTGGGTGCTTGGAGACCTCCCATGTTCCATCACGGTAGTTGTCATCCAGTGCAAAGCGGTCAGCTGGCCTGGCGTGGAAGCAATGAACCCAAGTGGCGATGCCGTCTAGGGTCCCTTCCACCGTGGTTCTTAGGATTTCAGTCCCCTGGTCTGAATAAATGGGGGGTAGGGACAGAAGCAGAATTATATAATGCCTTAAGTTGGGGTCACATTCTTGTACACGAGCTGCAAATAATCGAGTTTACACAAAAATTCAGCATTATCCAAATCAGCAAGCAATTCAGTCTGAAGGCTAGGGATAATGGGTGGGGGGGTACCCGTACATTATTTCAAAAGGAGTAAAGCCAAGCTGATAGGGAGAATTTCTTACTCTAAGCAGAGCAAAAGGAAGGAGTGACACCCAGTCTGCGCCAGTCTCTAAGGCCAGTTTAGTTAAGGTCTCTTTTAGAGTCCGATTCATTCTTTACCTGTCCTGAACTCTGGGGTCTATAAGCACAATGCAATTTCCAATCTGTCCCCAGTGCTATCCTCTCATTTGACAAACTTACCCTTACTAACCATTATCACAGATGACTGGCAAATTCCTGCCCAGTAGACAGACATGGGCATTGGAAAGGCATGCTTATGAACTATTCTTCTAGGACTTCCCGGCTTTAACTTTTGAAAGGCCAACAGTAGTGACTCTAGGATCTGACACCATCTCTGCCATCCAAGCAGCGGCTTACTGCCTCTGGATGCTCCATCACTTTTGTCCCAGGAGGAGTGACTTTCGACTTGGACTCAGGGCCTGAGTGCTGTCCCTCAGCTCTCCAGCTCAAGACTAGCACCCTACCACTTTTGAGCTCCACACCACTCCGTTCCCAGCACTCTGCTGGCTGATTACAGACAAGTCTCTCACAGGGACCTTTCTTTGCCCGGGCTGGCTTCGAACCGCAGATTCAGATCAATGAGTCTTATAAGGGGCCACTTTACTCCAATTATAAGCAACAAGGTGGTCCACACAGAAGTAGTTTTTAAGCATGCTCTCTTACCTGGAACTTATTAAGGGTCAGTATTAGATCTTGACAAACTTGTAGGAATCACCTGTGCTTCTCTGTGGGCCTGCTGGAAACTGTTACAAAAAAACCTACAAAGAAGCTGGAATGGCAATTAAACATTTTGGTAGCCATAATTCTCCTTTTCTCACTTTGCAATAATTATTTAGGACAATTTTACTTCCAAATTTCTTCCAAAAGGCTACAAAAACAAAACAATTAATACAAAAGGAGGAAAACACACAGGCCTAAGAAAAGTTACGAGTTGGAGATCTCCCAAGCTGGCCCACAACCTCCTACAAGGGTGCAGAAGGAATGGACCCGAGTTGGCCCACAACCTCCTGTAAGAAGGAGTGGACCCGAGTTGGCCCACAACCGCCTGCAAGGGTGCAGAAGGAGTGGACCCGAGTTACGAGTTGGAGATCTCCCAAGTTGGCCCACAACCTCCTGCCAGGGTACGGGAGGAGTGGACCCAAGTTGGCCCACAACCTCCTGCCAGATAAGCAGAAGGAGCAGACCCAAGTACAAGGTGGGCGGGTTGAGTCTCGTTTAGGAGGTCCTCCTGGTCAGTTCCGGCCAAAAACCAAACTGACTCGCGCCCTACAAGCAAAAGCAAAACAGACAAATTACAGGACAAGACAAATGAGCAGTGCTGTTTTCTTACCTTTGGAGTCTGGGATCTCGGGGTCTCTGGGGCTATCCCGGACGAAACCCCAAATGTTGTGCCAAGTTGCAAGACCACCCCCAAGAAGACCACCGAGATTTAGACACTCCGAAATGCAAAAGCAAGGCAAGGCTTTATTTAACGAGCTGCCAACTCGGGCCTCGTCCTACCCACCAACACAGCGGAGGTTAGGAGGAAGTCCCGAGCTGTGATTACACAGGGCTTATAAAGGCAAAGAACAAGGTTACAACAATCAGCTGTGCAAGCAAGATTAGAACACAGGTACAAATCCACCCCCAAGAAGACCACCGAGATTCAGACACTCCGAAATGCAAAAGCAAGGCAAGGGTTTATTTAACGAGCTGCCAACTCGGGCCTCGTCCTACCCACCGACACAGCGGAGGTTAGGAGGAAGCCCCGAGCTGTGATTACACAGGGCTTATAAAGGCAAAGAACAAGGTTACAACAATCAGCTGTGCAAGCAAGATTAGAACACAGGTACAAATCTGATTGGCTCAGGGTTCGATTCTAAAATGGGGTTCACGTGGTGGGGCCTGACTTCAAAGTCTGGCACCTCACTAGTGTGGTTGGGTTCTTAGTGAGGGCTCTCTTCTTGGCCCTCACTCCTTATAAATGTGCACAGACAGCAAGCTGTAGTCTTTCTCTTGTTATAACGGCATTAATCTCATTATGGGGCTCTACCCTTATGATACTATGGAAACCTAATTACACGCAAAGGCCGCGCTTTCTAGCATCAGCCCATATGGGGCTAGAGTTTCAACATCTGAACTTCAGAGGAGCACCAGCATGCAGTCTGTCACATGGAGGAGTTATTGAAAATGGTAAGAGGATTCTTATTCAGGTAACAAAACCGTTCTAAAATTGATTGTGGCGAATATATGGAAAGCCAATGAATAACACATCATTTAAGCAGATAAATTATATAAAGTTTTATGTCAATAAAGGCTGGGTGTCAGTAGCTCACACCTGTAATCCTGGATACTCGGGAGAGGCAAGGGAGAGAGTGAATGAGGATGAGTATGGTCAAAACACTTCATACACACGGAGAAAAATTGAATGATGACACTTGTGGGAACTGTTTTATGCAGAAAGAAGAGAGATAAAGAGGAATGATGGGAGAGATGAGTTTGATCAGGATATTTTGTATGCATGTATGAAATATAACAAGGAAACATCTCCTCATACAGCTAGAAGATGCTGGTATTTTGTTGATCTGGTTGTCCTGGTCCTAGGACTTTAACTCAGAGGCTGGGTACTATCCCCGAGCTTTTTTTGCTCAAAGCTAGTGCTCTATCACTTGAGCCACATCACCACTTCCTGCTTTTTGGTAGATAACTGGAGATAAGAGTCTCACTGACTTCCCTGGCCTGAGGTGGCTTCAAATTATGATCCTCAGAGCTCAGCCACCTGAGTAGCTAGGATTATAGGCGTGAGCCATCAGGGCCTGGCTCTAGTAATTTTTTAATAAAATACTTACAATATTTCAGCCTCCAAGGGCCTTGCACACTGGATAACACGTTCTATGTTACAGATGAGAAAACGGAGGCTAAGAGCAGTGACGTTCCTTGTCTACAGTCAGCCATTACCTGGTTCGTGGTAAACGCTGAGCCTGACTCAGAAGTCCAGTGCTCAGTTACGTGGACAAAATGCATCCACTAGAAAACAGGATCTGAGAACAAAAAGAATGGGCAGGGCAGCCAATGTCTCCAAGGTTTCTTGGGGGGAAGGCACTCATTTAGTAAAGGCCTTCAAGGCTTGGAGAAAAGGAAATTTCCAAACACCTGGACAACTGGGAAGAGGAACTAAGCTCTTTTGCCTTCTACCCCTGGGAAATTGACAGAATAAGGTGATATCCATTCAGGCTGTACAAGAACCCTCAGGGGTGGCGCTCCAAGTAGAAATCAAGGACTTTTCCAATGGTGTCGGCTGATAAATCTGGCCCTAGGAGTGCCAAGAAATGTTCAGGCAGGAAGATACACATTTATTTTAAGGCCCAGAACGAATATGATTAGGTAGCAAGACATGTCCCCAATACAATCTCTTTACATCGGACACAACCAAAATGTCCTGATTATGGTTTTTCAACATGTGTTGCACGTCACCCTGTTTCTGCCAGATGTGAAGAAGAGCTTGGGTGGAGAGGGACGGACTGTGTAGTCAAATACATTTTGTGAGTGCCTAATAAAATGGGGTGAAGAATTCTTGACTGAGGACTCTACAGGGCCTCCATGAAGATATCACCCCTTCTGAGGGGGTCTGTTCTCCCACAATCCTGCTGGCTTGTCCTGAGAGTCTCTGCTCTTGGCTCTAGCTAGCAATGCTTTGGAGAACCTGACCCAAAAGTGGCTTCGCCAGAAGGCCTGTGAAGATGAAGGGGACCAGTCGGATCCCCTCCGTCTGTCTCAGGAGTTGGAAATAAGACATGCAGGAGGAAGCCTCCACTCCGTGGGTGGACAGAACACAAAGAGTTTTTGTTCAGGGGCTGGGGATATAGCCTAGTGGCAAGAGTGCCTGCCTCGGATACACGAGGCCCTAGGTTCGATTCCCCAGCACCACATATACAGAAAACGGCCAGAAGTGGCGCTGTGGCTCAAGTGGCAGAGTGCTAGCCTTGAGCGGGAAGAAGCCAGGGACAGTGCTCAGGCCCTGAGTCCAAGGCCCAGGACTGGCAAAAAAAAAAAAAAAAAAAGAGTTTTTGTTCAAATGTTCTTTGAAATCTACACTAATTCCCGTTTAAAATTCAGTCATACTAGCCACATTTCAAGGGCTCAGCAGTGGTGTGTGTGTGTGGCTTAGCAATACCATATTGGGGAGCGTAAGTAGAAATGTTTCCATCACCACAGAATTCCATCCAACAGCACTGGCCTACTTAGCTGAATTATAGGAGCAACATAGAAGCCTGCTTCTTGTAGCGGATGGAACCCCACACTATCATCACATTTGTGTTGATATAGAAAGCACCTTCTGCATCTAAAGATGGGTTGGTGTGAATCCATACCACTGACGAAGCTAAGCAGGAGCCCCTGGTCAGAGCCTTAAGTGGCACAAACCAGGATCAGCTGTGCATGCCGCCCCTGTGGACCAAGACTACAGGGGATGCTGCAGGTCCTGCATTCTGCTCCAAGTCCCCCATTTCCACCAAGGCCTCCTATCCCCATCCTGCCCTCCACCTGTCTCTACCCCTCCAGCGGCTGCCCTGGCTCCTGCTTTGCACTCTCCCCGCTCCCAGATCTGTCCCTCCAGTGACCTGGCCTGGCAAAGATCCTTTCCCCAAACGTTCCCCTGCCTTTGCAGCTGGGCCTGGGCATCAGAGACAGGCTCACTTGCTTGATAGAGGCCTTAGAATTCCCCTTGGAGGCCTCAGTATCTCCAGCTTCCTTTCTACCTCTAGAGCACATTTCTTTAGGCAAAGACAAATCAAGGTTATCATCAACCTTAAGCTATAGGGAAACAATATTATATTAAGCCCTGATTAGGTGCTTAATCTAATCCAGTCTTCACAGCCCGCTTGTGTTAAAGGAGAGGAAACATAGCTAGAAAGTGACTGAGTTGGGGTCTTTTTACTACAAGGCCCAAACTCTACTGAGCCTCAATCTTCTCTTAGGATTTTTGCACCCCAGTGGCAACAATACTTACGATGTTAACTTAGTACTATGCCCTTTGTCTATCTGTCAATTCGCTTATTGGTTTGCAGTACAGGCTGGCCTGAAACTATACATACTCCTTCACCTATTTTCCAAGTGCTAGGATTACAGACGTATACTCCCACACTTGGTCTTACTCCTGCTTTCTATCAAAGCACACAGCTGTTTCCTTCACAAGTGGATTCTAATGACATGTAATAAAGCCTGATTCTACATGGAGACATTTGTATTTCAACTAAATTGGAGTCAGGAGTAAGTAAACCATGGCTAGTCTACCATCTGTTTTTGTATGACCCACAAGCTAAGAATGATTTTTTTTTTACATTTCTTAATGGCTAGAAGAAAATAAAAGGAAAGATCATATTTTATGATGTGTGAAAATTGTATGAAATTCAAATTTCAGCGTCCGTAAAGAAAACTGTAGTGGCACACAGCCATGCCCATTCGCTTCTGCATCTGTGGCTGTCTCTGCAGCCACACAGAGTTGAAGCATTACAAAGGAAGTTGCCTGGCCTACATGGCCTTACTATCGGGCTTCAGTGAAGAATGTGTGCAGACCTTGAATTAAGCTAAAGGTGCGGTGCTCTGGTAGTGAAAGCTCAGCCATTCATCATGCTGGGAGCAGAGGACAGAAAGCCCTGGTCACACAGGTGAGCTAGAAGTTGACTTCAGTGATGGCGTCATTCTCCCACTCCGGGTTGGGTGTCCAGTGACAAAGGCCCCAGGAACACTTCTATTAATATGTAGTGGGTGAAGATAAGTGGATCTTCTGAGAGCTTCTGATTAATCTCACCTTTCCAGGTGTAAATTCAAACCTAAGAAACACTTCATAGAAAAACACACTAGAAAGACGAATGCCTGGACAAAGTATTGGTATTAGCACCCAGACAATTAGGCAAGGAAACCTGCATCATCAGCTCCGGGCCTTACCCCACACAGCATTATCGGCTCGTGTGTAAATCAGTTTTATCAGCCTCCTATCTGAGCAGTGCTTTTGCTTTAATGTGCCATAAGGACTGCAAGGCCCCCTCAAAAATGGATTATTTCTCTTATTGTATCTTAACTCCTTTCCAACAGCAATCAAAACAGTGAAACAAGTATCCCTCTGTAAACCCTTTCTTCCTGTTCTCATTCTGCTCTTGTTAGCAAGCATCAAGAAAAGTAGGGAAATGCTCTCACTAAGCGTTCTTGCTAATGGCTGGCGCTCTTCTCCTGGTACCATGCTTCCAATCCAGCTTTTTGCTAGTTAATTAGATGATGGAGTCATATGGGCTTTTCTACCCAGACTGGCTTTGAACAATGACAATTCATGGTCGAGACAAGAAAACACCTGTCTTCAAATTCCTAGGAGTTGCCTACATACTTGGATGGTTCATGGGATCAACACACTCAAACACATACACATACGCCCCCACGGTGTCCCACTAGGTATTCAGACAGACAGCTGCAAGCCT